>NW_018745666.1:0-449951 GCF_001683475.1 Chenopodium quinoa
TTCCAAGAGAACATGCTAGCAGCTGTTGGCCTCAGCCGAAAGTTTTAAGGATGGTAAGCTTCTTCGGCTGGGGCCGAGGCTTTTTAATTATCTCTTTTTCTTTCTCTCACTTCGCTTTTTATGCTGTGCCAACCTATCTGAACTGACCTTTCCCTTTTCTTTTTCAGAGCGGGACGAGACCAACGTTGGCATTAACTACGCTCGTCTTGGTGTCAACCGAGAACGAGTTGTAACTGATCGGGCCCCGTCTATCACTGAACCGAGGCATAGGGAAGTTCATCTAGACTCTTCCCACTTCCAAATTGAGGTTGTTGCTCTGTATCAGAGGCAGAAGCCTTGGTGGAAGAAGAGAGACCCCTGGTTTCAGCTGCTGGACGAAGAAGCTGAAGCTGCCCGTACAGCCGAAGAGGTTTTGCACGGGTTCTCGAAGCTTGCGAAGGAGGAGAAGGGTCCTCCAGAGCTGCTGAAGAAGGTAGGGCAGCTGAAGAAGACGAGGCTTTGCTGAAGACCTCGGTGAGCTTTCAGACTTAACTTTGTCTTTCTTCTTTCTTCTTTTTTTTTTTTTTTTTTTTCGTACTCACATTCTTCCTTCCCCCTGTCTGTTACAGTCTGAAGAGAGTAACAGACACAGAGAAGGGAAAGCCCCTGTTCGTCCCGAAGATCAAATACAAGAAGAGTCTTCAGACTCAGACATGGACGAGCAGCCTCTTCAGAAAAGGCGCCGAAGAATGGCCATCATCGGCCCTCATGACTTTCAGCGGAGGCCGATGACCATCGGCGTTGCAATAAGGGAACCCGAGGAAGGCAATGGATCGCCGAGGGTTCCCCGGCCACCACCCCAATCACCTCAAAAGACCCCTCCGCCACCTCCTGAGATGGAGGTGGATCAGAGAACTCCCGAATCTAAGGGAGGGGTCCAAGAAGCAATTCAGGAGAGTGCTGCTGAGCACAAAAATAAGGATGCCGTGATGCCCAGTGCTGAGGTTTTCACGGCAGACATTGCAAGAGAGGTTGAGGCTTTCGTCCTCACCCCTGAACAAGAAGAGGTCATAGTAATTGACTCTTCTGAGAAGGATGATGCTGAGTCATCCAAAGCTAAAGAAGCTCCATCGTCATCCTTTCCTTCTTTCCAGACTCTGCAATCTGGAGAAATGGGTTTCTCGGTCCCCCGAATTCCAATCCCAGATCACATCTGGGACCTCATATGGGGTCAGAACCGTGAAGGTGCTGCAGCCTACTTCGGCGATTTTGCTGGCATGTCCGAAGTAGATAGGGCAAGAATCTGGTCGCTGAAGGCCACTGCCGGGATGGGCGAATCCAGCAGATAAGTTCCTGACCCAGCCAGGTCTAACCAACTGCTGATGATGCAGGTGATTTTCCTTGCCTTTATTTCCTCTAAAATTCAGCTCTATTTTTATTTACCTTTATTTTTTTTTTTTAACTTGTGCTCCTGTTTTCAGTTCGTGCACAATCAGACTCTCACTGTAGAGCTGATAGATACCCTACAAGATAGGGTAGATGCTGCCGAGCACGACAAGAAGGTAGCTGAGGAGGAATTAAAGCTTGCTAAGCTGAAGCAAGCAGCAGCTGAAGAGAAGCAGCAGAAGGGTGAGGAGTACGAGAAAAAAGCTGCTGAAGCCCTCAAAACCTTCTGCGACGCTATGGAGAAGGAAGTTTTTCCCCCACTGGTGGAAGGGGAAAAATTCCTCCAGGAGCACATGGGAGTGGACGTCTCCAAATTCAAGGCTGCCGTTGAGAGCCGTATTCAGGAAGGAGCTGCTGCACAAGCTGAAGTGCAGCAACGACTAGAAGCTCTTGAAGACAGCCGAATGGCTGCTGAAGAGCTGCTCCAGGCCAGAGATGTCCAACTCTCAGAAGCTGCTGCTGCTGCTGAAGGTTAGAGAGCTAATCTCCATGAGGCTGAGGATCAACTGATGGCCAAAAAAGTTGAAGTGGCCCAGGCTCAGACAAAGGCTTCCCAAGTTCAGCAGGAGCTGAATGAGCTGAAAGGTTCCTCCTCCAAGCTCGCCGATGAGATGAAGAAATCCAAGGAAGACTTGGAGGAGACCCAGAAGAAGCTGGCTGATGCTGAGGCTCTACTCAAAGTCCGTGTCTATACCCAGGAAGAATACGAAATGGGTTTCAGAAACGGGTTCAGAGTATGCCGAAGAGTCTGCCTTCATGCTGAGCCGAAGCTGGACTGGTCCAAATGTGCTGAATGGGTCCAGAATCCCGAAGACCCTCATATGAAGTATGCAACTCCAGTCGAAGCTGAAATTCTTAAGGCTGAGGAAGCCGAAGAGGAAGCTGAGAGAATGGAGTTGGAGGCTGAACAGAGGGAAAGGGAGGCTCGGCAGAGTGCAAAGCTTGCTTCTTTTGCTGCTGGGGCTGAGGCCACCATGGGGCTCAACAATGCTGATCAGTCTGATCCTCGGGCTGAAGCATAGGAACTCGGGCAGTCGTCTTTAGAATCTTGCGGTTCATCATGCGCTTAACTTTAGACTTGCCGCTTTCTGAATTTTTTGCCTTGTTTTTTGCTTCAGCTTGCCTTGTCGTACAACAATTTATTTTTTTGCTTATGTACGTATTTCGGCAGCTGTTATTTTCCGCTTGTGGGCGGCTGCCGATACAGCTTAATTGAACTTGTAGCTCAATTTCTGAGCATAAATTATTTATTTGATGCTCTTTTCTTCAGCTGCTTTGTTTTTTAATGCTTTACTGTTTCTTTCATTCTGCCGAACATAAACTTGCACTGATAGTGCTTCTTGCCCTCCCAGAAATTGAAGTATGACTTCAGCTGAATAAACAATTTCTTCACTTCTTTAAAATGTGTATCCGAAACACAGGGCCAACTGAAGGCAGTGCTTCTGGAATACAAGTCTTACTGAAGATTGACTTCAGCTGAAAATTGGATATCCGAAACACAGGGCCAACTGAAGGCAATGCTTCGGATATTAGCTTTCTGGGATACAAGGCTCAGTTAAGGCAATATCCCAGAATTGTCCATGGACTCATGACTTTGGAGAACAAATCTTACTGAAGTTGGCAGCTGAGAGACCTGTGTTCTTTAAAAAGATGCATATCCGAAACACAGGGCCAACTGAAGGCAATGTTTCGGATAATGGCTTTCTGGGATACAAGGCTCAGTTAAGGCAATATCCCAGAATTGTCCATGGACTCATGTCTTTAGAGAACAAGTCTTACTGAAGTTGGAATTCAGCTGAAAGACCAATGTTCTTAAAAAAGACGAGTTTTGTCAGCAATCTGAAACCCAGTTACCCGAAGGCGAAGGTTTCAGACGAGGCTGATTAAACCATTTTCAATTGTTGCTGTTATCCTTGATTTTCTGTCTATCTTTGAAAAATGGATACCCGAAACACAGGGCCAACTTAAGGCAATGTTTCGGATAATGGCTCTCTGGGATACAAGGCTCAGTTAAGGCAATATCCCAGAATTGTCCATGGACTCATGTCTTTGGAGAACAAGTCTTACTGAAGTTTGACTTCAGCTGAAAGACCAGTGTTCTTTAAAAAGACGAGTTTTGTCAGCAATCTGAAACCCAATTACCCGAAGGCGAAGGTTTCAGACGAGGCTGAATAAAAAACCCTTAAAGAGTAGATAGAACAAAGAAAATTTTGAAAGGATAAAAAGTTGTAAACATTTATATAAATGGCGGCTCCAAGGCCTTTCATTAGTTCAAAATGTACTTACAAAGATTATTCTGCCCCGAAGGGTTTACACATGATATTTTTTCAGTACATCAGCGTTCCAGTGATTTTTCAACTCAGTTCCATCCAACTGCCGAAGTCGGTATGTCCCTGGCTGAAGCTCATCATAGATTTCATAAGGTCCTTCCCATGCAGCTGAGAGTTTCCCATGGATTCGGCCTTTCTGAACTGCAGCAGCATTCCGAAGGACAAGGTCTCCAATTTTGAGAGGCCTTGCATGGACCCTTCGGTTATAAAATTTGCTGATTCTCTGCTTATAGGCGGCCATTCTGTCTCGGGCTGAGTCTCTTACTTCGTCGAGGAAATCGAGAGATTCCGTCATCAGTCGCTCATTCTCAGCCGAGAAGTGGTGCACTCGAAGGCTCTCAGAGCCAATTTCCACTGGAAGGACGGCTTCGGCACCATACACCAGTTCAAAAGGTGAGTGGCCCGTTGCCTCTTTTTCAGTTGTCCGAAGGGACCAAAGGGTTCCAGGGAGCTCCTCCAGCCACTTG
Organism: Chenopodium quinoa; assembly: GCF_001683475.1. Classification (NCBI taxonomy): domain Eukaryota; kingdom Viridiplantae; phylum Streptophyta; class Magnoliopsida; order Caryophyllales; family Amaranthaceae; genus Chenopodium; species Chenopodium quinoa. The sequence continues at coordinate 4,223 of NW_018745666.1, forward strand.
GACTTTTGATCTTCCACCCTCTTCTTGAGGGCATTTAAGATCTGTTTATTTGCAGCTTCGGCTTGTCCGTTACTTTGCGGGTGGCATACCGCTGAATATGCCAGTTTGATGCCGAACTGATCTGTATACCGCTTCAGCGGTAAGTTATCAAATTGCCTCCCATGATCGAAGAAAAATACTCTCGGGATGCCAAATCGAGTGATGATATTCTGCCAGATAAATTTTCTGACAGTTTTCTCTGTAATGTTCGAGGCTGCTTCGGCCTCGATCCATTTACCGAAGTAGTCAACTCCAACTATCAGCCATTTTTTCTGGTACACAGCCTCTGGAAATGGTCCCAGTATATCCAGTCCCCATTAGGCAAACGGGAGTGGATTAAGGATCGGCTGAAGATCCCTTGCTGGCTGATGGATAACTGGAGCGTATTTTTGACATTTTTCGCATTTCCGGACCAGCTCCTTAGCATCTGCGATCATGGTGGGCCAGTAATATCCAGCCCTCAATGCCTTGTGGGCTAAGGTTCTTCCCCCAATGTGGTTCCCACAGATGCCGAGGTGAATCTCCCGTAGGATATAATCTGCATCTGTTGGTCCCACGCATTTCAGCAATGGGGCTGAGAAGGACTTTTTCAGAAGTTCCCCCCTGAAGACAATGAACCTAGAGCTGGTTCTCTTCATCTTGGAGGCCAAAGCTTTATCTTCGGGAGTTTCTCCCCGAAGCTTAAAAGCTAGGATGGGGTCCATCCAACTAGGCTCTGGGTCAGCGCAGCACACTTCAGGTGCTTCGTCGACACTTCTCTCTCGACGCACTTCTACATATACAGATCTGTTCAGCTCGGTAAGAGATGAACTGGCAAGTTTGGAGAGTGCATCGGCTTGAGTATTCTGACCCCTTGGGATCAGCTGAACCTCAAAAGTTTTCAGCTCTGCAATGACTGATTTGATCTTGGCAAGATGAGCTATCATGGAGGGCTCTTTGGCCTCGTAGCTGCCACTGATCTGATATGCAACTAGCTGAGAGTCTGTTTTTAGGCAGACATGATCGGCTTCCAGGGAGATGCACAATTCTAGGCCGGCGATTGCTGCCTCATACTCGGCTTCATTGTTCGAGGCCTTAAAAGAAAACTTTAGTGCATACTCAAAGGATTTGCCTTCGGGAGAAGTTATCACTACTCCTGCCCCCGAACCGTTTTCGGTGGAAGATCCATCCGTAAACACGGTCCAGACTTTCTTTTCACTGTCTAGCGCTTCTTGGTATGAGCATTCGGCCAAGAAATCCGCTAGAGCTTGAGCCTTAATGGCAGCCCTCGGACGGTAGCTGATGCTGAATTCGGTGAGCTCAAAAGCCCACTTGGCTAGCCTACCAGATTTTTCAACCTTGCCGAGAACTTTTTTCCAACGGCTGATCAGTTAATACCACTATCTGATGGCAATCAAAATAGGGCCTCAGCTTCCGAGCAGCTACTACTACCGCGAAAGCAACTTTCTCGAGTAGAGGATAGCGAGTCTCGGCATCCGTCAGTGTATGACTGACGAAGTAGATCGGTTGCTGGCTTTTACTTTCTTCCTTCAGCAATACTGTGCTGATGGTGGCTGGGCTAACGGCCACATATAGGTACAAAGTTTCTCCTTCAGCTGGGCTAGCCAGCGTTGGGAGTTGAGCCAGATGCTCCCGAAGCTGTTTAAAGGCGTCTTTTTGCTCTTCCTCCCAAACGAGCTCTTTTGTTTTCGGGAGTTTCAGGGCTTTGAAGAAAGGTAACCCCTTATCCGAAGCTCTGGAAATGAACCTCGAGAGGGCTGCCATTCTTCCGGTGAGCCGCTGAACATCCCGCTTCGTTTTCGGCTCAGGAAGGTCGAGCGCCGCTTTGACTTTAGAGGGATTGGCATCAATCCCCCTTTTGCTGACTATGAACCCAAGGAATTTCCCTGACTTCACGCCGAAGACACACTTCTTCGGATTCAGCTTCATTTGATGCTTTCTCAAGGTGGCGAAAGTTTCAGCCAGGTCCTTTACATGGTCCTCTGGTTTTTTGCTTTTGACGATCGAATCGTCAACATAGACTTCCATGTTTCGGCCCTTTTGATCGGCGAAAACTTGATCCACCAGCCTTTGATAGATTGCCCCCGCATTTTTCAATCCGAAGGGCATCATTTTGTAATTGTACACCCCAGCGTTCGTGACGAATGCTGTCTTTGCTCGATCGTCGGGGTGCATAAAGATCGGATGATACCCCGAGAATGAGTCCATGAAACTAAGCAAGGCATGGCCACTTGTCGAATCGACTAGCTGATCGATCCTCGGCAAGGGATAGAAATCCTTAGGACAAGCCTTATTTAGGTCCGTGAAGTCAACGCACATCCTCCAGGTACCATTGGGCTTCTGAACCATCACCACATTTGCCAGCCATTCTGGATATTGGCAAGGTTCGATGAATCCTGCATCCAACAATTTTTTGACCTCGGCTGCGATGTCTCGGTTCTTATTGGCGGAGTAATTCCGCTTCTTTTGCTTAACTGGTCGACACGTTGGGTCAACATTAAGCTTATGGGAGATGAGGTCTGAACTTATCCCGGGCATATCAGCTGCCGAGAAAGCAAACATATCTCTGTTGTCCCGAAGGAGCTGAATAAGTTCACATCGGGTGTTCGGATCAAGGTCCATCCCGATTGTTACACATTTCTCAACGTCTCCTTCGGTCAACTCAACTGTTTCAGTCTGTTGGTCCATGTCCATTGCTGATGGACTGGACTCTTCATAATCTGGCCTGCTGCCAATGTCAGCAGGTGTCCCAGTCTTTTTGTTCTTCGGCTGGCTCTCTGAGTCTTGCGGCTCAGCTGAAGAGCTAGCCTTTTCCCTTTCGGGCCCTTTACCTCTGGGTACAGATCCTTGGGCCGAAGCACTTAGGCCTTTCGGCTTTTTTGTGCTCGGCTCTCTTTCTTTTTCTTTCTCCTCCTCATCCTTGTCATCTGGGCGACTATTGGATGGTTTGAGGTAGTTGCACCTTCGGGCGTCCTTTTGGTTGCCCTGTATCCTTTCGGGGAAGCCGGCGTCTGAGACGTAAATCATCAGCTGATGATAAGTTGAGACGACCCCTTGGATCTCGTGAATTATGGGTCTCCCCAAAATCACGTTGTACACTGAAGGAGCGTCGATGACCAAAAATTCAATCATGACGTTCCTGGCTGCCTCATCGCAACCGATGGTGACAGGAAGTGTCACCTTCCCATCTGGATAAGTTGAAGCCCCATTGAACCCGGATACCGGGTAGGGTACCGGCGTAAGATGCTTGGGCTTCAGCTTGATTTGATTGTAGGCCTTTCGGAACAGAATGTTTGCTCCACTGCCACCGTCAACAAGGACCTTACTGACGTCGTGGTTGGCCACCGTGGCGATGATCACCAACGGATCCTCGTGAGGGAACGTAATCCCCCGGCAGTCGGCGGCTGTGAACGTCATGTTCGGCACCGGCGACTGGGGAGATTGAATGTCAGCGTTGTTCACCTGGTGAGTCAAAGCTCTAAGGTGTCGCTTGTGCTCCCTTCGAGAGTATATTCCTCCCGAGATAACATTGATCGGAGGGAATTTCCCCTCCGGCTTTTTACTGTTTTTCCGGGGGAAGTCGAGGTCTTGTCGAGAGTCCTTTGCTGACTTCTCGGATTCTTTTTTCTCGCGGTGATCCGCGATGTATTTTTTCAAGTATCCCTTCCGGACCATGTCCTCTATCTGGTCCTTCAGTTGGATACACTCCTCAGTGTTGTGTCCCGAAGACTCGTGGAACTCGCACCACTGATTTTTATTTTTTCGCTGATACCACTCTGGGAGTGGTCTCGGCTTTCGGTAACTCTGCTCCTCCTTCGTCACGCTGTAAATTTTGGCGCGTGGAAGAGAGAGCGGAGTGTAGGACTCGTATCTGCCTGTGTATGAGGCAGATCTTTCCTTCTTTGGGTCGCTGGCCAAAGATTACTCCGAGGCCTTTGACTTTCCCTTTGCCTTATGGCCTTGGCCTTCAGACAAGGGTATTTGCCTTTGTTTCCCTCCCCCAAATTGAGGTTGGGTTTTCGCTTTGTTCCATTCTTCGGCTCGGATGAACTTGTCCGAGGCATTCAGAGCTTCCTCCAAGGTCTGCGGGGTATGCATGACCATGAAGTCTAGGAAATTTCCGGGCTGAAGGCCATTCTGCATTGCAAAAACGGCTAGCCCCTGGTCCAGCTGAGAGACGCTGGATGACTCGTTACTGAAACGGGTCAGATAGTCTCGGAGGCTTTCGGTTTCCCCCTGTTGTAGACTCATGAGCTCTGCAGTAGTCTTCTCTCGGCGGTTTGCCGTGGAAAACTTGCTCCTGAACTTGGAGGACAGATCATCCCACCCTGTTATGGAGCCTTGCCTTACTCCCTTGGAGATCCACGCTTGCGCGACCCCCTTGAGAGTGATTGGGAAATATTTGCACCAAGTCGCCTCGGATCTGGGGCAAAGATGCATATGAGTCTCATACGAGGCCACGTGATCCTTCGGATCCGAGGTCCCGTCATATGTGATGTGCGACGGTATTTTAACCGTGGGTACGCGCTCTTCCAGTATCCATTGCTCGAATGGTGAACTGGCGGGTAGCATAACGGCCTTGCCCTTGTTCCTGGCCGAAGGGACCGCGCTCCGCCCTCTTAGAGAGGTAGGAGTGGTTTTCGTCCCTGGCTGGGAAGTCTGGGCCTCGGCTGCAGGGAACGAGAGGCAACTGCGCACGCTCGGTTCCTTGCCGCCGAGTCGGTCAAGGACGCTTCGGCGAACAGTCTCAGGTTCTCGGTGAGTAGATTCTGGCCGAGAAGCTGAGCTGTTGCTCTTATGCGCTTCTGGTCTTGAGGATGAGGATCCTTTTAAAAATTGAGGGTTCTTTTTCCTCTCTTTTTCATTTTTCCAGGAATCCTCTTCCCACTCTTCCAGTTCCCGGAAGGAAGGAAGCTTCCTACCATCATGGTCTAACTTCCTCCGCTGATGCCGGGTATGCGGAGGAGTTCGATCACGAGGTGGTGGCATATTTTGTGCCCTCATCGCCTCCATGAGCACTGCCAGCGCTCTTGCCACCTCTTCCGAGCTGGGCCCCGTCAAAGGGGTCCTCGGCCGAGTATGGGAATGAGGGCGCACAGCCGATGGTTGGCTTTGGGGCACTGAATGTGTCCTATGATCTGATTCACCCCTGCTAGACCGAGAGTGACTCGGCCTATAATGAGAGTCATGAATTACGGGAGAAAGGGAATCCTCCTTGTATGATCCTCCCCCCGAGCTGGCACCCTTGGGAGAGTTCCGGTCCGGCGAGGGTGATGGTGTAGGGGTTTTAGGCTTTTCACCCGCTCCTTGACGGAGGCTTTTGCTCTTGCGGTTCTTAGCCATTGCTACTAAGATAATTGCAAGATGATCTTGGTTAGAAATTTGGCTTAAAGATTTTTGTGAACTCCTTCCCCACAGACGGCGCCAACTTGTTTCGGGTGAAAACAATGGGACCTTGCCGAAGGTCCGCTGAAACGGAGAAGACTGGATTCGGTCCAAGTTATGCTGGGCCGAAGGTTTCCTGCACAGTAAACACACGTAAACTAGCCTCGGGGGTGTTGCCGAGGAAGGCCCCTCCGATGCTAAAGTCAGTACAATGTGTAGAAAGAGAACACTATGCAAGAGAATTAGTTGCTTGAGGCTTTTCTTGAATATATGAGAATATATGAATCTATATATGAATGTATGAATATTGATGGCTTTTATACCTCTTCACACATGGAGAAGTTGGGCCTTAGCCCAATTGGCTTGCTTTGAGGGCTGACCTTTGACTTTAGCACAATTGGAGAGTTGAACCTTGACCTTGGGCTTTTAATTGGATCATTTAATGCCTAGGCCCAATTGGACTAAATTGGACCCAAACAGTTACTACATTACATTTTCTGCCATTGATGAAGATACCGGCTGTATTGCTACATACCAAGCTGCACTGGCAGTTCGATATCCAGTCTCCATTCTCGGCTTCTTGAGAGATGTTGATGCCAATAAATTCCTCTCTATTCTTTCAATCAAAGGTATAAATTAATTTTATTACCTGTCGTTGGAATAATAATTAATACTCGATCAAAAGTTGCATACAATATGTACTCATAGTCACTATTATTGTCATTAGCATCATAGGGTTTAATTGGGAAGAATTAATTAATTAATTAATTGATTGATTGTATTTCCACCTTCTTATGCCTAATCATGTAATAACAATGATTCAGTAAGTTGATAAGCTGATGTACATGCGAATGATTGATTCTAGTGTAATCACAAATCACAATTAAGCAATATGTTGTTTCTGTCTGCTAATGTTGATGTTGTAATTTGATTGTAATTCTCTAACTTTAGTTTGCTTCTTAACGAGCACTCACGTTAAGCTCATGTACATGCAGGGGCAGAAGAAGAAGCGAATTATAATTTGAATTTTCGGGCATCTATCCTAGCTGAACATCAACTCAATGCTGAATCAAGCAGATGTAACAGTGTCAGCTCTGCATCTCATGATATACATGCAGGGGTAGTAGAAGAAATGAAGTATAACTTGATTGATGGGGCACCTTCCTCACCTAATAATCTAATACTTGTCGAGTGAAAGATGAATCAAGCAGCTGTAGCAGTTTCAGGTCTGATAGTGGTGCATCAGAGATGTCATGGGTGGCTAATGAACCGCGTGGGTATAAGTTGAAGCCTGAATAAAGACTCCAAACTGAGTAGCAGAGGATTTTATCGACCTATGAATGTATGGGAATTGCTGTGAATGGGACTAGTTGAAACAGCTTCCTGCAATCAAACTCTGCTTCTTTTACCTTAATTGCTCATTATCATTATGTTGTGACAAATACCTCTTGCTACAACTATCTTCTGTTACTATGCCTTATACTAGTAATACTTTGTTGCAATACACATTTTATGATCATTTTTTTCTTTGAAAATTTTCAGGTCTACATTTATATCTTTTTCTTTATTGTAATTAAATGAGATAGCATGTTGGATCCTGATTATAGTGTAGCGTACATATCGAGACAAGGATAAATGATAACCTGATTAGGTCCAGAAGTTTTCTCAAAAATCTCCCCATCATTCATCAACAATAGACAAAGTTTATAGACAACGCAGATCTGTCTTAATAAACTTACTAGCTGTGCTGATTTCGTGACGTTGAGGCCCTTGAGGGCAGTTATAACCATCATTACAATCCGCATTAGCCTCTGTAAGCAGGAGTTTGGGATAGCCTATTAGCCTTTATCTTGGCCCTTCAGGGCAGTCATAACCATCATTACAATCCGCATTAGCCTCTGTAAGCAGGAGTTTGGGATAGCCTTTATCTTGGACACGCCTTCAATGATCTTGGTTTTGTAGATCACCTTGTACAATTCCTGATCAATTTTGTCTTTCCACTTCAAGCCATTACCTATAATGTATTCCCTTAGAATTGTCAGCACCACTTCTTTCCCTTTTTATTGAAAATACGAAGTAGGAGAGAAAGTTTTATTGAAAATATCTCCGATGAAGGGAATAATGAGGTTTGGGAAGAGAGGAATGCGGCTAAGCCCGAAGTACATTGGACCCTACAAGATTATCCAAAGGTTGGGAAAGGTAGCCTACAAGTTGGATTTGCCTAACGAGCTAGAAAGAGTTCACAGCGTGTTCCATGTGAGCCAAATTCGGAGATACATACCAGATGTTTCCCATGTTTTACAGCCTGAAACTATATCGAAATGGGCGGAAACTTGACTTATGAGGAAAGACCTGTGAAGAATTTGGATAGTAAAGTGAGAAACACTAGGAACAAGCTAAGGATGTTAAAATAATCAAGGTTTTATGGTCAAACCATAAAACCGAGGAAGCTACTTGGGAAGCTAAAGCAGATATGAGGAAAAGATATCCAGAGTTGTTTTCTGTCAGTAGTCGAGTTACGGGGGCATAACTCCTTTTAAGGGGGGTAGAATGCGATAGAGTATCGCGCTTTTGCCATTATTTTTGGTTAGTTTTTGAGTCATTTTGAGTTGTTATGTGTTGTGCTTGATCATAATTTGAACCGTTCTGAGTCATTATAAGTTGTGCATGAGTCAATTTGTACTAACTTGGATTATTTAACCAATCTTTTACTCAAGTTTCGAGGTCGAAACTTCTTTTAAGAGGGTAGACTGTAATACCTCGTATTTTTTAAGCCACTTATTATTAACTATGAATTTTTCCGAAACATTTTATTATTATACAAAAATATTAATATGATTTTACGAAGATAATTTCATAATTATACTTTATAAAGGCTTTAATTATACGAGTCAAAGTTAAAATTTATCATACCCAAATATCGGAGTTCAATTGATAATATTTTTCCGGGTCAAGAAACCTTGTTTTCAAATTACAAAATATCAATTTCATTTCTTAAACCCAAACACATATTTGTAGTACACTAATACTACACAAAGCCAATACTCCAATCGATCTAGCCATCTTTCTACTTCATCAAATTGGCATGTATCAAAAAATAAACAAATAAATAAATAAAATTTATGGAGCTATGTCGGCAAGAGGGGGAAAACCCACCCACTTGCTTCCTTCATTGATGAAGGTTGAACAAGGAACACTACCTTCCCTATAAATAGCCATGGGAACATAATCTACTTCACCATCTCCTACTTCCTCTTCTTACTTTCCTTCTCCTTTCTCCTTCCTCCTCCATATTCACCTTCTTTTAGCTTTCATTTTGTGGTCTTGAGCTCCTCACGAGCACCTCCTTGCTGCCACCTTGCTGCCGCCACGCACTCGACCACCACCTTGCCGCCACCTCCTTCCTTGTTGTTGTTGACCGCAAGTCCCAAGCTACTACCATACTTCTTTAACTTTCTATCTTGCACTACTATGTCCTACTACTACTACTACTACTAAGTACTAGTAGTACTACTACTATTCCTACATCTATGTACTACTGCTACTTCCTGTCATTATTATTATTATCATTATTATTATTATTATTATTATTATTATTATCTTTAATGTGAATTCTTAAAAATTTATAAAAACAAATGTTAAATTTTTTTTTAAAAAAAGGGTTAAAATAATCAATTGTTCGATCATGCACAACTAGTCAAATAAAGTCGGTATTCTAAGTCCTCGTGTCCATGGGTTCGAAAGTATTTGATTAGGATTATTGGTTTGTTATAGGAGGAATTTCCGGTTCGTAACTAGGAACCCCGTGTTTGTTTTGCAAAGATCGAGGTACGTACACGTGGCTAGATCTTTTATAAAATGACTTTTATATGCAACGTGATTTACATGTTAAGTGATTTCGAACCATGTTTAAATGATTGTGAAATATATTTCGGTGAAACATGTTTTAATCGTTTAATCTTAAGTATTTAAATATTTTATACGATTGATTATAAACTTGTATTGGTATTCAAGATGTTTAAAAAAGAAGTTTTATTGTTGATATTAACCCGAGTACGGGATATTGAAAAGTTTATTTATCAGGATTTATTCCTTGGATCTTTGGATTTTTAACTCCCACTATGCGGAGTAAATTGAAGACTATGAACTTTGAATGACCTAGTCTTTCACTCTTTCCCCTTGATAGCACTATGTAAAGGAGTTACTAGCTTGGGGGTGTGCACACTTAGATGGGAAAATGATTTATGAAAATATGGATTGATCCATCCTATTCGGAATTATCTTTGGAAAGTTGGTTATTTCGGAAATTGGTTCTTTTGACAAGCTTTAATACATGAATTTCTATTCATGAATGGTTTGGATAAATTATGATTTATTAAAGTCAATTCTCTTCGAAAGCATATTTAATTAATTAAATTAATTTTACATGTCTAGCATTTGTCTGTACTTTTTTTTTTTTTGAGACAATAGCATTTGTATGTACATAGTATCTTGGCTTATACGTATTTGTTTTATTTTGGCTTCGCCCTACTTATCATTAATGATGAGTAAATAGGTGATGGCAACCAGACGACATGAATTATATGCTGCATTGGGGACGATGGGTGGTGATCACCTAGTTTAATTTAGTCAACATAGTATCAATGTTTTAGTTGCTCTAGAAGTGTTTCAAAACTATTATTATCATTAATAAAAGATAAGTACTATTTTACGCTGCAAAACTTTGTTAAGCTTTACGTAATCACGTGGCGGTAATACTCCCAATTTACTCCCTAAAGTTGGATTATTATTGTTAAATATTAGAGAGTAATTTGGGGTGTTACATTGAAAATGAACATATATACATTTATATGTGAATAACCATGTGTATTAATATTGTACTATGTAATAAATATCTATCAAAATGAATAACCATGATTTGTTGCTATTTTTATGAACCAACTTTAATAATTTGTTGCTAAATTTAAGAACCAACATTCATAATTTGTTACTATTTTAGGAACTAACATTAATAATTTGTTGCCAAAGTTGGCAAAGAATGCACCAAAAACAACAACCATTATGGAAACTATATTTAAATAGATGCAATATTGCAACAAAATTGTTTTGCAACTGGTAGCCAAAATCCCATGGTTACAAGCCTTTAGCAACAACAAATTTTCGTTTTCAACTCGTTGCTAAATAAAGTTGACAACAATTTTTTTGGTGAATAACAACAAATTTTAGTTGATGCTATATTGACTTAATTTTGTAGTGATATAAAAATAAATGAACATCTTATTCATTAATATTGCAATGTACATCTATTAAAATGAATTGATCTAAATGAAAATGGATATATGTTAATATGAAAATAGATATTAAAATATACAATACGATTCCACACATATTATTAAAGACAATAAACTTCTCGATCCGAATTTGAAAAATTCAAGCTCATGTTGTTGGTTCATGTTGCTTGACGAATCCATGCCTTCTAAATCTCCTTATTTCGGTTGTCTTCCTTTTTTTCCTTGTCGTTGTGTGATCTAACTCACTATATCCACGATTCTTTATTTAACTAATAGAAAAAAAATAAACATATAAATTATTGTATTAGATTTGAGCAAGATCATAATAAATGTTAAAATGAACCAATATTTATATGAATATAAACACGAGTAAATACATACAACAATTGACATGATCGATATGACAATGAACATCTATCAGTAAATAAATGAATATATATATCAGTATGAAAATGACTTATCGATATGAAAATGAATAACTATTAACACATAAATTAACATATTTACGTAATTCAATATGAAAATGAACATCCATTTCTTTATAAATGAGCATAGATTAGTTTGAAAATGATCATGCATGAAAGATAACAATTGATGAACCTGAAATATATACGTAAATAAATTCTTGAAGCTATCAATATGTGATTGACCATGTATTCATATGAGAAAAAACATATATTGAAACAATTCAAAATTGAAATGTACATGAAACATTTGAAATAGATAACAAAAAATATGAAGAATTATAAAAATTCTTATAATCGTATGTTAATTTGTGAAATTGTGAATGACCATGTACTATTATGTGATTGAACATTTACCAAAATAAAAATGAACATTCATCAAAATAATTCTCTATTTCAAACTTTGAAAAAAATGAATATTATTACACAAATGACTATAAATTATTAAATACATGTGAATGGACATTTGTATTAATTATCTTTTTTTTTTTTTTGAAAATGTATTAATTATCTAATTATATGTAAATGAGAGTTTTTTCAAAAATAAAAAAAAGTAAAAAAAAAAATAAAAAAAAAAAACAAAAAAAAACATGTGAACTATAGTATACTAATGTATAAATGAGCATTTATCAAAATGGAAATGAACATTTGTCAAAAGAAAAAATTCACTACAAATTAATTTTATTAATACTTATATTTTTCCAAAATCTTTGTTTTCCTTCTCTGGAACTTTTTTTCGTTGTACAAAAAAAAAAATGTAGAATGTACTGATTTGATTTACTAGTTTTTGAACAAAAATTACTAAAACTATAGTAAATATTTACATTGATGCATTTTCCGTAGTTGATGTTTCAATTATTGTTTTGAAATACGATTACAACAAAAATAAATTAGTAAAACTTAGGTTTCATACTCTCTTTTGAACCAAATATGAACAAAACCACTTATTCTTTCGAATTTAACCTTGTTTTGTTGAATTTTGTAGTGATTAAACAATTTTTATTGATAATTTGTCTCAAATTCGTAGAAATTTTGGGTTTGGAAAAGAAGTTCAATGAGTATTAGAGAGAAAATGCAAAAATTGGGTGTAGAGAGAGAAAATGGGTAAGGAGAGAGAAAATGAAATGAAATGGTGGTTTGAATTATTATTTTTTTTTTTATTTATTATCTATAGGTGGGTAAAAAATGTTGTTAATATGTAGTTACTACACAATTACATAAAGTGGGGTTGTTAGGTTTGTTTATGCGTTGTTTAGGGGGGAGGGTATAGAAATAAATAACTACATTAGAGTCTAGGAGTATATAATTAAATTTAGTCAATCAGAACAGACCCTATATAGTCCAAAAATAAATCAACAACCCATGACGAATAGTGAGTAGGTGATGACTTTGAAATCATATCGTTCCCATATCCACCAGTTCGCCCCCATTACTAAGCGGGCCCGACTACCGAACCACACCACAGATGTTCTACGGCTCCAACCCTTTCTCTCTCCTCTTTGGTGAACCCCTTGCGGCCCACACAACCACCACTTCACCGCCAATTAGTCATTCGCAAATTAAAATTAACTGAATGAGAGCGCCACCACAACAAGGTACTCCTCCTAATCTCTTCAACTTTTTCAACCTTTCCCAATTTATTTTATCTTCTTAGTTCTTTCTTGCTCCATTGAAATAACAAATATGGCTTCAAAATTGATTCTTGTAGCACCTCATGAATCCCCAGATCAATTAGAAATCTCTCTAAGAGAAGCTTATAATCTTCTTTTACCTAAATTAACACCCCCATTAAAGCTAACTATCCCTTCCCCTGAAGAGTACTTAAACCTTAATAAAGCAATTGTTTATGGGGTTTTATGTGAACCCAATTTGGCCAATATTCATATGAAATACTTACATGCTATTGTAAATGATGGGTATTGTTTGTTTATCAATTTACTTTCACAAATTGTTGATGGGTTGTATTCAAAGATGTTGGAGTTTCCTAAAGTTCAGTTGATTTGGGTTGCTTCTGTTATGATTGATGTTTCTGGGATAGGTTTTGATTGTTTGTTGGTGTCTCTTTTGAGGCAAATTGTTGGTGGGGATTTTAGTGATGGGAATTTATGGCTGAGCTTTGAGATGGTTAATCTGTTTTCCTTGAAATGGGATTTGATATTGAATGAGGAACCCCTAGTGTTGTCTTGTGCTTTGTATACATATCTTAGGTTATTGGCTGATCATTATCGTCTAGCGTGTAGTCCGAAATTGAATGAGTTAAAGAGGAAGGAGATTGAGTTTTGTGTTAGAATGTTGAGGGAGCAGTTTCATTTGTGCTTGAGGATTGGGAGGGATTTAGTTCGTCTTTTACAGGACTTGGTTCATATCCCCGAGTTTCGAGCTATATGGAAGGATTTGTTGTTGAATCCAAGTTCGTTTGGGACTACCGGGTTTTCAGACATTTCTTGTATTTATGGCATGAGGACATCTAGTAGGTATTTCTTGCTTAGAATAACTCCTGAAATGGAGACTCAGTTGCGGTTTTTGCTTACCCATGTAAAGCTGGGGTCTCAGAGAAGGCACCAGGCATGGTTCACTAGGAAATTCCTATTTGTGCCAGAAAGAGAGACGCTTGTCTCCGACATTGTTCGTTTCATTTGCTGTGCACACCATCCCTCCAATGAGATACTTCAATCAGATGTGATTCCAAGGTGGGCTGTTATTGGTTGGTTGTTGAAATTATGTTCAAAGAAATACTTTGAAGCTAATGTGAAGCTGACCTTGTTTTATGATTGGCTTTTTTTTGATGAAAAGGTGGACAACGTTATGAATATTGAGCCTGCAATGTTATTGATGGTGAACTCTATACCTAGGTACATCGATATGACCAATTCTCTACTAGAATTTTTGTTACTAGTTGTAGATAACTATGATATGGACAGGAAAAATGTCATTTACAAAGGTATGTCATCTGCTATAAGTATGCTAGTCACTAAAGGAGTGATTGGTTCTCTTGACATTTTTATTTCTTGCAACGTTCTGTCTCCTTTGGTCAAAGAGATGCTTCAAAAATTTATATTCGAGGTCGAATCTGGAACCTGCAAAGAGCCTAAGGGCCCTCAGCCACCTGGAATTCTTTCGTCTGATATGTCATCCCAGACTTTGCCTAATCCACCTGATCTGGCAATACAGGAACATTTATCTGAAGGACTTCCTGCATGTCATAGAAATGATGAACTGAATGCTCAGCACAGCTCTGTATTAAAACCAACTGATTCAGCTGCTCCGTTCGACGAGAGCCAAGTTGGTAATTTGGCAAATTTGATCGGCAAAATAGGAGAGTTCATGAAAAGCTCAAGCAGAAAAGGCCAGCAACTTGTGGAAAATATTCTGCTTTTGTACATAAATCCTGCCAATGAAGATAAACTTGGTGGTATTGGCTCTGACTATTTAGCATGTGAATTAAAGAAGGAGCTTGAGTTGGTTGGCTACAATCTTTTTTCACCTGCTGGAAGTCTTCTAAACAGTGATGATGAAGTTCAATCTATTACAGCTGTGATCATTCGTACATTCATTATTTCTCAACACCAACGGATCAAAGAGATGCTATTCTGGTGGTCAAGGAATGGGTGTTTAGTTGGAGCCCGCTTGTTGTCATATGCATTGAGACTTGCACACGAAGCTCACGGAGCTGGCTATGGAGTTGATTATACCAGTGAGATCACATACAAAAATATGCCCTTGCTAAAGTGTCACATTGAAGAGTATTTGGCACTAACATACCAAAATGAGGATTGTGTAAATGGAGCAACTACTCCTACCCCCGAGGTTGATAGAAAATTGATCTCCAACATGATTGATAGTGCTTTCACCTCATACAGGACTATTCTTACCCATGCTAAGGATGTTTCAAGTAAAGAAGTGTCGGATTCTGGTAAGCTCCCCTTAATGGATGTGGTGTCTAGTTCACTATGGAAGGGAAAAAGTTTGAAGTTTCTCTTCTGCAGTATCTTTTTGTATCTTCCTGATCTATCTCTTAGTGATGAAAGTGTAATACTGTTACTTGTCAGTCAGTTAGAAGATGCTGATCTTTTGTACATGCAAATGGACTTGGGATTGAAAAGGCTCACTATATTTGGTGAAGATGTTCAAAAAGTTCTTCAATTAATTAAAAGGTCTTTTTACTGGAAGCACGAAGATCAGCACAAAATTTGGAGCTTGATCAGATCAGAGCTTATTGTTAACAGGTTTCCTGTGGAGAAGTTGCTTTTGGGCTGCTTCTTTTCAACTGATTTTGATTCAAAGGCTAGTGGTATTGCTGTTGGTGGACTTCTAGCGCTATGTAGTTCTTGTGCTCCCACACCAGAAATTGTTGGTGCTGTCATGTTATTGCCTAGTGATAAGTTCCCTGATTTTGCTGCTGCCATCCTCTCCCATTGGACCATAACTAATGCATCAATGCTCTCCAATAGTGTTGCTGATTTTTTGAATAAACTTGGAAATGCGGATGGGAATGCTCCTCTTGACTTAGGCAGTGTCTTAGTCAACCAATCGGCTCTCTTGTTTTTGTTAGAGTATTTCAAAGGACAAGGTGAACGAGGAGATAACATGCTGGAAAATCTGGCATTACATTTATCAGATGTAGAAACAAGACCCAAGAACTGTATAGTTCCAATGGATACAGGATAACTCTGTTGTGCGTAAGGGTGAGTTAATAATTAGCCCTTGTGTTTGATCGTTTGTTTCAATTATAAAAGGAGAATGTTAAGATGATGCTTTTTTTACTGTTGCAGGAATCTCTGTGGTTTTGATGAGCACTGAAATATAACTAAGTGATGAATTGATCATGTAACAAGATGCTTTCCCTATGATACAGATATTGGGGCGTTAGTCATCTCTGATTTTTTGAATGCCATTTTTGGTAGGTACACCATCTTATACAACTTGGTTAAAATTAAATATGCAACACAGGTAAATTGCCCTGTTATCGTACTCCTTGTCAAGTACTCTGTAGTTTACTTCTCTGCTTGTCCCATTGTCCCATTATTTCAAGAAAATTTGGGAGGCTACTCAGAGTTGTTGCCTCTCAGTAATAATATCAAATTCTCAACTTAAATTATTGATTTTTGGTTTTTTGTTTTATAGAAACTGAAAACTGGAAACAAAAAACGATAACGAATGACCCTATAGCTTTTGTTGTGTTTTCTAGCCTCGGGCTTGTTAATACATCAAAATTATACATGTGCCCAAGCATGAAAAAAAAATGCTTCAAGCTGCTATACATGTAATTTGATGTTTGATTAATCAATTGATGGATCAGGTAGCATTACATGGATTGTCTGATGACTGGTGCATGGAAAAGGGCACTGGCTAAAGCTTCATCTCCCAAATCCCAAAGAATATCCCTTGCCTTTAGGGAAATTCAGATTTCTCTGGATTGATCTGCAATAATACTCGGCATCAATGTTGATATTGTAGAGTGAGCTGGCAAAAGGCGCCGACCTCAAGTTGTTGCAATGTGGCATCTGGCTGCTGATATTGCAACACACAAGCTTTTTGCATTTTTCATAAGGAGACTGAAACTGTGGTAACCAACAAGTTGGCCGCTGTCTGATGAGTATTAGTCTTAGAGACACTTGAGGTTTATTTTCTATTGGCTTACCCCAAAGTCGCATCAGATAAGAAAATTACAACTTATTGGTGAGCATAGGAGCATGTGGAAGTTGTGGTGAGCATCTCCACAAGTTTCTGAAAATTGGTCAGTGTTGTTCCAGATAACTTTTCTGCTATTTTTTTTGGTTAAAGATGTATAAAATTCTTCCGTTGTTGTGACAACATAGGAGCATGTGGAAGTTTCCATTCACTTAATCATTTCTTGATTATTTAATGCTTACTTAAAGATGATTCTGATGTTTGTGTTCTGTTTCAGTACAACTGTCCTGCATGTCTTCTTGTAGATGGATGTCATTGATTTGTGCCCTCTTTCTGATGATTGAGAGTAGATGTTGCTTCGAGCAATTCTCTAGGCTCTCTGGGATGGATATTGTTGTTCTTGCCAGCCTCAAAGCTCTAGATGCAACCAAAACAGCCAAAGTCAGAATATTCCATGGTTGGAATCACTAGAGGCTTCTATTGTCGACTTTTGCTATGCTCTTTAGAAACACTCACAATTGCACGAGTCTTGCAATTTCAGTTGCATGTATGTGTGAGATAAGAATGAGCTTCATGTTTTCGAATGCAGCTCATGAAGCTTGCTAATGTCCACTGTTCCGGGAAAACACCATATGGGCATATCAATCGTTGGTTCTCTACTCAATTTTTTTATGGGTTAGTTTGGTACAGTGTTCTCCGAACCCCAATAGGGTCATCTGCATTTTTCCCATACCTCTTTTACCTGTAGACCTTATCCAATCCATAAATCAAAATAATTCCTTTTATTCTATTACTGTAGTTTAATTGTATTGTTCTTTACTAGTTCAATTTAGTTCAGATTATGATCATATTCTTTGACTTGTCCTCTCCTATCTGAGTTTTGTGAATTTGTGTGATTACAGATTTTTAAAATCAGGTGTATTTTTCTTACACCATTATCCCAAATGTATAGATATATGTTTGTGAATATGCTCTATCATCGACGATAAATCATGAACAAATGAACAATACTTTACAATACAATGGAAGCCTGATTAATTACAAAACATTACCAAATGTTGATTTTATATTACGGAGTAGGATAGTTTGTCGATTTAGGTGTCTAAAAATGTCAAATATGAAGAAAGGTCCTCAGTCATTTACGTATTAATCTAAAATTTCAAAGTCATACTCATATAAAACGCAAATTCTTTTTAAAAAAACACATCACGTTGATAGCATAATTTAAACTACATGACGACCACCTGCCCTCAACGCCAAAACATTTGTTTAAGCTGGGACTCGTTCGAAGTTCCTACCTTTTCTCTCTCCAAATTACTCGCTAACTCGTCTTTTTCACACTTTCTTCTTCAAAAAGGTATCTCTTTCTCTTTCTCTCTCTTCATTCTGCCATTGATTAATGCTTCATTTTCCAGATTTTCAATTTCAGATTTGATATTTCCTGTAATTGCATCAATTTCTCATAATTCGATACATTTTTTGTTCTTAAATTCGCATAATATGATTCTCATTTGTATAAATTAATATAATCTGTTTTTAGGTTGATCATGTCGTTTTTCAGAGGTCTTTCAACTCTCTCAAAGCTTCGTTCTCGTTCTGTAAGATTTATGCTCATCATTTTGTTCGATTTTTATGTTGAATTTTTGATTAATTCTTCGATTGAATTATTAATTTTGAACTAATGTATTGTAATAATTTAGAAATTGTTGTAAGTTTACTTCATTCCCGAGTTACTGGTAGTTATTTGATTTATGTCATTGAATTTTGACTTGCAGGGACAACAATCATGTCTAAGCAATTCTGTGAGATGGATTCAGATGCAAAGTTCTTCTAGTCTGGTATATTATCTCTCTTTGTTTCAGTCAATATGTATTTATTGCTTCGCGAAATTGATGACAAATTAGCACATTTACATGAATTAAAGCAGTAGTGAAACACTATGGAAAGAACTTTGTATTGTATTGCAGTATTGATTATGCTTTTAGCTTAATTTTATCTTGCATAAGCTCAACATTGATAATAAGTGTCACTGGTCAATTTTGAGGAGTTGAAGGAAAAATAATTTACTGTAAAGTGACCCATATTGGTTTAAGTCTTGGTTAAAATGTGGTAGTTAGTTTTGAAATCTACCTTGTCAAAGTGAAGAAAGATAATGCCGACATGAATAGTTGCGCATTAGATTTCAAGATGTCGAAATGTTGCCTTTTATTTTGGTTCTCCATTTGGTTGTGTCGAGCTTATTGTGACATATTCGAATGATTTTCATATGTTGTGCAGGACCTGCGTTCAGAGTTACAAGAATTGATTCCTGAACAGCAGGTTTGTTTGCTTTATTTGTATCTTTGCATTTTCAATTGGTAGCTATCTTTGCCATATTGTTTTCTTTCCTCAGATTATCAGTACAAATTTAAATATTTATTTACACATTACAATGCAATTATCTCGTGAATGTCTAAAATTTTTATGTAATTGTATTGTTGCCCTTGGTGATCAGAGCTAGGGTTTCAGTAACTGGTAAATGAGCGGTTTATACTTTGTTAAACATTGATTTTCAAAGTATGCAACAATGTAGTTCACAATCATGAATATCTTATTGATAAATGTTCTTGAGCTTGTTTTCTTTTCTGTAGGAACGTCTGAAGAAGATAAAGAAAGAATATGGAAGTGTCCAGCTGGGGAAGATTAATGTGGACATGGTAAAATATTATCATGAATATTCTTCTCTATCTATGATACTTGGACATTCAGTAATGTCAGATTCGTTTGAACATATTAGTTATACAAAATATAAAATTAATTATGTCAAGCTTTTCGTGTCTCTTGTAAGTTTTCAAGGACCATGCCTATGTATTCATATCCATAAAGGTATCAAAATACTTGTTTGGCGTGAATATGGTTGGCCATTCTCAAATGTGGAATTTGGAATAATATTGATAATCATGTTATAATAAGTCAAATAGTCAATGTTGCAGCATTACACCTGCAATCATTTCTCTTCAAGGCCACTTTATGATGTAAAAGTTTCCCCTATCTTATTATGAATTAATGTAATAGGTGTTGGGCGGAATGAGAGGGATGCCTGGTTTACTTTGGGAAACTTCCTTACTTGACCCAGATGAGGTATAGTACTTATCTCTTGCGTTTTATTGTAAGTTCCCTCCAGTTCATTTAAACAAGGTTTTATGTAACTTCGTTTCATTGGTGGTGGTACATTTTGTAGGGCATTCGATTTAGGGGTTTGTCTATACCCGAGTGTCAGAAACTTTTACCAGCTGCAAGTCCTGGTGGAGAGCCATTGCCTGAAGGCCTTCTTTGGCTTCTTCTAACTGGAAAGGTTGTTATATATTCTTAGCCTTAGTTTCATTGGTAATACATTTTTTTTCTAATAATTGTGCTTTTCTTTGGGTCTTAATTCTGTTCTTTTCACCTCCAAATTCATCTATAATTGAACCGTAATGAGATTTAGTCTTCTGCTTTGCTGAAAAGTCTTCATCTCACTGATACACTATGTGGAGAAGGGTGACTTTTGTGTTTTGTATATCATTTTTGACATATGTGACTTTGATAAATACTTATTGATATGTTCTAAGTGGTTAATTATAAATGATATCCTAAAATGTAGAGAAGGGGCGAATTGATCTCTCTACCTTGCTCTTCTCATTTAAGGTGAAAATTACTTCGAGAGAAGAAAGTGAAATTATAGAAATATATGGTAAAAAGTTTGAGAGATGCTTCTCAATTTCTTTGTAATTACTTGTTGTAGTCCCATGCGCATACTTTGATCTATGAAACTAGCTGAATATTAGGGCCTTAGGGGTGGGATGAGTTCATTACACTGCTATTCTTCGATGTAGCTATGCCTTGATGTCTATCAAAGTCTTGTTTTCTTTTGTTGTATGCTTTTTTCTAGCTTCTTTTTGATCAATTGTATTCTAATTTTCTTTTCATTTATTTAGGTTCCGAGCAAAGAGCAAGTAGATGCTTTATCAGCAGAACTGCGAACACGTGCTTCAGTCCCAGGTTCACTATTTCACTAACAATAAAGTATTTTGACAATGTATACTTGCAATGTTTGTGCCAATTTTAGTTCCTGTTGGTGTCTGTTTTACAGATATGTTATATCTGTAATTCTGTATGAATATTCATTTTTTTGCCTTTTAAGTCCTGTTCATTGTATTATTCTTGATATCAACTGACTAATATGGTAGGTAATGAACTTTTTCAATAGTATTGGTGATCGATTATATTTACAGTGTCTATTGTCTTCCCTTTTCTTTAGTAGTTCTTGTTAAGAGAAGAATTTTTGGTTTTGCTAGTGTGCTTGCTTCTTTTGGATCAGAAATGAATTTTTTCACTTGGGTGTTGATTATGTCTATATATATTGTAATTGCAGACCATGTGTTCAAAACAATTGATGCCCTACCAATTACTGCTCATCCTATGACTCAGTTCACTACTGGTATTATGGCCCTTCAGGTACTGATTTCTTGCTGTACAGTTTCCCTCTTATTTGACTATATGCATATTTGCTGTATTTTCTAATAAATTCCTGCTGCTATTTCCTGTAGCAATGCTGTTCATTATTGTTACTATGTAAAATTTACTCCTAAATGATAGCTCCTCCTTTTCTTTCTTCTTCTCTATCTCTTACTTGGAATTGGTTGCTGTAGTTCTCCTGAATATGATATTACTGCATTACATTGATAAAAACCTCCAACTAATGACATCTGGCTTTTATTCTTTATGAGTTATCATGTTGAACATTGTTTTTTGTTTGTTTGTTTTTTTTTTTTTTTTTTTTCCTACCAAAAAATTTGCTGCTTTTTTGCATCTTATATACAACTGTCTCTTGTCTTTCTTTTCTTCAGGTTCAAAGCGAATTTCAGAAGGCATATGAGAAAGGGATCCACAAAACAAAGTAAACCATTTCTTATGATGGTTTTATCTTACCTGTCTTGCAGTGTCTTCATCTAGTCAAATGCTAAGGTTGTTTTTGATTCCAGGTTTTGGGAGCCAACATATGAGGACTGCCTTAGTTTGATAGCTCAAGTTCCTGTCGTTGCAGCCTATGTTTACCGTAGGTTAGTAAACCTTCCACAAGCCATTTAGTGATAGTGATTTATGGGTGGTAAATGGTTACATATTGTTAGTGTTTCTGTATATAATACATAAATAAGCAGAAAAAATTGAAAGAAATGAGCTCTCGGGTATTAGAGAGAGAGAGAGAGAGAGAGAGAAAAAGAGCTTTTAAGTATAAGTGTTGAAGTTTCTAGGCATTTTATGTGATTTAGGTGATTTATTACTTTGAAATTGATTGCCTACCGCATATTCTTATGCGTTACAATTGTCCTCTATAGTGTAGCAAAAGATTTAAAAAAAAAAAATTAAATAAATAAATAAATAAAAATATGTAGATTGGAACTGAATGAATTGTCTGTTGTTATGCACTGGTAATTAATGGTTTGGTTTGATCATCAGCTGATTCAGCTGGCTTAATCTCATTTTTATCTTTAATTTTCTTGCTGAAGGATGTATAAGAATGGACAAAAAATACCACTGGATGACTCTCTTGATTATGGAGGGAATTTCTCGCAGATGTTGGGATTTGACAGCCCTGAAATGCTTGAGCTGATGCGGCTATATATAACAATTCACAGGTTAACATTGGTGAGATTGTTCTGAAACCACATGTAATAAAAGAATTTACTTCGATTTTAATAAACTTCAATCTGTTATCATGCAGTGATCATGAGGGTGGAAATGTTAGTGCACACACTGGCCATCTGGTAATGTTTCTGGAAAATAACTTACTGTTAGTTTGCTTCTGCATTTATGGACTTCTTCTCATGCTGAAGAAATATATATTTGAAAATCATGAAGCATCTTTATGCAACCAATATTAATCTTGAGCGTTGGAAATTTGACCAGTTTCTTAACTCTATTAGGTGGGAAGTGCACTCTCAGATCCTTATCTGTCATTTGCAGCTGCTTTAAATGGATTGGCTGGCCCACTTCATGGATTAGCCAACCAGGTATAATATCTTACTTCACCTTTTTTCATTTCTTTGGTTAATTGGTTCTTCCTGCATGATTATCAGCACAAGTTCATACTGCTAATTGCCTGATTATACACTTTTGGTGGAATAAGATCCTTGGGACAATTCTTTTCTTCTTCCTGCTTCTGAAGAGACGCTTCTGTATGTTCATGCCCTCAATTAGCTGCAGACTTATGGGCATGGTCTTCAGCTCCTATCAAATTCTGTAATTACACCGTTGAACATATTTAATTCCAAAAAATTCTCATTTATACTCTTTCTTGGTAATGGTAGTTGTATTTAATTGTCAGTCTCGGACTCTGGTACCTATATCCAACATGAATATGTGTCCAAGTTGGCTACTTTGTGACAAAAGTCCATTATTTTGGTCTGAATTAAAGTGTCCAACCCATGTCCAATTGTACATGGGTTCTTGATGTGAGATGAAGAGGTTAAGTAACATAGTTTTCTATTGTAGTTCAAATAAGTAAACCGCATGCAAATCCTGAATAGTTTACTATGTATCTCTATTAAACCCTCCCTCATTGTATTTTGCTTGGTCCCATTAGTGGCCTGAAATTGCTAATGGTCTAAGTTTCATGTTTGACTTGTTCTGTTTTAGGAAGTCCTGCTATGGATCAAAAAAGTAGTAGATGAATGTGGAGAGAACATCTCGACCGAGCAGTTGAAAGATTATGTTTGGAAGACATTAAACAGCGGCAAGGTAAATCAATGAATTCTTTGTTGCTAGCATATAGTCTCTTCAGTATTTTCAAACTACTAGAACTTCCTTCAGTTCTTAAACCATGGCCCTAAAATTCTTGTGACAAGACTGACAACTATAAATGAAGTACTAGCTTCAGTGGATGATTGAATGATAATTGTAGCAAAAAGGTGGGAACTAACAACTAAGTCATGTTTGCCCTGGAAAATCTTGCTGCAACAAAGATGTTATCATCATTTGCAGGGCTGGTGCATATATTGGTATGAAAATTGGGTGAAACAGCTCTAGTAAAATTAGGAGGTTAAGGAGAGAGAACAGGACACTTGAGCCCTTTGGTAGAGAGGTTACGGAAATATTATTATAAATCTTGTAGACTAGCATCATACATATCAGGAAAACAGCCTAATGCATGAGGGTTATAGTAGATTTGTCATTACCAAAAAAAAACAAAAAAAAAAAAAAGAAAAAAGAAAAAAAGAATGCATACATGAGAGTTTTTTTTTTAACATCATTTTTTGATAATAGGTGATGAAATTGACCATCGAATGAATATTCATATTTGGTTGATAACTATATTTTAATATTTTTTTATATTGGGCATCTTTTTCCTTAATTAATGTTAATTACTTCGTATAATATTTTCTGATAGATATACTGGAGTTGATAAAAAAATTATTATACTATGTTCAATATTTTTGTGTTGGCTCACTTCATACATTTTCAAATTTGTAGGTTGTTCCTGGATTTGGTCATGGAGTTCTCCGAAAGACAGACCCAAGATACACATGCCAGAGAGAATTCGCGTTGAAGCACCTACCTAAAGATCCACTTTTCCAATTGGTACTAATAAATAGATAAAAGGATTCCATAGTTTCTAATGCCATTTCTTGACTTCATACTTTTGAGATGACTTTTTTTTTAAAAAAAAAAAAAATATAGGTGTCAAAGCTGTATGATGTGGTGCCTCCTATTCTTACAGAGCTTGGAAAGGTAGCTGGTTAATTATGCATATTTCCTGCTCTTAATTGTTCTTGCTAAATTTTTCTGATGTTCTAATCAACTGAAATATGCTAGCTTTCCTGAATCCACTGAATATTTTTGTCTTGTAGGTTAAAAATCCATGGCCGAATGTTGACGCCCATAGTGGAGTTTTGTTGAACTACTATGGCTTGACAGAAGCAAGGTACTCTTTGATTTTCCTTTGTGATATATTTTCAAGTTATTTTTCCCTACATCGCAATTAATTATACTCTTTTAACAGGTATTATACAGTCCTATTTGGGGTATCAAGGAGTATAGGAATTTGCTCACAGGTTTGTTCATTTCATTTTTCTGGAAATTGTTTGTCAATTTGCTTTGTAAACTATAGTCAAGTATGGGACCAGTTGTTCATTAATTTTGTTTCCTCTTCTCGCAGCTAATATGGGATCGAGCTCTTGGTTTGCCACTAGAAAGGCCAAAGAGTGTGACAATGGAATGGCTTGAAAAATTTTGTAAGAAAGGAGCATAATTCTACTGGTGTGCGTCGTATTAACTTCTTATTACAAGTTTACAATAACATAGATTAGTGGATAAAATTATCCTTTTGGAAATGAAAGGATAGAGAGGAGAATTAAGTATCCTCTATATCTTGCAACCGAGTGTTGCATTTCGTAATTTTCACATGTACACGGTCATGGATCTCAAAAACACAATTCTAAAGAGTTATATGCTAGAATTTTTTTATCAAGGAAATAAACATTTGCAGATATTAGTGTTATGGTATTTGTTAGTATTGGTTGTAGTAGTCTAATAGAACATGTTAGGCTCTGCTCAAACATGTGAATGATTAAACTTGAGAGTGGCTATTTGCTTGCTGCTTAAACCAGTTTACTGTAATAATCACATTTGTACGCTCACGTAGTCACGTAGGATCTTATTTACATCTTATTTACGTTAGACTAAATTATAAACGTACTTCAATACTTTTGGTTTGTATGCTAGAGAGTAATTACAACTCACTATAATCAGCTCAGCCAGCCTTTGTTCACTGATGACATATATCGACTCGAGTGGTAAACACTACAGAGTAATACGAGTAGAGGTTGGAGTAATCGACGAATTGATCTAATGTGTTTATCTAGCACATTATGTTTAACACTACAGTGTAATATTTTTAAAGGTTGGAGTAAGAAAATTTAGATTAAGTCATATTGTATTACATATGTTACCACCTCAAAACAACATTAACTAATCGTTAAGACGATATCGCCCATTAATGTTATATTTTGTTGCTATGTCCTCGTAAATTAGTAACATTCTCAGTCAGAATAATAACTGTTTAAGAACGATAACTCTTACATTATATTGCCATTATGTTACTCACGTTACGTAAAATCCATGCTTTGTATTACCGTATAACTGAATAATTTAATGTGTAATTTACTGTCCAAGAATAGAATTAAAAGATATGTTTCGAATATTATGGACTTTAGAACAACTACTATAAAATAAAGTTTAGCTTTTCTGCATTATATACAATTTTATATATATTCATTCTTATTAAGAGAGAAAGAGAGAAAAAAACATAATTAACAACAATGGCTACGATTGTTGCTCCTGAGAAGACGTCTCCTATTGATGATGCCTATGTTATCAAAAAATCATGCAGAGGTTTTTCTTTATAAATTTCTCTTTATTTTTGTTACGCGAAATTTTTATTTCTCAAATAACCTTTCTAGCAAGTTTTAAATATAAAATGTATTGAAATTACAACGTCAATTTTTCCTCCTAAATTTACACTTTGCACAATCCTATTAACACGTGAGAATTGAGGAATATAATTAAAAAGTTTCAATATGTGTTGTAAATCATAAAGTAACATCGCATTGTGCCATGGTGGATATTCGGATATTGAATATTTTATATTCAAGTCTAATTTCGATGTTCATATGCATGGTGCATGATGTGCATGTAGCATTGTAGTGTGTACCTGTAGGTTTAGATATACGTATAATCAATTTATAAATGTTTGAGATTCAAAAGGTGAAAATCGATAGTTCATATTTGTCTTATGAAGTTATCTTCTAATTGTTTCTTGTGTTTAGGATTAGGAACCGATGAGAAAGCTATAATTTTATTGTTGGGTCACCGAAATGCAAGTCAAATCAAGCTAATTAAACAAGCTTATCAAGAAGTATATCAAGAAGACCTCATCAAGCAGCTTAAATGTGAAATTTCAGGGGATTTTGAGGTTTGTCATTGAAGCTGCATTTTCTTCATTCATTCTCTAATATTTATAAGCATAATCATCTTATATATATTATAAATTTGTCGATGTTACTATTACTTATTGGTGGGTATTGGAGATGAAATCTTGCTTCATGTAGCCGACCCTATCTTTGAGATTGGCTTCAATTGTTGTTGTTTTTTACTGGACTATGTTACTCGTTGAATTAATTATTTACTTATTGCTTATATTCTTTGTCGTCAACAAAAATCAAAATTAAAAAAGAAAGCAATATGCCAATGGGTAATTGATCCGGTTGGACGTGATGCTATTCTAATCCATGAGGCATTGAAGAAAGCAATACCGGATTACAATTTAGTAGCGGAGATTGTGAGTATCAAATCACCTGAAGAACTCCTAGCAGTTAAGCGTGGTTATCACAAAATCTACAAGCGCGCACTTGAAGAAGATGTTGCAACTCACACTACCGGAAAAATTATAAAAGTACGTTACTTAAAATCTTAAGAATGGTACCCAAAACTCGAGGTCAAATGTCATCTACATTATTGAGTACTTGACTATGCTTTTTTTTTTTTTTTTTTTCGCGCAGTTTTTGGTGGGAATAGTTAGCACATACAAGTACCATGGAGATGAAATTGATGAGATAGTAGCATTCTCAGATGCAAACATTCTTCGTGATGAAATTCAGGATGAACAATCTTTCCACGACGAGGTCACAAGAATTATCAGCACAAGGAGCAAGCAACAACTCTTGGCTACCTTCAATCAGTTCAAGGACATTCATGGAACCTCCATTTCAAGGGTATATACCCTAAATAATTTGTCACTAGATAATTACCTTAAAATTTCATTATAAATTACATTTAAAAAAAGTTAATTAGTCTGCTAATCAGAACATTTATGTGATGAATTAGGCTCTAAGAGGTGCACCAGAACAAGAATTTTTTCAGACTGTAAGAGTGGCTGTTAAATGCATCAAAAATCCTCAAAAGTACTTTGCTAAGGTATGAAATTCAGTCAGTCAGATGCTATGATTAAATTTTTTTTTTTTTTTTCAAGTACAACTTACTCTTTTTTTCAACTAGAATAATGATTGGAGTTAGTTTTCTTTCAAAAGATCTTGCGCAATGCAATTGTTGGACTTGGAACGGATGAAGATGTTCTTACTCGTGTGATTGTTGCACGAGCAGAAATCGACTTGAAAGAAATAAAAGAATTATACTTGGAGAGGAACAACATTTCCCTTGATCAAGCTGTAGCTGGAGATACTTCAGGAGATTACAGAGCATTTTTACTAACTTTGTTGGGAAGTGATGAATATTGAGACCTTAAATTAGAGCATTTCTAATAAATGAGAAGTTATAGGCATTAATCTTTCTAGTTGCAACGATTTCAATAATTCAATGTTATATCGAATTCACCCGTTTCTTTCTAACTCTTAAATTCCCCTTATCATGAATTTTACAAGATATGATGTTCTTGGTTAATAAGATTATTTTCCCCTGTGAAAGAAGTTTAGCACCACCCTCTCCGAAACATGTCAGAGAGAAAAGAAAATAAAGAACATTGCAATGTATTACGCCGGTAATAAATCCTGTATGAACAAAAGTTTGAACACAATCTATGAGAAATAATGAAGATAATATGTGACTTCAGAGTTCAGACCTTGAACACTTTCAAAATTCAGTAGTAAAACTGTTTCTACAATGTGGGAAAATAATGATGGATTTGATCTTAATTACATTATATAATAGTTACATACATATACATATTTGCAGGCTACAATGTACTTCATTACTACTCTAATATACAGGTATAATTTTCTTTCAAACAGGCATCACTTTCCATTCTTAAAAACGACAGACTGCACTCGAATCAGTCTCATGTTCTCTTGCTTTAATGACTCTCTTGCTCTTTCTAACATTTTCGACAATAAACCTAAGTGAAAAAATGTACTCACTACCTCAACCAATAATGGGAGCACCAAGATGTCACAGGAATAATGAATACATTCATGTTCAGAGCTCATAAGTATCATTGATTCATTGGGTCAGAAATATTGAAGGCTTGCAAATTAGGTGTATGAGTATTGTCTACTCAACAAAACTTCCTCTGGATTTTCCACATCATCCCAATCGCATTTTAGAAAATCCGCATTCCCAGCACAAAGCCCGGCTGTGAGAGTGGGGGACATAGGAGGCGCGTAAGAATTAACTGTTGCAAGTATTTAGTGTATTAATAAGAAAACTCTAGTATTTACATGTTAGGTACCCAACACACATAATAATTAATTGTTACGTAGCTAAAATCTTACGAAACAGGCAAAGTAGCAACAGAGCCGTATTCTAATGATAACAAGTAGGTGGTACCATGATATACTATAGGTTATAAAGCTTTATTCATGACCATAAAGGAATCTATGGAAAGGGATTACCAATGCTTACCTTTGAAAGATGGCAGTTTCTCCATAACCTCTTTGGTCATCTGCAGCAAAATCGTTCCTAAGACGACAACAATAAAGCCGCATATTTCTGATATAATGGCAGCTCCATCTTGACCATCCCAATCCTGATATACATTCCACAACACAAGTTAACAACAAAGATTTTTAGACACTGGTGAAATAACCCAGCTACACCATAAACACGAAAAATCTAGAAAACTTAACAGCAAATTTGTAAAGCTATGCTATTGTTGACTCAGAGGCGTGCAACAGTGCAAGTTCCTCAATCCTCTCATAAAAGTTAGAGGAGCCACATCAAAGAACAATGGAACACACAGTCCGATACTGAATTTAAAATTTGCATGCATTCAAATATTCAATCATATGAATCAGGTCAGAACACTGCCTCCTTTATTCCAACAAGTCTGGTTTTACTTCAAACACAACATGATACCAAGAATAATAACTAATGAACCAGTTTAATGCTTTGACAGAATTGATACTAGTATATATCTTCAAAATAAAAGTTCTGATTAGAAGTGGTTTTCCAAATAACAATACAACTGACAAATGTCATCTAGTATGTTTGTTAACTCTAACTCTTCTCCACTGTTTTATAGCCAGTGTCAAGATTGATAGTCTGCTTCATTTAATTCTTAAATGAACAATTACATTGCATGATTGGCAGTTCAAAGACTGTTTATTTGTTAAGGAGTACATCTTAATTCTAACCAGATAGCGGATGAACTTTACCTCTAAAAGAACACGATGCAAGGGATAAAAAAATGGTTTTTTATGAAGCAAGGTGAGTTAAAAGTACCTTGAACATTATCACACTGGCAAGAATTGTAAGTGTTGTGAACATAACATAATATATTGGGGACACAACCACAGTGTTAAAAGTATCCAGAGCCTGAAAAAAAGAAAATTAAAAACCACTTGTTACACAATTTTGCTAACAGATAATGAAATTGGCAGACATTTATTTAAAAGACAGTAACACCAGAAGGAAGGTACATGAGATACCATTAGCAAACAAAATTCAAATATTTAAAAGCCACACCTGGTTACGCAAACCAAGAAAATGTTAATGAGATCATTGTGTCAAAAACGAATTCATAAGAGAGCCTGCTCAAGAAATTAAATGATATTTATGTGAAACATCTATCAGAGCCTGTAAGGCTGTAACAGTCTTAATTTAATATCCTATTCCCATAGTGCCCAAGATATACACCTCAGCAGGACGAGAGACATGATTTTACCAAGATCCATGAACAAAAAAAAGATGATTATAAAGCATTCCTCGACAAAGGTTTATTTTTTCTCATTGTGTGTATTCATCAAAATCATTAAGTATTTTTATGAAGTGTGCAAAAGTTCAGATCAGGCTTTTCCTGGCTAATAGATTGCATATATAAGCTTTATTCATGTAAAATAAAGCAAAAATTCTCATCTATACAGAGACATAAAAGCTAGCTTTCCATACCAGAAAAATCAACTCCAGACTACAAACCTTATTCAGATAATTCATTTGAGTGATGACGCATGTTAGAAGAACTACAGTGAAGAACCATGTTTCTGGGTAGAGTAACTGGTTATTTCCCTTAAATGTCAATTTCAATGAAATTCCAAGGGCTTTGACACTCATAACCTGCATAATCATTTAAGCATTAATGACAAAGAATTGAGATTTCTGAATCATATCATGCACTCCAAGAGAAACCAAACAGTGGAAAATATCACTAAAATCATATGTTACTTGTATTATTTAGGTTAGTTACTCCTAATTTTAGACAATAATTTAAGCAAACCACAAGCATGAGGAGTTCCAGCGTATGGTCTGAGGTACTGAGCCTGAACTATGATTTTGTTTTTAATTGGTAAATTAAACATGGTTTAGACTGCCAGGGAAAAAATATTGAACCTGATAGCTGTTGGAAAGCAATTCAAAGCCAAAACAAATGTGTATGGAGCATTTTGGTGTTTTGCATTACTCTAATTCCAAGATCAACTAATGACTTTAAACAAAAGGATGTATGATAGAGGTTTATACCGAGAGAGAGCCCATCAAGGAACAAATTCCAGTGAAAACCAACACGTTTGAGTGTCCACACAATGGTGCAAAGTAAAGTACCAGAATGGAGACTAACACGAGAACTGAGCCAACATAAAGAAGAAACGCTGGAATAGAAACACATTAGAGTAATAAGGTTTCTTGCTTTAATCTCATCAATGATATATAGTGTGTCCAGCTTACTAAATATGCAAAAGAAATTACCCATTTGAGTGGCCATGTTCCAAATCTCTTGTACAGATGTGACAGAATGCTCTTTGGGTGCATGAACTACTATGATCACAGAACCGACAATGCACATTACACAACCCAGGAAGCCCAACTTGTTCAATTTCTCCTTCAACATAAAATGAGCGAGCAAAGCACTGCATATCATCCATCATATTAATCCATTACATAAATCATATGATATGAGAGTCAATCCAACGGATTCACTCGAACCCCAGTACTGGAAGGTTACAAGATGTACCTGACAATAATGCTTAAGGCTCCTAGTGGGGTAACAAGAATAGCTGGAGCAAATGCATAAGCCACAAAATTTGCAACTTCACCAACAATCACTGTACACAAAATCACACGTCCAACATTAGCTATCCAATTAGGCCGCCCTATTGAAGGCCATAAAATGAATTGTCCAAAACCCCATATATGTTGCAACCAAACAAATTGCCCATAACCCGGATTCAGATACAACCAACAGATACAAAATTACAAGCATGTATTATATAAACATCAAAATTCTGAAAGATCCACAAACTATTTAAGCTCTAAAAGACAATCAAAGACTTACTCATGAACAAACCAAGCCACCATAAGGGCTCAAACAGATATGTATATCCTCCATGGCCTGAAAAATAAAACCCATTTTAATTCTTTTTGGAAAAAAAAACCCTGATTAATTCATAATAATTAATAAACAAAATAAATAAAATTGATGAAAAAAGATGAAAATTTATACCAGCTCGAACCCCAGAAGTTCCAGCTTTCCATAATCCTTTCTTTTTGATGATGAAACTAGCTCCAATGAAACCACTGGATGAAAGAGCTAATCCAAACCCAATTAGATTATCTTTGGAAAAAGACATTATCAAAAAAAATTGAATCAAAATCTCTCCTTTAATTTTTCTCTCTCCAAACAAAGTCTTACTCCTCTAATCATGGGATCGTCTAATTATATTAAGGAATCTAATATTATAAGACACCCACCAATCAACTTGTTAATTTAATTTGTTTGGTATATTGCTTCGTCTTTAAAAGGGAACCAAAAAAACGCGGGTATTTTATTTGCCCAATTATTTGTATTCAAGTAGGTCAGTCAATAATGAATGATAATGATGATGATGGCTATGATGGGTATAATAGATTAGTAAGGAGTAAATCACTTCAAATTCAAATTTATCACCTTTCTTAGCCTAGTTTTGCACTTGATTTATTTTTCAATAAAAAATTAATGGTTGTTTAATTTTAGAAAAATTCTTAGGGGTCGTTTCGTTCGCACGAGGGAATCGGAATGGAATGAACAAAGGGAAAGAAGAAGAATGGAATGAAAATACCCTTTTTTTGCTTTGTTGTTTGTTTTTAAAACAAGGGAATCAATCCCACCACCACACCACCACAGCCACCACCACCACAGCCACCACACCACCACACAATTCATATGGTTTTCATCATTCCCAGCCACGAAACCCCTCGCCGGCCCTCCCTCTCCCCTCGCCGCCCTTCGTAAACTCTCCCCCACCACTCGCTGGGCCCAAAACAATGAATCTCACCCTCGAAAAACCTCCCTTAGGGTTTTCGGAGGTTTTTCGAGGTAGGGGAGGGGTTTTTGGGCGGCGAGGGGAGGGGGTTTTGAGCGGCGCGCGTTTATCGGTGGGCGGCGAGGGGAGGGGAAGGGGTGGCTAGGGTTTTGCGGGTGGTGGGAGAGAGATCGGGGCTAGGGGTGGTTTTTGCGTGGGAGGGGAGGGCGGCGAGGCTTGGGGGAGGGGTGGCGGTGGTCGGGGTAGTGGCGGCGGTGGTCGGGGTAGGGGCGGCGGTGGTCGGGCTGGTTTTCCGATGGTGTTGGTAGGTGTGAAGGTGGTGATGGGGTGGTGTGAAGGTGGGTAGGGAAAGGGAATGGGAAAGTCTAGGGGGTGGGGAATGGAGTTGGAAGGAATTGGGGTAATGGGAATGATTAAAAGTGCTAAATAAACATCAACAAAGGGAATGGGGCCAGTTGATTCCCATTCCCTTTCCTGATTACCCCCAACCAAACGGCCCCTTAATGTATAATGAATTAAAGAGGATAACCATTTTTTAGTGTCTCAAAAATATAGGGTCACCCATTGAGAATTACCCTTAATGTTATTTTATTTTTCAAAAAAAAACATTACACGATAAAGTGCATTACAATTAATTAATTATACGTTTACATTCTTCGTACGAAATTTGGTTGAGGTGCATTGTGCATAGGTTAGTCACATGGGACCTCGTCACCTCGAGCACAATCGATGTTAAAACCACTACTTGTAAAAGTGAGCTCCCACCTTCGTGGGTCTAGCACAAAACATACTTTGTAATAGGCTACACAATAACATTTGTATAATCTCGTATTCTCGTTCATGAGAAATGATAATGTCTCCGTACTCTCCAAAACTCTTAGCTTAACATGGGTTAGGGAGGTAATGTGCAACACAAAAATAACCCAACACAAAACCAAAGACAAGTTGGCGGCATACGAGTCATGCATAATCAACATTTTTAAAATTTAGCACAATCTTTACTCGAGCACTACACGACGACTAACATGTTAATCCGTTTATAATTTACTTGACAAGTAATCCAATTTTAATATACTAGTAGTCCTCTCGCACGCGATGCGTGCGATAGTCCAGCGTGTATATTGTTTGGCATCATGGGTTGTGTGTTTCGTTGATTAGTGTTGGAAAGGAAATAGATCGTATTTGTTGTTCACTTGTTATTAAAATCTTGTTTCTAATAAGTAAATCAATCTTTACTCAAATTAGTGACCTACTGACCTAGTTTTCTTTTTTGAATAACATAGCAAACTATATAATTCCGTTATACCTAAATTAATAAATATATATTTCTCTAACCTACTTGTATATTAGTAAAACTGATTTTTAATCACAAATTTTGTCTTATGAGTAACACACTCACTAAACGCATATAAAAACCTATTGCATTCAATAGCCAACGTTATTTTGCTTGGCGGTATGATTTGGGTGATTTGATGTGCTGTAGCGCTAACTATTTTGTTGCATCAATTTGTAAGATTTATAATTCTTTTTCCTCTTAATTTATAGGCTCTATCTATATGCATTACTCGTTTTTTATATGGATCTTGAATTTTAGAAGACCTCTTTCTACTTGATGTCCATCAATCTATCAATATATATTTTCAAGCCCTTGTTTTCTCACTTCTTTTTCCTCTATGGGATATATCATCTTGTGTTACTCACTTTTATGTATTGTGAATTTTAGAAGGCCTCTTTCTACTTGCTATGCATTAATTTATCAATTAATCATTCCAAGCTCTCATTTTCACACTTTCTTTCTATTTTACTTCACTCATACTTTACGATTTTTAGAATTTTTTCTTCCCTTAGTGTACCACTTTCCTTTTCCTCTCCCCCCTCCTACCTCCTCAATTCCTTTTCCTATATGTGCTCTATCTCCTCCTGTTACTCATTTGTACGAATTGTGAATTTTAAAAGGCCTCTTCCTACTTTCTATCCATCAATTTATCTATTAATCTTTTCAAACCCTTATTTTTTCACTCTCTATCTATTTTGCCTCACTCATATTTTATGGCTTTGTAATTTTTAGTAAGTCTCTACATACTTGCTCCTTCTCTCGCTGTATCACTTTCCTTCCTTTCCTCCCCTTTTCACTAAAACTCACTTATATCTCCCTAGATATCTCTCTTTTTTTTTTCTTCTTTTCACTTCACCTGTCTTTTATAAGTTTTTAACACAACTTTTATGTCTTAATAAAGGTATGTTTCAATAAAAAAACTCATGCATACAGTTCTCAATTGACGTTTATGATTTTACAAATTTGAGAAAGTATTATATTACTTGCTACTCCACCCTTCTTATTTTCTTTTCCTTTACGAGTTCTATCACTTTCTGTTACTCCTTTTTTTTAAATCGTGAATTTTAGAAAACCTATTTCTACTTTGATATCCATCAATCTATCTATTTATCTTTCTAGGCCCTTTTTTTCTCACTTCCTTTTCTTTATGGGCTCTATCTGCTTTTGTTACTCATTCTTATGTATTGTGAACTTTAGGACAATTCTTACTTGCTAACCATCAATTTATCTATTAACTTTCCAAACCCTCATTCTTTCACCGCCTTTCGATTTGACCTTACTCATATTTTATGATTTTTGGAATTTTTAGTAAGTATATATATACCTACTTGCTCACTCCCTCATTGTACCACTTTTCTTTTCCTTTTCCCCCCCCCCCCCCTTTCCCTTCTCACTTCCTTTTCCTATATGGGCTCTATTTCCTTCTATTACTCATTTTACAAATTGAGAATTTTAGAAGGCCTCTTCCTATTTTGCTAACCATCAAAATATTTATTAATCTTTCCAAAGCCCTTATTTTTTCACTCCCTTTCTATGTTACCTCAGTCATATTTTATGTTTCTTTTTTTAAAAAAAAAAATTGAGTAAGTTTCTACCTACTTGCTCCGTCCTTCGGTGTACGTACCACTTTCTTTCCTCCCTCCTTCACTTAAACTTACTGCTATCTCAACATATAACTCTTTTAAACTCTTCTTTTCATTCCAGTTGTCTTTTATGATTTTCTATTACAAATTTTATGTCTTATATTAAAGGTATATTTCAACAAAGAAAATCATCCACAGAGTCTCACTTTTGACTTTTACGATTTTGCAAATTTTAGAAATTATTGTATTACTTGCTACACCCCCCTTTTTCTCTCCCCTTCTCATTTATTTTCCTCTATAGGCTCTATCTCCTTGTGTTACCGGTTTTTTTTTTTTTTTTTTTTATGGATCGTGAATTTTAGAAGGCCTTTTCTACTTAAAATCTATCAATCTTTTTATTTATCTTTTCAAGCCTTGTTTTCTCATTTCCTTTCTCTCTCCCAACACATATTTTTGGTTTTTATAATTTCTACCCTTCTTACTCGCTCCCTCCTTCTCCCCTCTCCTTATCCCTTCTCATTTCCATTTCCCCTAGAGGCTATATCTCCTTGTGTAACTCGTTTTTATATGGATGTGAATTTTAGAAGGCCTCTTTCTACTTGATATCCATCAATCTATGTATCTTTCCAGTCCTTGTTTTCTCACTCCATTTCTCTCCCTACTCATATTCTTCGATTTTTGTAATTTTTAGTAATCCCTTCGTAGTTGGTCCCTCCTTCATTGTACCACTCTTCTTCCCCTCTTCCCTAAAACTCATTGTTGTCTACTTGTCTCCGCAAATCTCTCTCAAACTCTTATTTTCACTCCACTCGTTGTCTTATGTTTTTTTGGTTATGGTTTAACAAAGAAAATAGTTCATAGAGTTCTTAAAGCGGCACTAAAAGTTTCAATACTCCAATATTACAAACGGGGGTCAAGTAGTATAAAACTAATTTAAAGCTAAAACCAATCTACAATCTACATTCAAAATTAGACATTTATAATTAGTTGTTTATCTAATGATTAACTAAATCAATCATACAACAAATGCACAATTCCAACATGTTCAAATGCTATGACTATCAATGACTATAATATCAATCTTTGCAAGGTATCACATTTATCAGAAATGCCGAAACAACAACACCCTAATTTTTAGCCCTCAATTAAGAAATTAAAGCCAACCTTTGAATTAGCTAATTTAAATTTAAGGCATAAAGCCAAATCCTTTAATAGAAAACCTTTGAACACTCCTAATCCTTTTACAAGTGAGAATTATTTAATGTAGAGGAATCATGAGAAAGTCAAAATTAATTTAAGTGAGGATGAAATTCGTTTTTCTTAATTTCATGTTAATATACACGTATCAATATGAACACAAGTAGGAATGAATAAAAAAAAAGTGAATGATTTTCCTCAAAAAAGTAAACTAAAATAATCACATTATATATTATATATTAGAGGTTACATAGCCCACGACATTATATAGTGGGAGTATAGAAATTAAGAAAACATTATAAAATCTTACAAAGAGAGGCAAATAGGACTTGTGCTAAAATTAAGTTGCTACCGTTATAGTGCTAAAATTAAGTTGCTATTGTTGTGAACTTGTGAATAGATTAGTACCACACTACCATGAAGCTATATTGTTGATGTCATCAAAAGAATTGGATGTGCACATGTACGAAACGAAATAATCCATGCTCAATTTGCAATTGAAATTTCACTGGTTTAATCAAGCAATAAACTTAATTAAGTCATCAAACAAACACATGTTACAAGACAAATTTAGTTAGATCTGCACAGAGAGACCAGAATGAAGTAAATTGACAAGCACCTAAACCTAAATAGCTGATAAAATATCACACTTAGAAATCCTAGAGATTCGGCAGAAAGATATTACAGCTGAAATTGCTTATTATGGAACAATCCCACATATACTTTATTCTACATCCTAAATTATCAAATAAAGAACCCTTAAATCTTAGATGATTTGTTAATCAATGACTTGTGAATGTGAGGGATAACACCGCCACCAGCAATGGTCCCCTTGATGAGGGTATCGAGCTCCTCATCCCCTCGAATAGCAAGTTGCAGATGCCTTGGAGTCATCCTCTTCACTTTTAAATATTTGCTTGCATTTCCTGCTAGCTTGAGAACTTATGCAGTTAGGTACTCAAGTATCGCTGCAGAGTCGACAGCAGCAGTTGCACCTACACGACCATTGGCTGAGGCTCTTGACTTAAGGTGATGGTGAATTCGACTAACTGGAAAATGAAGAACCCTGCACAGATAATCCACACAAAGTTAATAATTTATAAGGAATTAACCACCAAAAGAAATCAAGGGGAATATATCATATGTCAACAATGAGCTCATTATAAGCAGAATGATTGTTTAGAAAACCAATAGGACAACTAAACATGCAAAAGGCAGTAGCTAGACTTGCAGAATAACCACTGATAATCAGAATATTTCTAATAGACAGGTAAGTAGTCCATATTAATACAGGGGAATTCTCAAAGGCTTAGAATGTTGCGCAGGGGAAATTCATTGGAGAAAATTGAACTTCACTACTTAACTAAGACAAAGTACACATAATCACTAATAAACAAAGTGTGTTGATTTGTCAATCTGTTTATTAGACTATTAAGAATACTGACATAATGCAATGGAAGAAAAACATTTGATTTCTTTCTAACAGCTAATAAATACCTTGATCCATGCCTAAAAAAAATGTTATTCAAACATTGCCTCAAGTAAAGCTACTACTCCTTCACAGCTTCACCCACAGACAACTCAAAATCACTACAGTTTATTTTACTTATTAAAGAAAGTTGACTATGATCAGCTTTATAAACCCCAATTTTTTGCTTTTGCAATTTAATTGCAGCAGTCTGATTCTACGCATTCGTATTATTCAATTAATTCAATAGTATTCAGCTAAATTCATTCAAGAAAGATAACTTGATCAACCTAGATGACTTCTTACGAAAAACTTGACATGTATAGGGAGAAAATCTATAAGATCACTCTAAATACAAAGAATTAACATGGAAACATATTTTAAAAACTCCCCTTAATGTCTCGACTTAGTAAATTCCCTCTTTTTCTATGAAACCATTGAATAATGAAGGAGCCAGTAAATAAAACCCAAATAACTGAAAGAAGCATGTAACATTACAATTATAATTTAACTTTAAAGAGCCCATGAAGACTTACAGAGGCAATAAAGACTCTGGCTGCATCCAGAAAATATCGTCTCTCCACCAGCACAAGAACCAATATACAATATGTCAAGTTTGAGATCTTCACACTCTCTTGCAGTCTTGCTAAAGCATGGTTGTCTGCTGAGTGAGGCTACAGACAATCTAAAAGGATGTCAGTTGACATTAATTCAATCCCTTAACAAAGATGTGGTCACATTAATTTAATCCCTTAACAAAGATGCGGTCAACAAAACAGACAAAATCTCCTAAATAAACATTCAATGATATCATTTACCTTTGTAACAAAAATTGCAGTGGGGTT
This sequence comes from Chenopodium quinoa, assembly GCF_001683475.1. Lineage (NCBI taxonomy): Eukaryota > Viridiplantae > Streptophyta > Magnoliopsida > Caryophyllales > Amaranthaceae > Chenopodium > Chenopodium quinoa. The sequence goes on from NW_018745666.1 coordinate 43,724, forward strand.
TGCATCTCTTATTAACAAACATACCATACAATTTAGTTACTCAATAATCGATAAATCAGGACATTATCTACATATTAGCTGTATTTATTAGTTTATTACCTTTTAGGATACAAACCACTCTACAATTCTGCTGCCTGACAATCAATAAAAAGAATAAGTTGTACTAATTGTCTAACACTAAGGTAACTATTTCTATCCTTATTAATTGCCTAATTGGTTTGGCAAATAGACAATTTCTAGAAGAAATGGCAATGTATGTCATAACAAAGCTTGAGCATAAAAGTATAAAACTTCAAAATCATTAGAATAGCAGTCATGATTTTGATGAAGCTGCTGAGGTCATAAGAAGTAAATTCAGCACACTTGAACAAACTATGCAGCATCTGATATCATAGTACTGTTTTTCCACGTTAGGTGCACAATTATCCCCTCACTCAATCCCTATCTAAAGGTGGCCGGCAGAAGGTGGCTATTGAGGAATAATTTCTAGGTTTAGGAGGAAAGGAGCCTTAAACCCAGGACGACCTAAGTTGTGAATTGATGGCAACCACAGGGTTCAATCACTTGATCTCTACTCAATTCTTGATTAATAGCCTAACACTACACTCTAGGAAATTGTTAGCCCTAATCAATCTAGGTCTAGGCTCAAGAGTTCCTGCATATACATATAATAGCAGCAACATATATACTCGAGATCAAGGGCATCATTCTCATAATAAAGCATACATTTTTATAGAGCCAAAATTTTTTTTTGCTGTTATTTGTAATCAATGATCCAAATTATACAACCCAAATCAAGTTTCTTGTATTTTTCCCAAAAATCCCAGAACCTAAAATTAAAAAGAAAAAGGGTATACATTCTCCAAATTGGAAACCAACATGTTGACAGGTCATTTAATTAAACAAAGAAACCCATGGTCAGAAACAGATAGCAGATGTCATTCCCAACATCACCAAAATCATGTATGAATCAGCATATCAATGAAAATCCAAACAAACCTCAGTTATCAGGTCCATATCAGCAACATCCGGAGTCCTTTGAGAGCAATTGTAATGCAAAAAACTAACAGCGTATCCATAGAGAAAAAGGTCATGTTTACTCCCAGTAGATTATAGCTTCTCTCCAATCTCTTCAGAAGTTTCATCCTGATCAACAATAACATGAAACAAAGTTATAGGCATATACTAAGAAATTCGATCATGTATATATTTATCAACTGTAGTAGCTGAATTTCCCAGAGTAATTTGGGAACTTCTACAGAATTTCCATTTTTATTACTACATCTAAAGTCATGGGGGTAATGGTTTTTGTTGTTAATTTAATATTCCCTAACGGAGAATGATTTGTGGCGATAAATTGCAAAATTAGTTTCTAGCCTGGTTGCATTTCAAACCACGGTGTAATATATGCCTTCAAATTTTTGAAAATTAAGAGAGAGCTCACATTACATACTGCAGGCCACATGTAAACTGAAGAGCCAATATTTTAACAATTTATCACATTGTCTTCTTACCCCTAGGGAGGATATATTTATCAACTGTAATAGCTGAATTTCCCAGAGTAATTTGGGAACTTCTACATAATTTCCATTTTTATTACTACATCTAAAGTCATGGAGGTAATGGTTTTTGTTGTTAATTTAATATTCCCTAACGGAGAATGATTTGTGGCGATAAATTGCAAAATTGGTTTCTAGCCTGGTTGCATTTCAAACCACGGTGTAATATATGCCTTCAAATTTTTGAAACTTAAGAGAGAGCTCACATTACATACTGCAGGCCACATGTAAACTGAAGAGCCAATATTTTAACAAATTATCACATTGTCTTCTTACCCCTAGGGAGGAAGTGGGGGTTCATTCATTAGTCCAATTAGTTTTTAAAAAACAACCCCTTCCAACCCCTACTAACATTGGACTCATAGCCGTCACTAAATAGAAAACAGTTAAATACAATTGACTGTAGAAAAGCAGACCTGATTTGGACTTAATATCTTAAGGGTAACACCAAATTGTACCCGATCAACTTCAAGTCAATATAACTCAATCTCTACTTCAAATTCTATAATTTTGAAATTCAAGGCGAATTGGAGGTTGTTTTTTTTAGTACTTGGATAGCCTAAGACAGAGAGTAGATTGAGAAGCCTTAAACTTAAACTTTAACAAAGATGAATAGCCTAAGACAGAGAGTAGATTGAGAAGCCTCCATAAACTTTCCAATGGACAGAGCAAAGTCAGAGCAAAATCATCAATCACATAAACTGGTTTTTCAAGCCCAACACAGTCAGTATAAAAATAAATATATGATTCTAAATTAGCGCAAAGCAAAGAAAACAAATACAGATCAAAATGATGCTAACCACAATAATACATGCATCAATGCATCTATTCAACAAAGAATCTAGAATAAACACATAATATAAACATGCTCATTGTATCCTACACACTATACCACAACAAATAATTTTAAAATAAAATCATACCTATAAAATCAACACAGGTTTGATTGATCCAATTGCACGTAATTATCTTGAGCCACAAAATCAGCAACCCAAATCCTATTTACAAATATCAGACAATTTTTAAAACAATTAAATCCTAGAAAATAATCCAAGAGAAACAAAACCAATACCAACAAATTAAACTAACAACACGAACAAAATCAACAGCCCTAATTCAATGCCAAACAAGACGCATTCCCTTAAGACCTGAACACTGATCATCTTTTCCTCTTTAGAAATTTCATGCAATCACATAACTTTAATTCCCACTGATCCCTTCCATTACATCACCAACAAATAGGATTACCTTATTCAATTTATTTATACACAAAATCATCATTATCTCCGAATATTTTACCATCCAAATTCATACACTAAAGCGCACAAACTCAAACCCATAAGATCTCAGCCACTTATTCCATTCCCTTGTAAATCATCATTAACTCAGAATTTTTTACCATTCAAATTCACACGCTCAAGCACATAAACTCAATCACACAAGATCTCAGCCACTTATTCCAAGCTAAAATCATCAACTACAAAATAAGTAAAAATTCATCAAAAAATATTAAACCTAGTTCTAGGCATTTAATCTTCAAATACCTTTCAAATTTAAGGCATAAAGCTAAACCCTTTAATAGAAAACCTTTGAACACTCCTAATCCTTTATACGTGAAAATTATTTTTAATTTACGTTTTGGTGCTGTCTGATGGGTTACATTTGGCATCAATAGTAGCCAAGTCATTATCTTCTCCTTGTGACTACAAATTTTTTAATTTACCCTGCATATGCAATGACCAATGACTATAAGAAACTATGCAATGACTTGATTAAGGGATGAGGAAGAGTAGTTCATATGATTTAATTATACCGTTAATGCAACATTTTCAAGACGGAGTTTCTGAGAGTTCTCCACCAGTTGGTTGATTTCTGACTTAAGAGCCAAGTTTTCAGCATTGAGGGATTCAACTCTTCTGGCAAGTTCCTCAGTCTCAGTCTGCAATATAATAAGCAAGGCGTTATGAAAACAAAGTTAATCTCAAGTGATGCTCACAATTGGTTTTATCAAAGACACTATAAATATCACATTACCTGTTTCCTCAACCTTGATCTTCTTGCAGATTCTTGATTGGATTGTTTCCTCCTCTCCCGCTTCAATTCCCTCTCATTCTGTACCCAGAAAATAAGAACAACATATATGTTACAGTGCGCATAAATGATAACTCTTGACCCAAAGCATCTGCTCTGATATGCTCACTCCAACGGGTTGATTACTCCCTGGGGTCAGGGGAACTCCCTTTCACACTGACCCCAGGATTCCTCAGCTCCAATGTGGTGGCCGCACCAGGTGAAACAACAATTCCCACTACTTGTCCTGTTGCTGCACTTGCAGGAGTGAGACTGAGGCATCATATACCCGGACAATTGGAACATTTAAACATTCCTCAGTTTGAATTGATACATTGATGTTCACATTGTGATTCCTGAACACAACAATTCAAATAACTCCTTAATAAATAACCCATAATTAATCACAACATTCTTCAAACAGATAAATCATAATTTTATTTTATTTTAAAAACCAGATAAATCATTATTTAGTCATTAGATGAAACCCAGAATTTTATATTAAGAGACAAAATTTCACTAAAAAACAATTATTAAAGCTCAGATCAAAATCAAAAAAAAAAAATTCTTAAAAAAAAAAACACCACTTACAGTTGCAGTTTCAAGCTGAAATCATCAACTACAAAATAAGTAGAAATTCATAAAAAATGATTAAACCTAGTTCTAGGTAATTAATCTTCATATACCTTTCAAATTTTTGCCGAATTAATCATCAATGGAAGTTATCAAAAACCCTAATTTGTAAATTGCTTAAATGCAGCAACAAATTGAAACCTTAGCCAGCAAAATTGGCTTGATTTTGGCAAAATTAGCCCATAATTACTCAATAATCAACCTTTGAAATCGATTTAACAACTATAAAAGAGTCGAAATCACCAAATTGAAGGGATCAATCAACCGCAAAATCAATCAAGTTGAATCAAAGCAATCGACAAGCTGAATGATAGCATTGATTAATGAGAAAGTAATCCACCAAAAGAAAAGGAAATTAAGAGTTACCTAGAAAAAGCAGAGAGATCGAGAAAGAGATGACAGTAAGTTTGAGTGGATCTCGCACTGATGAACTCCTGTTATTTCTACGCGCTTCAAAATGAAGACAAATTCTGCTTTTTAACAGCTTTGTTTTGGTGGGGATGAATATGTGTTTTTTTTAAAAAAAACTCTGTAACAGTTTGTGTATGGAAGTTGGACCACCACAACCATCGAACCTACCACCGCCGTGAGAACTCCGGCCTGAAGCTACCGCCAATTGTTGGAGGAAAAATGAATGAAGCTGGGGCATGGCAAATTGGCAAGCCAACCTAAACCATGAAAGAGGAGAGAGATAAAGAATACATGGAGGAGCATGAAATTGGGAAAGAGATATGACAGAGAGGGGAAATGAATGGAAGGGAGGAAAAATGGGAAATTTGGTGACTCACCAAATGAAATGCAAATGCAACCCAAATACATGTATCTCAAACTTTTGCCAACCTTATGAATAGTGATTTTCATTTACTATATACTCATAACACTATTCATTTCATGTTTGACAACTTACTATTTTTTAAGGGGTAGGGATAAGTCATGTATTCTCCATGTATTATGTATTACTCTAATTTTAAACGTAACACGAAATTAACACAACACGACTTTTTTTTTAACCCGACCTAAACTCGTAAGCACATCTCCCCTGAGCAGCCCAACCCGTGCCCAATCTTTGTCTGATCGCCAACAGAAAACATCAGTTGATGCCCCGCAGTAATTGGTTTTACCCAAATCGTGGTTTCTTTCCACTCGAAACCCTAACCACTGCGATTGTGTATTCTTCGACCTCCGACATTCCCTGGTAAGCGATTGAATTACATACTAAATGTAGTTTGTTGATTTTCCTCAAAACTCAAATAAAAAAATGTAATTTGTTGATGTAAATTTATAAATGGGTGTTTGAAGTTGACTAGTAGTATACTTTTATTTTATGAAAAATTGCTCAATCCTGGTATTAAATTACATACTTTATTTTATTCTTATTTTTGAGAAGAATTTAATTTGATAATTGTGTCAAATTTAGGAGTAAAGCACAATACAAGGGTCCAAACTTTGCCAAAATGTAAGTTATCACCTTTCAAATGTTTGAAAGAGGGGACTCAAACCTGTTGTGCAAGTTATCACCAGTTTGCTTACCCTCAATTACCAGTTGTCTCAAATTTTCAATTTTAAAAAGAATTAAAATTGTCTTAATTTTTTTTAAGAGATAAAATTGTCTTAATTGTTTGAATTAGCCTAACCTTTTTCACTCTCTTCTCCCTCATCCTCATATTACAACCGCCATCTTAACCCTTTTTCACTCTCGTCGCCTCTTACGTTGCGCCACCGCTCGTAACCCCGCCCCGTTCAACCTCACCATTTCGGTATTTCTCATTATTGTTACTTTCTCTACTCCTTTTTTTCAATTCATTACCACCAATAAAGCTCTAAATTGTGAGGTTTTGATAGTTAAATTTAACTTTGAAAAATCTAGATCTATAGTTTGTTGCTTGAATTGTGGAAATTTTGTTGGAGGCTCCGATAACAAAGAACTCGAACTCGGCCTACCTCATAACGCGGACCCATTATTTGGTAGGTTTTGACTTCAGGTGGGGATGCGGTGGTTGTGGCGGCGGCGGTAATTGCTCAGCCGTTACGGGATTCATTCCCAAATTAAATTCCCCTTCTCTATCACCTTTATGATTCCCACTATTGCATTTTCAGAGAAAATCAAAGAAAACCATAATTGAAGTTTTGTAAGGTAAGTTTGGCGGCTGGATTTTAGGATTTGTGGGTCGTTTGGGGTTCGGGTGGTGGTGGTTTGTGGTGTTGACAGGGTTTGATGGGTGTAGGGTGGTATGGGTAATAGCTCATGGTGGTTGTGTGCAAATGAATTACTTTTGTTTATCAACAATTTTTATGTTTCCCAATGAAATGAACTTTCAGTGATTTAGAGGAAAAAAAGAAAAATAAAAATAAAATTATAATTAGCTTTGTAACCGGTTACTGAAGGTCAGCTTGGAGTCCCCTCTTTCAAACATTTGAAAGGTGAGTCCCCTAAACTTACATTTTGGCAAAGTTTGGACCCTAGTAATATACTTTACTCGTCAAATTTAGTTTTTAATGTGGTGCAAAACCCTTAAATTATGTGAGATTTAGTGGAATTTGTTAGATTAAAGCTCGTATTTTGAAACTAAATTAGCAGTATTTTTTTTTTTTTCTTGATGTTAAACCCTAATTCCCTTGAATTAAACCCTAACTCCCTCTCTGTCTCTCTCACATCATTTCGATCGGCGACCTCTCAAAGTCCGACCGGAGTGACCGAGTGAGTGAGTGACCACCGATTGAAGCAGAGTAACTGAGCAAGGTATTATTGTATTAAAATTTAAATTATCAACTATTTAAATTGTTATTTAGTTTTAATTTTAATTATGTATAATTTCACTCATTTGATTGATTAAATTGTTCATTATTGTGTTATTACTTAATTAATTATAATTTTAGCCTTTTATTATTTCATAATCTTGACAGTACTTTGACAAGGTTGTTCAATGTGTTCATTGTGGTGTTGAAATGTTATATTGAATTCAATTTTATTTGGTAAAATTGCTGCTTTGTAGTCTTGATTAGTTGGTTATTGAACTTATTGTTTCATACTTTGATGTAATGGGTAGAGCTATCAAGTTTTGTGCTTTGTTGGAATCTGGTGATTTGGTTTATGCCCACCAACTATTTGATAAAATGCCCCAACAACACCTTAATCAGGGGTTATTTACTTGTTTGCAATGCTATTTGGATAGGGAATGCTTGATTTTGTACTTACGAATGTTTGCAGGACTCTGTTTTGCCTAACAATTTCACGTTTCCTTCTCTTGTTAGAGCTTGTCGCATTGATAATTAGATTTTAGAAGGCAAGCAAATTCATGCCCATGTTGTCAAATTTGGGTTTTTAAATGATGGGTTTTCTCATAACAATTTGCTTTACATGTATGTGAGTTTTGGGTTTTTAGAGAAAGCTCGTCGGGTTTTTGATAAGATGCCACAAAGCTCCGAAACGATGGATTCAAAATTTTTTTGGTACTTTTACAGGTCATCAAATTCAGGGTGACTCACTAGCTCCGAAATCTTGGATCCGCCACTGCTGTTATATAGATGGCATTTAGAGGTAGAGGACGTGGGAGAGGATTTGGTGGAAGTGACTTCAAGTTTGCCAAGCAAACATCTTTTGTACTTTTTCCGGTTAGTATATAATTTCACCCAATTTTATCATTTTTCATTGTTTTGATGTTGGATGCCAAAATTTGCACTTAACAACTGTTGTAATGCAACTTTGCCAGCTTTTTTCTTTGTACAAGGAACCTGATTATTTGGTTTATGTTAGCGGAACCCGATTCATTTCAGGACTAAGGCTTTGTTGTTGTCGTCGTCGTTGTTGTAGGAGAAAACAAATTATTCTATGAATTTGATTACTTGAAACCTTCATAATTGCCCTGTTCCAGTCTAGTCTCACTAGAGGTATGACTCACATACGTGGCTGTTCCCTTAATCAATACTGGAGAAAACGCAGACCACAATTTTGTTTTCCTTTTTAGAAGAGAGGGTAGAGGAAATGTGTTTCAAGTTGGACTTGTTGAAGATGTTTTTGACTTGTAGTTGGTCGTATATATTTTGTAAGGATATTATCAACATACAGGAATATATGCTAAGTTGAACCTTGGAAGTTGTAATCTCTTGTGTTGGACAATCTGTTGGTAAACATCAGGCCGTTTGTCTTGTATTGTCTTCAATCGGATCTATTATTTGTGGCAATGGTAAAGTGCACTTGCTCAAGCTCATCAAATTTAGGCTGAGATAATATCTTTTAACTGATGGTAGTGTAGTGATTTTGGTTAAGTGTTTATGTGTACCACTACATTCTTAATTAGGGGAACTTTCACTCTTAATTATTGTTTGACACTAACATTATTTAGACATTGATCATTTTTGTGTTCCTGCACCCAGAAGATTAAAGCGTTAAAATCTGATATAAAAATTTCACTAAACCTCAGCTAGAGATGTAGTTGAAGAAGTAATCCTGCAATTTCTCGTTATATTTTCATTTGTGAGGAAACATACTTTAAACATTACCTGTTCGAATTCTCCTCCTTTGTTGTAAACGAGTTCAAGGAGCTTGTTTCTGATTGATGATAGCTTTTTAGCTACATCACTTATGTCCAACCTTTCTCTTGGGACCTCAGCTGAGCAAGAAATTGCTATTCCAAGTATAGAAGTTAGGGCCTCCAACATCAAGGTGCTGTCTCGCCTGTCTGTTTCCTCATGGTCTATTTCATCAACAAGGACATGATTTAAAATTTCGATAACATTTTCAGATAGAGCTTCTTTGACGAAGCAATGCAAGCTTAGGCCCCCCTTGAACATGTCGTTTGTAGGCCTCTTTCTAGTAATTATTTCAAGTAATAGGATTCCAAAACTATAGACATCACCTCTGGTAAACACCTCATTTCCCACACCATATTCTGCATGTAGTGCCTCCTATGTTATAATTGAACTAACATTTAATCATATGTTAAATGTTTGCTACAGTAGCTTAAATAGGATCACTACAGTACAGGTAGATTATATATTTTTAGAGATAGGTATAAGAACACTAGTTAATACCTGGAGGAGTGTAACCAATGGTACCTCTTACTCCAATAGAGGTAGATTGATTGGCTTGTGATGCCTTTCAAGAGAAACTTGGCAAGGCCAAAGTCTCCTACATGTGCAACCATATTTTCATCAAAGATAATATTGCTCGGCTTGAGGTCGCAATGAACTATGGAGGTGCCACAATGGTGGTGAAGATAATCCAAAGCAAATGCAACCTCAATTGCAATATAAAGTCTTTGGCTAAAGTTCAAATTCCTTGAGGTATCATTTGTGCCATCAGCTCTAGTGATTGCCTCAGTTGGATGGAACCAATTGTCTAAACTCCTATTCACAATATACTCAAAAACCAAAGCCTTGAAATCTTTGCCTTGATAATCAACACTTGAACAAACTGTTATTACCTTCACAAGATTCCGATGTCTTATGCTTCTGAGGACGCTACATTCAGCCAAAAAACTCTTGGAAGCACCACGATTTTCAAGGTTAAATATCTTGATGGCCACTGCTGATCCATCCTCTTCAAGATAATTCCTTTGTATACGATCCCAAATGAACCAGTGCCGATTAAATTTCCAGAGAAGAATCCATTAGTTGATTTAAGAAGGATTTGATATGACAAATTCTGGAAATTATCTGAATCACTAGAAGATGGGTTCCTTAGGCTTCCTTTTAAACCAGCAAATGTATGATACCACAAGTATAACAACTAGTAAAACCACTCCCAAAATTGCTGAAAGAATTGCAACTGTCAACTTCTTTTTGTTCATCAATCTTCTCTTCTTGTTGGTGTTGCTAAATTTGCAGTGTGGCAATTTTAAGACTGATTTGCCTCCGCAAATTCTATTGTTTCCAATGATGGAAAGATTTTTTGCGTTGCTGAAGACTCCACCGATTAGTACTTCACCTTCAAGGTTGTTGTATGATAGGTTTAGCCTCCTCAAATTGAGGCTTGCTAAAAATTTTGGAATTTTGCCAGATAAATGGTTGTATGACAAATCTATCTCTAGGAGACCAGCTAATTTCTGCAGTTCATTAGGAATAGTGCCTTGGAATCTGTTTTCATCCGTGCCTAGGAGCTCTAATGATAGGCAACTTCCAAGAGAGTGTGGTATCTCACCTGATAGCCTGTCACCAGATACATCAAGGGCTCCAAGGTTTTTCGATTGTCCAACTTCCTCAGAGAGAGATCCAATTAAGTGTTTTCCATGTAGAGAGAGTGCAATAGTTGAGGAGAGAATGTTGTAGAGTTGTGAGGGTTTACTACCGGTGAGATTTGTTATCACACAGCAATAATCATATTTGTGACCTACAATTTTCAAGATTTGGAGGTATTTGGCCTTCAAGGCTATTATTATACAAGGAGAGCATTGACAACTTGGTTAAGTTTCCAATTGAGGTTGGAATGACCCCGGATAATAAGTTATCATTTAGATTTAGAAGCTGGAGATTTTGGAGCTTTCCCCGTTGAGGCATGACCGAAGATAGTGGACTTTTAAATATCTTCACTGTCTGCTGAGTGGTAGTTAAAAGATTTGGATTGGAAATGAGTGGAGGCAAAATGCATGAAATTTTTTTGACAGCTAGCTTTCTGAAAGCCTAGGCCTTAACATAAACGGTTAACAGACTAATACTTCTTATTACTTGAACAATTACTCATTACCAAAATTTATTCCTTTCCTGAACAAGGCTGGATCTATCAGTAACTTTGCCCGCGGTTTTACCAGTGTGTATCTCTTTACTGATTTATACTTTAGGGTTCTTTTATTCAATCCGATGTTGTGGTATACAAGATAAATTTTGTTCTGCATATTTCTGTCATTATTATTGAAATTTATTTCTAACATTTATATCACTCCTTAAAATCCTTGATTTCTGTCCTCAGTCCTCACCTTCATATTTGATCACTGCTGGATTAATTTGTTTAATACATTTTTCTAAAAAATTTGCCACAGGATATTGAGTTGCCTGACAGAACCAATGTTCCTGAAGAGAAGGATTTAGCATTACGAAATTATAAGTTTCGGAACTACTTTCAAAACTCACCGTACCACCTTGAGGAAACATTATCCGGTGGTAAGCAATCTGGCTGCATTTATTTTTAATGGCGTGCTTGTGTTTTATATTCAGAAAGTCAACTGTCAAGGAGAATGAAGTTTGTGATAGTGTGTATCTATACAGTTTGGTTTTGTTATTTTATATGTAAACTTATTGAAGATCACTAAGCACAATAGTAACGTGGATGTACTTGAGCTATGTTTGTTCAGGATGGCTTTTGCACTACCTGTGTTGTCGGTTATGTGCTCTTTTCTCTTTACTCTGTTTGACAGAGTCCCTCCTGACTTCCCGAGTGTTCCAACACAAACCAGTAAACTCTGGTGAACTTATCCTGTAAATTCCATTGGTGTTGAATTTGGTATTTAACTAATTTAAGCATAGGTGTAGAATTAAGTTTTCTTTCTCTCTCTCTCGGAAAGTAGATATCTCTTTTCTAACAGTAATATTAAACATAAATACTCTTTGCAGCTAAACATAATTATTGAGATTTACATGCTACTATTTTAACTATCCTTATTTTTGTTGTTTGTCATCTTGGCAGAAGGAGCTGTAGACATTGAGCGATATTCTGATAAGGTCAAGAAAAAAGGTAGATTTGGTCGGTGCTCACTTTCTGATTCTGGTTATTTGAAACTTGAACCTGGATATTTTCCGCTAGAGCTTGTTCGAGGTTAGTTTAAACTTGTGAGAAGCTTTTGTTGAAGAGACAAATAATTTATGGTGCCTATGCTGATTAAAATAAAATACTATTGCTCTTTTCTTAATTTCTTGTTATTGACCCCCCTAAAGGTGGTTTGACAATAGAGTATCATTTCAGGCACAAAATTCAAGACTAGGAGGAAGGTTCATTGGAATCCAAAACGAGGTATATTTATTCAAGATAGTTCTGCAGATTCTGCCAGCTTACTCTTTACTTGTTCATGTTGTAACTGGTGTGTGATTAGATTTTAAGACATTTTTGGTCTTTTAGGCTAAATTACTGCTCATAAGCCACTTGGCTAGCCCTGAGCTTCATGCCCTATGTTGTTTTAAGGACTATTGGCTTTGTGATGTTATGTTCCATGAAATGACAGAGATAAACAACAAAGCAATTTTTTTTGGCTGTCTCGCCAGTTAATTTGACAGAACATTTTGCATATGGACCTGAATTTATCTCTTTCACAAATCCCTTATCATTAGATGTATAATCATTTCTAACTCTGATCTTTCTATGGTAGACCTTCAGAAGCTGGATGTCCTGGAGGAACTTGAGAAGAAATTTGAAGTAAGTTGCTCTAAAGACCTGCTGCTTTGTCTACATGTCCTTTGAAAAGCTGAAGATGGGTCATCCTTCAGATTTTTTAATGAGGATGTAAAGTTGCAGAAGATAAAATATGTTCACTGTTTTTTATGTTCTGTTTGAATCCCCTTCTTTTGTTGTAATACTTGATGACTATATGATTCCTTTCGATTTGATGACTATAGAATGAAGACTCAAAAGGCAAGAAAGAGAAAGAGAAAGAAAGTGACGAGGACGAGGAAGAAGAGGAGAATTTAGAGGAAGAAGAAGATGATGTTGAGTCTGATGATGATTACGGAAAGGTTCAATTCTCTATCTATACCTTGTTTATTCACTAATTGATGTTTTGATTTAAAGAAAAAAGATTAAAAAAAAAAAAAGGAATAACGTATCGTTCTTGCTATTTGAGAGCAAATTATGTGTAAAGATCTCCAGAAAACTTTAGATGACTGTTTTTTCCCCTTCTGTCATGAGTTCATGACCATTACTTGGATGGAGATGGATGCAAGAGTCAAAATAACATGGCTTGCAGTTACGAGTTTAAAAAGTTTACACTGGTTTCTTAGATCTCTGATCCTTCTGTTAAGTTTTTTTAATCTTAATATAGTATTTGCAACAGTTGCAAGTGATGAGTATGATTGTCCAATTGCCTATCCATCTGTTCGATATGAGTAAGCCTTGTTTTGGCTTATGCTTTCATCTGCTTGGACATTTGAACTATTTGGTTGAGTTGTAAGTTAATAAATTCATAACACAACAAATTTTAGAGTTTGTTGTCTTTGTTTTACCCTTGTGATGACTTCTTCTATTGTCAAAACTGCTGCTTTGAACGGTTTATTTTCTGTTGTTTTGGCCCTTTTGGGAATAAATTTACTTCTATAGTCACCTTTGGAAATCTGTCACTCTTAAGATTTTAATCTGTAGTATTATAGTGATAGTTTCATGATGCATGTCATTTATGGTAGTGACATCTCCTCAATAATAGGGTGCTAGCTTATTATAGAAAACAAACGTAGTGTGTTTCTATGTGCTTCATCTAACACTATTAGTATTTAGATACAAATAACATTCACATTGCAACATCAGAACCATCCGTTGCTGTCCTCCACTCCCATCCTATCTCAGACACTCCAAAAACAAAAACAAAAAAAAAAAAAAAAAAAAAAAAAAAAAAAAAAAAAATTCACATTCTATCTAAAACTAGCTGAATGTATATACTGCCGCCCATTGTCCCAAAACAATTGGTGTAATATGATCAACTGGTTGAGTGCAGGTGTTTTTTTATCCTGAAAACCCCTTGGCTATTGCAACCCATATTTAGAATATTGCAAAACTGGTTAAGAGGTTTTGTCATTGTCAAATCTCATGCTGAGAATTTTTTTAGTTTTATATCCACCAGTTTACCTCCATAAATAATTTGTGAAACCTAATAGGGCAATGTGGAGTTTACCTCCATAAATAATTTGTGAAACCTAATAGGGCAATGTGGGGTTAACTGCATTGTTCTTGCTCTGGATTGGGACTGGGGGGCAATGTTTGAGTTGATTTTTAATTTGATTTTCTTCAATTCAATTTGAATCAACCAATAATATATTTTTACATTATAACTCAATGCCTATCGGAATATTCCCCAGTTATATGAACAGGGGTCAAATGTAGACAACATTTTGGCTCTGATGGTTATGTAATTGTACAGTATGTTAACTAGAATTAATTGTGTACCTGAAATGTTACTGACATAAGTAACTTTTTTCTTTTTGGCATATCTATGAAATACTTCTCTATTTTAGAATTTAGAGTTCAAAGAGTGAGAGAGGGAGAGTGTAACTGGCTATTAGGCTAAATCTGATGGCTTGCCTCATATATGAGTTATTATGGCATTTTAGGCTTAATGCTGTTTTTTTTTCCCTGATTTCTGTTAAATAACTACTGCTTTGTGCAAAAGCATGTTAACTGAGCTGATTCACAATCTTGGGTGAATATCCTGGTTAGTTTTATTTCTGACTAAGATAAAACTTGCAGGGTGAAAATTTTGATGATGATGAAGATGATTACAACCCGAGTGATGGTGGTGATGGTAAGGAAATTATTGTGCTTAATATTTGTAAAGTAACGTACTGATATAAACTCTATTAGAATCTTTGAAGGTGCTAATCAGTATTGACCATTTATTTATATTGCAGATGAAGCTGCCATGTAGTAATTGGCTGGTGCATGCGGAGTGATCCCTCTGAATATTGGAGGCACTACTGATTACAGTTGCATCAAGTAGACAGATTCAGTTTTAATCTTTCAGATACATCTTGCAGAGAGTAATTTTTCCTTAGTGTTCCTTAAGTTTACTTTGTAAATGGAATTTTTGCCTGGTATGACTATTTACTGTATAGGTTTTGAAGAGATACTTCTAGGTTAGGTTAGGTTAAATTAGTCTTGGTAAACAAATTTGTATGCCTTTTTTGATGATGAAGATTAATAAAATGATCAATGTTTCAGCACAATTGCACAAAGTAACGTCTTAATAGAGCTTTCCTCCCTGTCTCCCTCTCTCTTTCTCTGACTCTCTTTTGAGATGATCACATTTGAATGTCATCGTACCATTTTCTGACCAAGCAATTTGTAAGCTGTAAGAAAATGGTGTCAGTTTTGGCTACAGCAGACAGCAGTTGTTATCATGTTATGGAAATACCATCAGCAAAGTGGAGGAGATTTTGTGCCCTCCACTCCTAAATTTACTTGTTATAGTATACCTTGTCAACTTCTTCATACTATTCTTTGCAACATCGTCTATGTCAGATGTCACATTAAGCATTACGCGTGTGGCGCAGATAACTGCAAGGTTTTATTCTTCCTAGACCGGCATTCATCACCCTTTGGAGTTCACTAGACAACTTCTAGAACGTCTCTACAAATAGGTAAAAGTGGCTGGTTGATAGGCATTCATTTCTACTAGTCATTCAGAGTATAATTACAAGAACAATATAAGTAGTAAATTACTGCCTAAACATCAGATTGGATTGTTTTGTTGATTCGATGATCAAGTCTTTGAGTTCCTTGGTAAGGCTTATGGAAAGCCATAGCTATAGTGGTTGTGCTCATATAGAGTGTTTAGTTACCGGCTTACGGCTCTTACATCACCCTCTTAAGTCTTAACCTCTTTGTTTGATACTTCGGTATCCTTCAGATCAGAGTTCGGATAAAGTAGTCACATTGTCCGAACTCCTGAAATTAAAAACTCGTAACAATTTCCAAAATCATATTGAATTAGATAAACTAAGTTGGAATTAATCTCATATATGTATCATGTATACACAAACTACAAAATTAAAAACAAAATATTAGCAACAAAATGGAAATCAAACCAAAAAAAAAAAAAAAAAAAAAAAAGAAAAAAAAAGAAAACTCAGAAGGAATTCATTTCTAATCTATACATTCTCCTTTCTTTCCCCTTCAACAATTTCTTTGCAGCTTCTTCAAAAACATCTTCACCTTGAAAAGCTTTCAACATATTCACTCCATCACTTTTCTTTTCCTTTTCTTTTTCTTTTTCTTCACCATTATTTCCTTTCTTTTCAGGCTTAATCACAACTAATGTTGCTCCTTTCATCACTTTCCCTGAATTGGGCAATTCCAATTCCTTGACATACCACATTTTCATCACCAAATTCCCTGCATAAGCCATTGCTGTTGTTGATTCACCTGAGGTTTCGGGTTCCGATTCCGATTCCGATCCCGGGTTTTCACCTTTGCTAGCATTGACTGTTGCAATCTGGATTGAGTCCTTGAGATCTTGAATCTGGTTTGCATTCATACAGAGCTTCCCCTGTTTCCCAGCATCCGAAACTACCGCGTTGCTTAACTTTGGACATTGATTCACCATTTTTTTCACCAAATTATGCCTAGCTGATGATGCAATCAAACAAGAAATGATCCAAATAATCCTCAATTTCAGCTCTTCATCTGAAAAAACCTGCACCTCATTTTCACCCTCAATTTCTGACCCCTTTTTCTCTCTCCTCTCAACAATCGAAGTTGCCCCTAAAATTGCGCACATCTCCATCTCTTTTCCAAACTCAGCTTCCCATTTCAACAATGGAATGTTCTTGTTGATCCCGATTTCGCCGCCATGGCAGGGGAGCTCGAGCTTAATCGACTCAATATCCTGGAAATTCTTCAAAGTATTTCCAACCCATTTCATAATATCAACCCCACCTCCATTTTTAGCCATCTTCTTGCTTGAAATCGCCTGTTGAAGAAGATTAATCGGCTTACAGATGAACTTAAAGATAGAATTCTTGAAAAAATTCTTTGACCCAGTTGATAATTTCGCAGATTCTTCACTGGGTTTCTTCGATTTCGGCTGATTCATACTCCCATTACTATGATTATTACTCATTTGGATTGAGATTGAATCAACCTCAGAAACAATCGTCGCAAATCTCTTAGAAACAAGAAGACATCGACATAATGATTTCGCATCAAAAATCTTATTGAAGATCAAATTAAGAATTGGGTCTGGAATCAGATCAAAATAATCAACTCCCTCCATAATAATTTGATCTTCTCCTCGATTGCTTAACAAATCTGCCATTGAATTGAAATTGAAGATTGAATAAACTTTTTTCTGGGTTTGTGAAATTTGTTTGTTGTTATAATGTAGGAGAGAGAAAATTATAATTGAAGTGGGAATACAAATGGCGGTTTTATGGTGGGTATGAAGCGTGGTTTTTGTAGGAGAGTTTTTTGTCGTGATTATTAGCTACGCGGTTTGACGCATATTTAGCCACGTTGAAAATATTTGGGTTGGTCCACTTTTATATCAGCTTCATCTATATGCTTTAATTCTTCATTAATTCAGTACACACTTGCATATCATCAAAATTATATAATATCCGTATTGTATCGTGTACATGATACACTCGAGTGAATGGTGACGGGGTATACACATGCCGTATACCGATATGCATCAATGTTTGTGTGACATGTGTTACATGTACGTCGTGTTAGTATCTTGTTTGCCGCTCAATTATAATGCTTGGGCATTATGGTGTTAAGGATTATATTTTTTTTTTTTAGTTCACCTAGGTGTATGATCGAAATTGCGATTTACATAACTACGTGGACGCCGTAAAAAAGAATATTTAATGATTGTTTTTAAATGAAAATGACGTTAGATGTGTGTGACTAGTGAGTAGATTTTGCTGATCAGACCTCAACTCGTACAGTTATAATAGGGTCACGGAAATACGAGATACATACTTTTTTAGTGATTAGTGAGTATGTATTATGTATATGAGTAATTTGACAATATTAAAGTATTTTACTAGGCTTATGGTGGATAAAAGACGTGGCGGCTGGACCTATTGATAAAGAATCTAATTCTTTGGACATTGGATAAGGACACTCTAAATCAAGGACACTCTAAATCAATGCATTCACATTATAATTAATATGAAAAGTTAGGAATATTACTTTTTGTTTAATGGGTGCTAACTACTTTTTTTTTTTTTTCTCTTTTTCTTTTTGATAAAGAAAGAATATAGATAACCCATATTGAACGGGTTAGATTACATATTCACAAGAATGTTATTATTCTCTCAACTTTATGAAAGATTATTAGGCACAATAATCCAATATTTTCACTATTTTACAATAATAATAATCCATATATCCACTTATCGTTATCTTTATAAATATAATAATAATAAAATTAAAATTTTTATAAAAAAACATTAAAAAATTGGTAGTGCATCTAACCTTTTGTGAAGAAAGAATTATTTTGGCAATAATAACAAAAAGAAACGTTAGGCCCCATCAAAATAAATATCTAAATAAATGTTGAGTGTATCAATTTTTATTTTATTTATTTATTTATTTTTGTAATATTAGGGGAAATTTTATCAATTATTTTGTTTTTCTTTTTGTGCATTATCGTCTTAAACATTAAAGTATTGGATTATTCTTAGAACCTTGGATGGAATTATCATTATTGGATTGTAAAAAGGTTGGTAATTGGGTATGCGATTTCCTTACTTTATTCGCTAATAAGTCAGATTTAGATAGTGATAGTGTGTGGTTTAGATATTTTTTTATAGTGTGTGGTTTTAGATATTTTTTTATAGGTTGTGTGGTCTGAGAGATTAAGGTCTTATTTAGTTCGATTTTTTCTATAGGTCGTATTGGTGGGATATAAAAACTTTATTTAGTCCAAACAAGTTTATGTAAAATAAAGTCAAGAATAATAAGTTCGGATAATGATTAATGACACTCCAGAGTATTAAGTATATGAAACTATAATTTATCAAGAAAATATTACATATATGAAACTATTTATGATAGAGCATAAAACATATTCTTAGGCTTCAATCATAAGCTTAAATAAGTAACCCCGGCCACACAGACACACAGTATGGCTAGCCACATGTGAAAATTTGTGTTTTTTTAATAATTCTCCAATGAATAATCTGTATTATATTACTCCCTCCGTCTCCAAAAATTTGACCCTTTTGGCCTAATTTTAGTCCCAAAATAATCGACCCATTTGCATTAAAATACCCACCAATTTACAACAATATTTCTGCAAAATTAGCTTCCCTATGTATTTTTAATACTTTATCTTTCTACTTTCCTACAAACCCCATGTAAATTTATATTTCCAATATACTTTTACTTCTTTTTATTTAACTTTTTTAATACCTGCAAAAAAATCCAAAAGGGTCGTTCTTTCGGAAACGGAGGGAGACAAAACATGAAATTAAGGCTACAAATAGCTAGATAATTAATAAATCCTTCAAGCTCGTATAATAAAAATTAATAAACAAATTAGGCCTTTTTTTTTTAAAAAAAAAATGATTTTTTATATACATGTAAATGGTCAACCCAAAACATGCTATTTCCTCTCTATTGTCATGAGCTTACTTAGACTTGAACCAATCTCATTATATTAATGAAATACGAGTGATAGAAAAACAAATTGAACTAGTACGGACTACGGAGAAGTTTCTTGTGGCTTGCACTACCCGCAAGTATATATACATTAGCTGTTGATGTTGACGAATTACTACCAACTTGTTAGGAACTGTCTAATTTGACTTTTAATTAATCATTGACTTTTAAGTAATAACAACTTGTTAGTGTTTTGAAGAATAATAATGTAGGGGAAGCTACGTTTCATGCATCCAATTGTCTTAATTAATTACACTCTTTCTTATTAAGCAATCGTCCTAGTTTTTCCGGCATTTAAGACAACTACTTTTATATACTTTATTATTAATACGAGTAGGAGTAATAATTTAGTACGGAGTACTATTAGTTGATCTATATAATGTACTATTAATGAAGAAAAGGAGCATTGATTGATGATGGTCAAATTGAAGAAACAATTTCCGAAGGATCTCCAGAAGAGAATTTAGACATGATACAAGAAGAAATTCAGGTACCTGATAATGAAGAAATTTCAACAAATTATATCATGTCTGGAATTACATGGAACCGAAATCAAATCGACGTCGATGATGTTTTTGCATGCAATGTAGCATTAGATGTTATGGATAATAATGAGGATCATGAACCAAAATCCATTGAAGAATGTAGACAAAGAAATGATTGGCCAAAATGGAAAGATGCAATTGAATCAAAATTAAAATCTCTTGGAAAAAGAGAAGTATTCGGACCTGTAGTCCGTACACCTGAAGGTGTAAAACCAGTGGGATATAAATGAGTTTTTGTGGGAAAGAGAAATGAAAAGGGTGAAGTTGTAAGATATAAGACACGCTTAGTTGCACAAGGATTCTCACAAAGACCTGGTATTGATTATGAGGAGACATATTCTCCTGTGGTGGATACAACTACTTTTAGATTTTTGATTAGTCTGGCAATAAGAGAAGGACTTGACTTACGTTTGATGGATGTAGTCACAGCTTATTTATACGGCCCACTGGATAATGACATTTACATGAAGCTCCCAGAAGGATTCAAGCTGCCAGAAGCAGCAAAATCTAGTTCTCGAGAACATTTCTGTATTAAATTGAACAAATCTCTTTATGGATTGGAACAATCTGGGCGTATGTGGTATAACCGTCTAAGTGAGTATTTGTCAAAGGAAGGTTATAAGAATGATCCTATCTGCCCATGTATTTTTGTAAAGAAATTTGGATCGGGATTTGTTATAATTGCAGTGTATGTTGATGATTTGAATATCATTGGAACTCCTGAAGAGATTTCAGTGACTGTCAATTATTTAAAGAAAGAATTCGAAATGAAAGATCTTGGAAAGACAAAATTTTGCTTAGGGTTACAAATAGAGCACCTAGAGAATGGAATCCTTGTGCATCAATCAACATACATAGAAAAGGTTCTTAGAAGATTTTCTATGGATACAACACATCCATTGAGCAGTCCTATGGTTGTAAGATCACTTGAAGTAGAGAAAGATCCATTCCGACCTCGGGAAAATGATGAAGAAATTCTGGGTCCTGAAGTACCATATCTTAGTGCAATTGGAGCACTAATGTACCTTGCAAGTCATACACGACCCGACATATCATTTTCAGTTAATTTATTAGCAAGGTTTAGTTCATGTCCAACCCGGAGGCATTGGAATGGGATTAAACATTTACTTCGTTATCTTCAAGGTACGAAGGATATGGGTTTATTTTTCCCAAAGTTGTCCAAAGAAAATTTGATTGGTTTTGCAGATGCAGGTTATTTATCTGATCCTCATAATGGTCGATCACAAACTGGATATGTGTTCACATATGGTGGTACTGCCATTTCTTGGCGTTCTATGAAACAAACCATTGCAGCTACGTCTTCCAATCATTCTGAGATTTTAGCAATTCACGAGGCTAGTCGTGAATGTGTATGGTTAAGGTCGGTAGTTCAACATATAAAAGAAGTTTGTGGTTTATCATCTGGGAAAGAGGCACCGACAACTTTATACGAGGATAATGCAGCTTGTATTGCTCAACTTAAGGAAGGATACATCAAAGGTGAAAGAACAAAGCACATCTTACCCAAATTTTTCTTCACTCATGATCTTCAGAAGAATGGAGATATAAATGTTTTGCAGATACGTTCAAGTGAGAATTTAGCAGACCTGTTCACTAAGGCTCTTCACTAAACATCGCCCGCAAATCTCCACATAAAGCCCACAAATCTATATTGAATTTACCTTATTGCCCTAAACCTAAAATAAAAAAATCTAACCCATACCCACACTCTAATCACCCGAAAATACGGCAATGTTGAGGCGGCAAGGCAAGGACTTGGCGGCCACAGCGGCGGAGGGAAGGACGGCTCACGGTGGCAGTTTTTTTTTTTAAAAAAAAATTTTAAAAAAAAAACCAGAAGAGGTGGGGCGCCTGGCCAGGACGCCCAGCCCCTAGTGGTGGCGTCTGCTCCGGCCGCCGGAACCAGGGGGCTGGCGTCTGACCTGGACGCCTAGCCACAGTTGTGGCGTTTTCCAGAGGCGCCACCGCCGTGGCTGGGCGTCCAGGTCAGACGCCAGCCCCCTGGTCCCGGCGGCCGGAGCAGACGCCACCACCAGGGGCTGGGCGTCCTGGCCAGGCGCCCTACCACTTTTTTTTCTTTTTTTTTTTTTTTTTTTATCTAATATTTTTTTTTTTGGAAAATCAGAATTCTTTTGTTAATGTTTAATATTTTTGTTTTATGTGTTAATGTTTTTATTTTTAATGTATATATTTTTTTTTTTAAATCAGAATTTTTTGTGTTAATGTTTAATTAAAAAAAACAAAAACTTTAAATAAAATTTAAAAAAAATTACAAAAAGTTTAAATAAAATTACAAAAAAAAAAAGAAAAAAAATAAAAAAATAAATAACAAATTACAAAAAAAAAAAAAAAAAAAAAAAATTACAAAAAGTAGGGGTGGCGTCTGGACAGGACGCCACAGCCATGGTGGCGGCGTCTGGCCAGGACGCCACAGCCATAGTGGCGGCGTCTGGCCAGGACGCCACAGCCATGGTGGCGGCGTCTGGCCAGGACGCCACAGCCATGGTGGCGGCGTCCTGACCAGACGCCACCCCTACTTTTCGTAATTTTTCCCCGGATTATCTCGCTTTTCGGCGACGATGACGGCTCTTCGGTGTCCCTCGGCGATCCACTCCAGCTCCACATTCTTTGTGAGAGTGAATTACGGTTTCGGTAAAAATTAGAAAAAGGGCAAAAGAGTCAAAGTAAAAATATTTGTGGGCTTTATGTGGAGATTTGCGGGCGACGTTTAACAAATCCCTTAAAAAGTTAGTTTATCGTATTGGATTGCGTCGTCTCAAAGATCTTCAGTGATATAATAATGAAGGGGAGTAATTGCGCGCTGCACTCTTTTTCCCTTATCCATGGTTTTTTTTCCCACTGGGTTTTTCCTGGAAAGGTTTTTAATGAGGCAGCATATATGCGCATTAGATATATTTTAGATAATGCCCATCCAGAGGGAGTGTTACAAAATATATTCTATGTGGATGTTCATTATCATTTGTAACTCCCTAGTATTATGCCACCCATTGTAACCCCCATATGTAATTACCTCTATTGTAACCTCCGCTTAAATGGAATCTTAATTTCCATGAAGGATACATACTTACATTATGTATATATATATATATAGCATGGACAAATAAAAGGATAGACAATACAATTACCATCTACATCTCTCTCTAATCTTCTCCCTTTTCCCCTTATTTTATAATACAAGCATAATTATTACTAAGGTTATGGAATTTTTTATTTTAATATCTTTTTATCCATCATTTTTTTATTTAATGATGAGATTTGAGTATGGAGTATATGTAATTTAATGTAATATTCTCTTATTAGTGGAAATATAAAAGTCAAATTTAGTACCATATAGAATGAAATACTATGGATTTGTTTCTCTTTGAAAAAGTTGACTTTAACATTAGCAACCCAATTGTTTGTGTGATCATTTTGATTCTTTGTTTAATTATTGGGGGTGATAGAGTTGGGTAATGCAAGTGGGTGGGCAGTTTCAAGTAGATCATTTCCCTCATGTGGTTATGCTCTCGCAACCCCGGAAAAATAAGGCGATTTAGAAATGTAATTAAATATGTAAAAGATTTTAAATTATTTGATCGGTTAATAGGTGATTATTTGTAGTTTTGTACTATTTTGTACGAAGATATGCAATGATTGCATAAGATATTTTGGTCAAGGTCAAGGATAGCCTATTATTAACGTGCTCTTTGACAATTTGACTATGGGTAAACACGGTTGTAAATATACTTATGGAAGTTGATTTGATGATTTAAAGATAATAAGTAATAAAATTTAGAAGTAGATATCAAATCAAGCTTGTCTTAATACCAAAATTTCCAATTAATAGATACTACTTTCTACTTTTCCATTTGATTCATTTTGATGCCATGATATGTCAATATGCAAGATTGCAAGTAAGTAACAAGTTTTATCATTCATTAATAATTAATGAAGATCAATTACACGTGTTTAAAAGATAAGATAATTTAAATTTTAAAATAGGGATGGAAGAGGTTGTGGTCTTGTGGACTTATGATGGCACAAAGCCACAAAGTTGTGGGCTTATAGACCAATGATGGCACAAATGTATTGTGGGCTTGTTAAATACATTGCCCATTTTCAAAAATTATTTATTTTAATTAAAAGAAACCTAACCATTTAAATATCGATCAGTACGTGTCTCACTTAATATGTTAACTAGGTTACCAACGGCCACAACATACTTAAAGTTGATACTCTATCCGTCCCTATAATACGTGTTTGTTTTTCAATTAGGTGACTTAAAATTAGAGTTGTCAATTCGGATAAACGAGTCGGGTTTGGGTCGGATAAGAGTGGGTTGGATCAACTCGGGTCTGGTCAATTTGGATTAATTCCATAACTTATGTGAGTCGGGTTTGGGTTGGGTCACGCTTAATTCGGGTGCCTCAGGTCATACTTCTTATCTGGTTTGGGTCGGGTTTAGGTCGGGATAATAACAGGTCGGGTTACATTTAGGTCGGGTGAACAATAGGTCGGGTTTAATTCGGGTTTTCACGGGTTAAAACGGGTTAGGGTAATTCTCGGGTTAGAGTCGGGTTCGGTTCAAGTCAATAATTTGTGGGTTAGAATCAGGTCGGGTCATTCTCGGGTTTGAGTCGAGTTCAGTTCAAGTCAATAATTTGCGGGTTATAATCAGGTCGGGTCATTCTTGGGTTCAAGTCGGGTTCAGTTCAAGTCAATAATTTGTGGGTTAGAATCAGGTCGGGTCATTCTCGGGTTTGAGTCGAGTTCGGTTCAAGTCAATAATTTGCGGGTTATAATCAGGTCGGGTCATTCTTGGGTTCAAGTCAGGTTCGGTTCAAGTCAATAATTTGCGGGTTATAATCAGGTTGGGTCATTTCCAAGTCAGGTCATTCTGGGATTCAAGTCGGGTTATGTTCAAGTCAATAATTTGCAGGTTACAATCAGGTCGGGTCATTTCCAAGTCAGGTCATATTCGGGTTCAACTAACTATAAATAGATAATTATCATTTGTATCAAGCTAATTATTTCCTTAGACTATAATATATATGGCAATATACTAGGGAATTTAGGTCTATAATTTTCGAAGATAATTATCTCCTTTGACCATACAACAAATATACACTATATTTAACTCTTAAACTTGAGGATGATGCTCCTTTATTTTGTTGGCCTGGACCAACTTGGCCTCCCTAGACAAAATACTTTGATCAACAATAACAAGGTGGTCTAAATTGCATTTAAGGTGATTTTAAATCGGGTTAGGAATAGTTTGGGT
Source organism: Chenopodium quinoa (assembly GCF_001683475.1). Taxonomy (NCBI): domain Eukaryota; kingdom Viridiplantae; phylum Streptophyta; class Magnoliopsida; order Caryophyllales; family Amaranthaceae; genus Chenopodium; species Chenopodium quinoa. The sequence continues at coordinate 69,131 of NW_018745666.1, forward strand.
TGAATTTAAGTCGGGTCAATAACAAGTCGTGTTAATTTCAAGTCGAGTTATTAAAAGGTCGGGTTGAATGTTTGGGTCGGGTAAATAATAGGTCTGGTAAAATTCGGGTCGGGTCAATAACAAGCCGGGTTTAATTTGGGTCAGGTCAATAACAAGTCGGGTTGATTTCGGGTCGGGTTTGTAACATGTTGGGTTAACTTCGGGTCGGGTTAGGAACAGGTCGGGTTGACTCCAGGTCGGGTTAGTAACAAGTCAGGTTAAATTCGTATTTTAACAGGTTAAAATAGGTTTGGGCCAATTTCGATTCAAGTCGGGTTTGGTGCAAGTAATTAAATTGACCGTTGTAAACCGGTAAATCGGTGCAAGTTGTAAATAGGTAAATTGGTCGTTTAAAGGAAAATTGGATGGTTCCACCCACACAGTTGGACTTCCGGAGGGCATTAGGGACCATGATAAACATTTCGGCAATTTTTATTATGGGCGAAAAAAAGGCAAAAATTTCCAAAATTTAAGGCTAATGTCCACACTTTTTGAGAAATTTTGAAGGTTTGGAGCCTGGTGTTGCAAAGTCTTGAAATTTTAAGGAATACATGGTCATATAATGCCGTTTGAAACCATACATGATCATTATAAGTTGTCATAAAAGTTCGTGATAGGCTTGAGTTAATGAAATCAATGCAAGTTTGTTGTAAACCGGTAAATTGGTCGTTTAAAGGCATATTGGATGGTTTCACCCACCCAATTGGACTTCCGGAGGATACTAGGAACCCTGGTAAACATTTCGGCAATTTTTTTTCGGGCGAAAAAAGTCGAAAAATTCCAAAATTGAATTTTAATATCCTTTTTGAGAAATTTTGGAGGTTTCAAGGCCCGGTGTCGAAAAGACTTAAGATTTTAGGGGATACATTTCGGGGTCATATAATTCCGTTTGGAACCATATATGATCATTATATGTTGTCATAAATGTTCGTGGCAGGCTTTAATGAAATCAGTGCAAGTATTAACCGATAAATTGGCCGTTTAAAGGAAAATTGGATGGTTACACCCACCCTATTGGACTCCCGGAGGGTATTAGGGACCATGGTAAACAGTTCGGCAATTTTTATTTTCGGGCAAATAAAAGTCAAAAAAATTCCAAAATTGAAGGTTATAATCCACGCTTTTTCAGAAATTTTGGAAGTTTCGAGACCCGGTGTCGAGAAACCTTGAAATTTTAGGCCGGGGATACATCTCGAACTCATATATGTCATTTCGAACCATATATGATCATTATATGTTGTCATAAATGTTTGTGATAGGCTTGATTTAATGAAATCGGTGCAAGTCGTAAATCGGTAAATTGGTCGTTTAAAGGGAAATTGGATGGTTACACCCACCCAATTAGACTCCCGGAGGATATTAGGGACCATAGTAAATATTTAGGCAATTTTTATTTTTGGGTGAAAAAAGTCAAAAAATTCAAAAATTAAAGGCTAATATCCACGTTTTTTGAGAAATTTTGGAGGTTTCAGGGACTGGTGTCGAAAAGTTTAGAAATTTTAGGGAATAAATTCAGGGGTCATATAATTTCGTTTGGGACCATATATGATCGTTATTTGTTGTCATAAATGTTTGTTGTAGGCTTGAGTTAATGAAATCGGTGCAAGGTTTAAATCGGTAACTCGGCTGTTTAAAGGCAAATTGGATGGTTGCACCTAGCTAGGTGGACACCCAGAGGGTATTAAGGACCATTGTAATCATTATAGCAATTTTTATTTTCGGGCGAAAAAAAGTAAAAAAAAAAAAAAAATCCAAAATTGAAGTCTAATATCCACGCATTTTGCGAAATTTTGTAGGTTTCGGGGCCTGGTGTTTAAAAGTCTTGAAATTCTAGGGAATACATCTCGGGGTCATATAATGTCATTTGGAACCATATATGATCATTATTTGTTGTCATAAATGTTTGTGGTAGGCTTGAATTAATGAAATCGGTGCAAGTAATAAACCGGTAAATTGGTATTTTAAAGGCAAATAGGATGGTTCCACCCGCCCAATTGGACTCTCGGAGGGTATTAGGGACCGTGGTAAAAATTTCGGTAATTTTTATATTCGGGAGAAAAAAAGTCAAAAAATTCCAAAATTGAAGGCTATTATCCACGTTTTTTGAGAAATTTTGGAGGTTTCGAGGCCCAGTGTCGAAAAAGCTTGAAATTTTAGTAGATACATATCGGGGTCATTTAATGCCGTATGGAATCATATATAATCATTATATGTTGTCATAAATGTTCGTGGAAGGCTAAATTTAATGAAATCGGTGCAAGTTTTAAATCGGTAAATTGGCCGTTTAAAGGTAAATTGGATGGTTCCACCCACCCAATTGGACTCCCGGAATGTATTAGGGAACATGGGAAACTTTTCGGCAATATTTATTTTCGGGCTAAATAAAGTCTAAGAATTCCAAAAATGAAGGCTAATATCCACGTTTTTTGAGAAACTTTTGAGGTTTCGGGACTCGTTGTCGAAAAGTTTTGAGATTTTAGGGGATACATCTTGGGGTAATATAATACTTTTTAAACAAAAAATAACCATTATATGTTGTCATAAATGTTCGTGGTAGTTATTTAAATCAGTGCAAGTTGTAAACTAGTTAATTCGTCTTTTAAAGACAAATTAGATGGTTCCACCCACCTAATTAGACTCCCGAAGTATATTAGTGATCATGGTAAACATTTCGGCAATTTTTATTTACAAGCGAAAAAAAGTCAAAAAAATCTAAAATTTAAGGCTAATATCCACGCTTTTTGTGAAATTTTGGAAGTTTCGAGGCCCAGTGTCGAAAAAGGGTTGAGATATTAGAGGACAAATCTTGGGGTCATAAAATGCTGTTTGGAACCATACATGATCATTATTTGTTGTCATAAATGTTCGTGGTTAACTTTAGTTAATAAAATCGGTGCAAGTTGTAAACCGGTAAATTGGTCGTTTAAAAGCAAATAAGATGGTCCCACCCACCCAATTGATGGACTTCCGGAGGGTATTAGGCACCATGATAAATATTTTGGCAATTTTTAAATACGGACGAAAAAAAGTCAAAAAAATCCAAAATTAAAGGATAATATCCACGCTTTTTGAGAAATTTAAGAGGTTTCGAGGCCTAGTGTCGAAAAGGCTTGAAATTCTAGGGGATATATCTCGGGGTCATATAGTCGTTTGAAACCATACATGATCATTATTTGTTGTCAATTTTTCGTGGTAGGCTTGAGATAATGAAATTGATGCAAGTTATAAACCGGTAAATTGGTCGTTTAAAGGAAAATTAGATGGTTCCACACTTCCACCCACCCAATTGGACTTGCAGAGGGTATTTGGGACCATGGTAAACATTTCGACAATTTTTAAATCCAGCCAAAAAAGTCAAAAATTCCAAAATTGAAATCCACGCTTTTTGAGAAATTTTGAGGTTTCGGAGCTCAGTGTTGAAAAACCTTTAGATTTTAAGTATACATCTCGGGTTCATATAATGCATTTTGGAACCATATATGATCATTTTATGTTGTCATAAATGTTTGTGGTAGGCTTGAGTTAATGAAATAAGCGCAAGTTGAAAACCAGTAAATTGACCGTTTAAAGGCAAATTTGATGGTTCCACCCACCCAATTGGACTCTGGGAGGGTATTGGGGACCATGGTAAACATTTTGGCAACATTTAATTACGGGTGTAAAAAAATCAAAAAATTCAAAAATTAAAGGCTAATATCCACGCTTTTTGATAATTTTTGGTAATTTTTATATTCGGGCGAAAAAAAGTCTAAAAATTCCTTGAAGGCTAATATCCACGCTTTTTGATAAATTTCGATTGTTTCGGGCCCCGGTGTCGAAAAGCAATGAGATTTTGGGGGATACATTTAGGGGTCATATAATTCCGTTTGGAACCATATATGATCATTATATGCTGTAATAAATGTTCGTGGTAGACTTGAGTTAATGAATCGGTGCAAGTTGTAAATTGATATATTGGTCATTTTAAGGCAAATTGGATGGTTCCACCCAGCCATCCAATTGCACTCTCGGAAGGTATTAGGGACCATGGTAAACATTTCGGCAATTTTTATTTACGGGTGAAAAAAAAAGTCAAAAAATTCCAAAATTGAAGGCTAATATCCACGCTTTTTGAGAAATTTTGGAGGATTCGGGTAAAAGCTGTCAATTCGAGTTAAGGGTCAGGGTTAGGTCGGTAAGAGTGGGTCGTGTCAACTCGGGTAGAGTCAATTTGGATTTATTCCATAACCTATGCGGGTCGGGTTTGAGTCGGGTCATGCTTGAGTCGGGTCACATCGGGTCATACTTCTTATCGGGTTTGGGTCGGGTTTAGGTCGGGTTAATAACAAGTCGGGTTACATTCGCGTCGGGTGAACAATAGGTCGGATTTAAGTCGTGTTTTCACAGGTTAAAACGGGTTAGGGTAATTCTCAGGTTCGAGTCGGGTTCGGTTCATGTCAATAATTTGCGGGTTAGAATCAGGTCGGATCATTCTCGGGTTTGAGTCGGGTTCGGTACAAGTCAATAATTTGCGGATTATAATCAGGTCGAGTCATTTTCAAGTCTGGTTATTCTCGGGTTCAAGTCGGGTTCGGTTCAAGTTAATAATTTGCGAGTTATAATCAGGTTGGGTCATTTTCAAGTCGGGTCATTCCCGGATTCAAGTCAGGTAATGTTCAAGTCAATAATTTGCAGGTTACAATCAGGTCGGGTCATTTCCAAGTCAGGTCATATTCGGGTTCAACTAATTATAAATAGATAATTATCATTTTTATCAAGATAATTATTTCCTTTGACTATAATGTATATGGCAATTTACAAGGGAACCATAGTATATAATTTAGGAAGATAATTATCTCCTTTTACCATACAACAAATATATACTATATTTAATTCTTAAATTTGAGGATGATGCTCCTTTCTTTTACTGGCCTGGACCGACTTGGTCTCCCTAGACAAAATGCTTTAATCAACAAGAATAAGGTGGTCTAAAGTGCATTTAAGGTGATTTGAAATCAAGTTAGGAACAATTTGGGTTGTATTTAGGTCGGGTCAATAACATGTCGTGTTGATTTTGAGTCGCGTTAATTTTTTTTCGGGTTAGTAATAGGTTTGGTAATATTCGGGTCGGGTCAATAACAAGTCGGGTTGAATTTAGGTCAGGTTAATAACAAGTCAGGTTGATTTCGTTTCAGGTTTGTAACAAGTTGGGTTAAATTCGGGTCAGGTTAGGAACGGGTCGGGTTGAATTCAGGTTAGGTTAGTAACAAGTCGGGTTAAATTCGGGTTTTGACAGGTTAAAACTGGTTTAGGTCAATTTCGGTTCAAGTCGGGTTCGGTTTAGGTCAATAATTTACGGGTTACAATCGGGTCAGGTCATCTCCTGGTCAGTTCGTATTCGGGTTCAGGTCTCACATACTCGGGTCTAGGGTTGGTTTCAGGTCGTGTTTGGTTCAGATGGTTCGGTTAACAATCGGGTTTGAGTCGGTATTTCGGGTCGGGTCAACTTTTGACAGCTCTACTTAAAATGTTGTGTTAGTTTTTAAAAATATCAGCAACTTATTTAATGTATCTCTTATTTTCATATACTCTTTCCATTTTTTTAGTTGACATCATTTGATTTTTACATTATTCATAACTTGCATTTTGACTAATTTTTGTGATTTATAATTATGATAAAACTTGTCAACTAAATACTATCTCCGGATCATATTATATGCAACTTTGGAATTTTTTATATCTCACAAATAATAACTTAAAGTTGCATATAATACAAAAAAGGAGGTAGTAAAATTTAGGCTACTTACACAATCATAGTAGGTCATCAACAAAGGTCAAATTAGTGGATGTCAATTAGGTTAGTTAAAGTTTTGGGGTGATAGTGTAGGTGGTCCAAAAATCAGGCCAAGCCTTAACATCATATCTCGTGCCCAAACTCGCAAAAAGTAGCGAGCTTGTCGGGCCAAAGCAGATTACGGGCTTTTATTGGGCCATGTTTGGGTATTTAACTATAAATGTGTTTTTAGGCTAGACCAAACACGCCCTATTCAGGTTAGAACTTGTCATATACACCCGGTATACCGTACATCCAACTAATCTAAGGTTAGTTTTTGCTATTCATTTGATGATAAAATGAAAAACAATCATCAAAATGGAAACAATACACCCGAGCGTATATAACAACCTTTTCATTCGGGGCGGCTGGGCTGAAGTTGATCACCTCATCAGTGAAGTTGTTTAAAAAAATAAAATAAAATAAAATAAATAAAATAAAAAATTGAAAGAAATTTATGCATTGAAACGACGTCGTATATTAAAAAAAAGCCCAAAACTCATTTCCAAATTTAAATCGTCTCAAACAAGCTTCCACCTTCCTTAAACCCTCTAATGGCGGTTTCTCTCTCCTAAACCCTTACCATTTTCAGCATCTTCCTCCTTCTCTCTCCTCCAACAATGGGGGACGAAATCAAATTCTCCGCTTTGGTAAGACTATTCCACTATATTTCAAAATCAAGAACACCCCAAATCAAACGCACTAAATTCCGCAAATTCCTCGACAATTTCTGCGTCCAACCCACTGATTATTTCCCTTCAATCCGCTTAATTCTTCCTTCATTAGATCGAGAAAGAGGTTCATATGGTCTCAAAGAAGCTGCTCTCGCTCTTCTTCTTCTCGACGCTCTCGCTGTTTCTCGCGATTCCGAAGATGCCCAGAAGCTCATCAATTGGCGAAAAGGAGGTTCCAGAGTCGCCGGAAAGTACGCCGGAAACTTCTCTATGGTCGCCGCCGATTTCCTGCAACGCCGGCAGTCTTCCGTCTCTGGCGAGTTGACTATCAAGGAAGTGAATGATCTCCTTGACCGGCTTGCGAATGCCGAAACCCGCAATGCGAAGGTGGATGTGATGGGGGAGATGATAAGGAAGACAAACCCGTCGGAGATGAAGTGGATAATTATGATTATCATGAAGGAGTTGAAGATTGGGATGACTGAGAAGAGTATATTTGATGTGTTTCATCCTGATGCTGAGGAATTGTTCAATGTAACGTGTGATTTACGGCTTGTTTGTGAGAAATTGACTGATCCCAAAGTCCGGCATAAAAGGCATGACATTGAGGTTGGGAAAGCTGTGTTGCCGCAGATGGCTGATAGAGCTGCGACCTGTGGAGAGGCTATGAAGAGGCTTCATGGGAAGGAAGTCGTCGCCGAGGTTAAGTTCGATGGAGAAAGGATTCAAGTCCATAAGAATGGTGGGAAGGTAAATTTCTATTCTAAAAACTATAGAGATCGTAGTGATTATGCTCCTGCTATGTCGAATGTTATAATTGAGAATGTGTTGGTTGATAAGTGTATACTTGATGGAGAGTTGTTGGGTTGGGATAGTTTGACGAATAAATTTACTAAGTTCGGGTTGAATCGGGAGATGGCTAAGGCTGCTAGGGAAGGTATAGAGAGTGATAGGAAATTGTGTTATGTTGCTTTTGATGTGTTGTATGTTGGGGATACTAGTGTGATTCATCAAACATTGAAAGAGAGGCATGAACATCTTAGGAAGGTTGTGAGAACTGTAAAGGGTCGTTTAGAGACCTCGGTCCCAAATGCCAATCGCGGTGATGGTAAGCCATGTTGGTCGATTGTGGCTAACCATGTGGATGATGTTGAGAGGTTTTTTAAGGAGAAGGTTGGGAATGAGGGGGAAGAAGGGATTGTTATAAAAGACCTTGGTTCGAAGTGGGAACCGGGTGATAGGAATAAGAAGAAGTGGATTAAAATGAAGCCTGATTATGTTAATGCTGGGTCTGATTTGGATGTTCTGATCATTGGCGGATATTATGGTTCAGGTCGTCAAGGAGGGGAGGTGGGTCAGTTTCTGGTTGGCCTTGCGGAGAGGCCTACTCAAGGTACTTACCCTAGGAGGTTTGTTTCCTTTGCTAGGGTGGGTACAGGACTTAATGATGAAGAGCGTGATGAATTAGTGACTAAATTGAAGCCGTACTTTAGGAAGTCTGAGAAGAAGTCAGCCCCGAGTTTTTATGAAGTTACTAATAAGGAAAAGCCTGATGTTTGGGTTGAGAGCCCTGAGAAGTCAGTGATTGTGTCAGTTAGTAGTGATATTCGTCCCATAAGTTCTGACGTGTATGCTGCACCTTACTCCTTGAGGTTTCCTCGGTTTGACCGTGTAAGATATGACAAACTTTGGCATGAATGTCTTGATGTTCAGTCTTTCTTGGAGTTGGTACAATCGAGTGGGACAACACAAAGAGGAGATGCAGGTAATGAAGGGCTTTCAGGTAATAAATCGAAACGTGCAAGGGGTGCGAAAAATGGAAGAAGGCTAAATCTCACAGTTCCTTCTCATTTCACTCGGACTGATGTTTCTAGTGTGAAGGGGGAATCACAAATATTTTCTAATAAGGTGTTTCACTTTGTGAATGTGCCTTCTAATCATTCCTTGGATTCTATGCACAAGTTGGTTGTCGAGAATGGTGGAACTTTCTCCATGAACTTGAATGACACTGTTACTCATTGCATTGGTGCAGAGAGTCGAGGGATCAAGTATGAGGCAGCAAAGAGGCGTGGATGTGACATTATGCACTACTCTTGGGTTCTCGATTGTTGCTCGCAGAAGCAGCTTCTTCCCTTGATGCCCAAACATTTTGTCTTCCTTTCGGATTCTTCAAGAAAGAAGTTACAGGAGGAGATTGATGAATTCTCAGACTCTTACTTTTGGGACGTCGATGTTGCTGAGTTGAAACAGACCTTTGGCAATGTAAATAGATCAGAAGATGCAAAAATGGTTGACCATTACAGGAAAAAGTACTGTCCGCGTGAAAAATGGGGTCGTTTCTATGGTTGCTGCATATATTTCTATTTATGTGCAAAGTCCCACTGTGCTAATTGGGACATCTTTTTGAAAATAGCCACAAGGAGGATGAAAGTAGAAGTTTCTGTAGGTGGTGGGAAAGTTAGTGACAACCCTTCTCATGCAACTCATATAGTAGTCATGTCAATTCCCGGACATGAGCTGAAGTTTGAAACCTTGTTGCAGAGTTTTCCAGGAGACCAAAAGTACATCTTACGTAGAAAAAGACTACATGTTATTGGATCACAGTGGTTGGAGGATTGTCTCAAGGAGGGGCAGAAATTGCCAGAAGTAGCATACAACCTGAAGCCAACTACATATGAAGAATCTGCCTCTGAAGAGGAGAAAGGTGAAGATGAAAATGTTTGCGGGAAGCACCCAACTTCCTCTGCTCATGAAGAAAAGTTGAGTGAATCTGTTTTAGAAACCATTCCTCATATTAGGGAACCCAGAAGAAAACGAGGAAGGCCTGTTGGAACTAGCACTAAGAAAAGCAAAACCATTGTCAGCAAACCTCCAATAACAAAAAGGGCCAGAATTGGAAGCAAGCCTGCTAAATTACAGGACATTGCGTTTGATGATGAGAGTCCAAAGATTAGTGAGCAAGAAGCTGATGCACCAGTTACAGCGAGCCCTGAACATAAACTGCATGATCATGTTTTTCAGGGGATTGCTTTTGATCATCAGCCTGCCAAGCAAGATACTGATGCACTGGAAAAATCTGGTTTTGAAACGGAGAATATTGGATTAGGTTCAAGACCTGGTTTATCAAACAATAATGAGGAGTGCAAGGAAGAAAACAAGACTGATGAACTGATGAAAGCAAGCCCTGAACATGAACGGGATGATAAGCCTAGTCACCGGAAGACTAATACAACAGGAAAGTTTGGTATTGAAAAGAATGAAGAGAATACGGGTGAGCACAAGCCTGATTTAAATGCGGTAGGGACACACTGCCTGGACAATGCTGGCTCTGTTACTTGCAGTAAACCTGATAAAGACAGTGATTACTCTACTTCAGGGATGTTGCTAGATTTGATCCCAAGTCTCAAAAGGTTGTCTGAAGATGCGAATGTTAACTTACCATCAACACTAACACAAGAGGGTTCTTCCATAGAATTACCCACTGGAGAACCTGTGAAGAAGAAGAAAGTTAGCTATAGGGAACTTGCAAAGCAGCTACTTAAAGATTGATGGTCTGATCACTCTGATTTGATTTAATTGACTATTTTCTGTTTTTGTGATCAGTTGTAATATGTTGTACAGTGACAATTGAATGTATCTTGCATAATCTACTCTCTATGCCCCGTTCTCTTCTCCTTGAAGCAATAATACTCCATGTTTAGATAAAATAATTTTAAGTTTTAGTAAATTTGATTCAAGTACAATAATAAATTTCAGTAACTAAAACTACTGGGTTTCATGATATGAGAAGCTAGTAATTTGTTCAACACAAAGATTTTGATTAAAAAGTTTCCCAGATAAAAAAACGCGAATGGCTGTCAATGTCCAAAGAAGCCTTAAAAGAGTACAGGCAGGAAGAAGGCAAATATTACACATTATTTTTTACAGGAGTATACCAATAAACAAGGGTAATTACAAGGAAATGAAACAAGATTTTGCCTCAGATCCTAGAAGGGATCATTGGTGTGCTGTTCTGCAGGTATGCAGCGGCTGCTGCAACTCCGCTACCCAACTTTACAGGGTAACCCACATCCTTAAGTATCATCTCCACCCCAGCCAAACAACCAAGTAGTTGCAACTGCAACACAACACAACATGAAGGGTTAGACAGAAATTAGAGCTGAAGGTGCTTAATATTCTTACATGATTGAACAAGCAAAACTGCGCGTACCTCATTCAAGTGACCTAGATGCCCTATTCTGAAAACCTTTCCAGCTACTTTGTTAAGACCAAGGCCCAAGCTCATATTATATCTCTCCCATGCTCTCTTCACAATTTGATTGCTGTTAATGTGGGGAGGAACGACCACAGCAGTCACGGTGTCACTGAACCATTCTTCCTTTTTTGTACAGTTCTTTAAACCCCAAGCCTCTACTGCAAGTCTGCATCTCAAGATCATAAGCATCTACAATATATAATCCTATCAATCTTTCTTTTGATGTAGAGGCAATGTATTTGTGTCAAACCCCACACCCATCTAGACACTGTACTTAACCGGACAAGCTATGTAACATCCACATCTAGAGTATGAAACGATCATCCCTAATCACATATATGAACTGAATTCACAGGATGTGTGCAATTGCGGGTGTTTCAGAAGAGCATGGTAGTGAATTTGAGAAAGAATCCTCTATTTGCATTCACTATTGGTCTTTTCACCTTTAAAAAAAGTTTCAGGAAAATTTAAGCTTGGATAAGTTCAGGCTAGACTTAATCAAGTTTTTCGCGCAGACAAATTATGACAAGATGGTGATTTCCACATGAGAAGAACAAAGGCGTTATCACAGTACAGTTATTGGATGGATTTAAATAGGCATACCTGGTTGCTTTTCCCATGCGGCTATGCCTTGCAATGACATTGTCAAGGCCTTCCTCAAAAATCAGTTCCAAAGCGGCTTTAAGACCATAGAGGAGTTGGATGGATGGAGTGTAAGGCCAGTAACTTCCTGCCTTGTAAAACTTCAAGTAATCATTCCAGTCAAAGAAAACTCTGACAGATTTGGCTGTCTTGCTTGCCTGTAGAGCTTTGGGGCTTGCACAAACAATACCCATCCCAGTCGGAAGAGAAAGAGCCTTCTGAGAGCCAGTCAAGGCAACATCTACTCCCCACTCATCCATGCGGAAATCAAGCGCACAGATCGAGGACACTCCATCAACCAGAAGGAGTGCAGGGTGGTTGTAGTGGTCTGAAAACAGTCAGAACAATCTTCAAGTTAGCTTTCATATATTCAAGAAATAAGAACAATGGACAAAAATTATCCAAGTAGTCCCTAGAAAAATAGTGCATATGTAATATAATCATGCACGGCTTGAAGGCTACATTTTATTTTTACTAGCCCAAATTTTTTTTCTTAGAACAAAGCATGCAATATCTATCTCTAACAGCTCTGACCAGTTTTTGCAGGCTGAGATAACTATTAATCAATTAAATGTATTCAACGATTTTCATGTAATCGATACTGAAAAATTCATATAAGCTACAACATGTATCTGATCTGAGGTAGAAAAGTTACCCAAAATCCTCCTGACAGTGGCCAGATTGTTGGTAACACCAGTTGCAGTCTCATTATGGACAATGCAGATAGCCTTGATTTTGTGTGCAGTATCAGCTGCCAATTTTGATGCCATAGCTTCAAGGTCGGCACCATACCCCCACTCACTCTCTATGACATCAACATCGAAGCCAAGGCGTTTCTGCTGATCAATCCATAGCAAACTGAATTGCCCAATCAGAAAGGATATAGTTCGGTCTCCAGGAGATAAGGTGTTTGTCAGTGCACTTTCCCATGCACCAGTACCTGTAAAAGAGCCATACAGTAAGCATTAATTATAACTGATAAACCCATTGAAAATTTTCAATATTATGGTTCAAGCATCAATATTACAAAGATGTAACAGGTTCAAGCACTTTTTTTTTTTTCCTGTATTATCCATTAAAGGGTAGTTTCATACAACTATCTATGCTACATACCTTATGGTACAAAGATAGTATACAAGCACTAAATCTAGGTCTACTGAGTAACTGAGTCATGCAGTAACAAATAAAATTCAAAAAAACATGCCTGCAGTTTACAGTAAAAAAAATGACAGTAGTACCTGTAGTGGGGATCATAAATGGGGTTCCTGTGGTAGTTTTGAAAATTTTCTTGACATCTTCAAGAAGTGATTTTGTCAGTGCTGGAATTGCAGGTGCACGGTAATCTTCGTTGTTTCGATTCATAGCTCTAATGACAGGTTCCGGGATATTGACAGGTCCCGGAACAAAGAGATGATGTCTTCCTGGCCCATTCATGTAGTCCATCTTCTCCTCCTCTTAACTAAAATATCAAACTATAGTTAAACTAAGTCACTGAAACTGCAAAACCAATTGCTAGAGAAGTTTTTATTTACTTGCAATTTGTATATATACAAACCCTCCTAAGATTTAAGAACTAAAGTAGCATCCACTCATCAACTTCATAGTTCATATCATCAAAAAGTTGACTTTAGAATATAAAGTGTACTTATTTGGTCGATTCATAACTATACATGAGAAAAAGTCTCAAAGTAAAGCACTTTGAATAGAATTTTATACACAAACACAAAGGATACTATTTCATTGATAACATATATATACATCCTACAAATGGCTTACATAATGAAAGTTCCTTAAACTCGTAATCTTATCAACAAGTATAAAATTCTCTGTTCAACTTAGAACTTAAACTCGTAATCTTATCAACAAGTATAAAATTCTCGGTTCAGCCTGAATACCACTAAACTATTCCGAGATTTTCCTAGTAGAAAAATTATCAAAACATCTAGTAGTAGTAGTAGTAGGATATTTACAAATTGATATTAAAACATAAAGAGGACTATATGTAAGATTACTAAAAGTAGCAAAAAGGCAAAAACAGAAGTCAAAGGCATGATTACCAGAAAATCTTGCTTCAAATTCCCAAATGATGTAGTAGGATGCAGAGAAAACTGACTGATATAAGTACTAAACAACCCAAGAAAGTTGGGGCATGCCAATTAAAACACACAAAAATTAGAATATTATAATTTATAAAAGAAAAAACACAAAATTTAGAATATTATATAAACCACCATTTTAATGAATTTTTTTTTATAGGAAGGATATGATATTAATCAACGTACACTGAGGTGGATCCCACGCCATATCCTTAAAACGTGGCAGATAAGGATTCTCCTTCTTCCAACCTTTGCGGCCGAAAATTGCTTACATCAGCTCTTAAAATAGAGCACAACTATATTATCAAGAAATAAAAAAATTACACTTCCAAGTCAAAAAAATTGAAATAAATTGTTCTGGTCTAGATATTTTATATTTTATATCACCTCCAGTTTTTATTATTCGCAACAAAAAAATATTTTATTACTCACAAATATAATTCCTTTGTTGCGAGTAATAAAAATCGGAAGTAATATATAGTATTGTATCTTTTAATTTGAGTAAACTTTGACTATATATGTAGTCTAATATTTGGAAGAAATTATGTGTATCAAGTATCAACAATTTATATTACTATTAAAATTATTACAATATTATCCTAGATATCTGGCAATATTTGAATGTAGATATGAAAATTTATATTGCCCAAATTATTCAAGTCTAATTTAATTCGGTATGATTCTTATACATAAAATTAATAAATTCACGAAATAAGTTGGAACAGACGATTAGACATAATCTAAGTTGGCGAAATATTAGAGATAAGATCTCTCACTGCCTTATTGCACATTGGAGATTTGGAGTGTAGTTACTCAATTAAAGTTGTAGCTGTTCATTTTAAATGCATGATAATGATTTTTTTTTTTTTTCAATTTTTAATTTTCATGCACACTTCTATCGTTTTCCATTTTTTTTTTCTATCAAATTTAATGCTTATATGTAGCCCTACATAGCCCTAAGGGTTATGTATAACATTTTCCTTTTTTAAATGCTTCTTCTATCCTGTTTGAACTAAATTGAACTTTCAAAGTACCCAACACGAATTGAGTCATTAAACATTAATATATTAGACTAAATATACCGTATAACTAATAATTGAGAAATGTGTATCAATGATTCCAACAAACATACTTCCTATGATCAACAAAAAACCACTTAATTCAGGCATTTTTTTAAAACAATAATAATTAAAATGCTTAATCACTTAACTCAACAATAAGGCTAATAACCTTACACATCAATAAAGTTGAAGCATAAAACTCCCAAAATTGTAAAAAGTGCAAAATTAAATTTTACATAATGTAGAATCCTTTATTTATCTAATTTGATTTTATTTTGGGGCTGAGAAAGCTAAGTAATAGATAACAAGATAACGAAGTATCAACCACAATCTTCTCAGGAAGGCAACTACCACACAAGCTCCAATGTGTTTTCCTATGATGTGGATTCTTGTTCCTTCTTCTTCTCTAGATTTGTACTTATATTATAGAGGAACAACAAACCAAACACCGGGGACGTGTGATCATTTGGCTCATTCCTCCAGAGCCTCATCTTAGCAATGTCAAAAACATTAGGCTATCAAACATACATCCAAAGTCCGCGCTTTCGCCAGCAGTACATGAGTGACCAAATTGCAAATACTTACAAAAAAATTGATAATCAGTTTAATTGCATAGAAAAGGATATCATCAAAAAATAAAGATCTTAATTGGTAACCAATTATTAATCTATTTAGTTCCCTTGGTCTGAAACATGTTTTTGAAGTTCTATAATTCTCACTTGACTAATAAACACTGAAGTTCATGAATTAATGCTAGTAGTAAACTTAGCTTAAACTTGCCCATGTAACAAAGATTCCCTAATACATGATTTTGGCCTAGATTCTCGTACTCTCAATTTCACTTGCAGAAGCTCATTTCTTCTACCCTAGACAGATGATACTCTAAACAATAGGCCAACATACGGACATTTTTCATAAAATAACCCAGTACGACGCTTGGACACATACCCGTGTCTCACATGAGCACCACCTGAGTCCAAGTGACAGCTCTCTTGTCAAACACAGCTTAGGATTCTAGATAACCTGTATAAGGTAGACTCCATTAAGAATCATACTTAAGCTGTTTAGCATGAACTGACCTTTAAGTGACGTCCAGATCAAAAAATGGCAAGAGAATCATCACGCACGAATATTCAGACCTTGATTCACTTTGAACATCAGGGCAATCAGGCCCTCAGCAAATGGAAGCATCAGCGTAAATTCAATCAAAGTAATATACAGGAGATTCAAGAATCTGGCAATAAACCAGCTGCATTCAACAAAATAAATCTGTAAATGATTTCCTATCCTCAATACCAAAAATGTGACAAGAATGGAATGTGCACTGTTACCTCACATTGGCGATGCACCTTGAGCGATCAAATTTCACCATCTTAAGAAAAAGGTCTTCATCTGACTCAAGATACAGATGGTGAAGGAAAAACAACAGAGAAAAGCACAGTTAGCAGTAATGGTGTATAAAAACAAATATTACAGCAGATATTCATTGATGTGAATGGGTTAGAAAAAGAGAGCAACAGAACAATTGCAAAACAAAAAACTAAAGTAATCAATCTCAATGTTGTATAAATGAGAATGTAAACTTTTATCATCAATCAAAAAGTATCTACAAGCTGCTTGCAGTAACCAAAATTGATTTTGATAACAAAACTGAATAATGTACATTTCTGAAGGCTCGCTAACTTCGGTAAGTACTAAATACAGTATCCACCCAGTATGGGTAGATTACAAAGAAACTAGGTTAAAGACCTCTCTACATTTCTTTCTCTACTTTAAGATATACTTGTAAGAAAATTGCTGGTCTCTATCTAAAAGAAAAAACAAAACACAGCTTTTGCCAGGACTTGAATACATCTTCATTTGTCTGTGTTTCTTGTCACTGCTTATGTCAAAAGTTTAGATGATTGCACTTTCAAACCATTAAACCAGGACGCTTCTATCTGGCATGCCAAGGCTTAGCGTTGGCCATTTTGACAACAGATAGTATATTATTATCCCCACAGCCCAATAAAATTTTGAGGGGCTAGTCGCTGCAAGGGCAAGACCCCATCAGGTGGCAAAAGAGCCATCTGAAATATTTCCTGATACCTAACAGGATTCAGTCCACCTCCATTTAGACAGCTACCTAATACCTGATGAGAAACCCTGCCTCTGTTGAAAACCGCCTGGACGTATCTTGTATGGCCTCTCATTATTATAAGGCCTGCTGTCAGCTGGTGCCGCACCCAATATTCCCAAAGAATTTGAAGCTGGCAATCTCTGACCATTACTCGAAGGTTTCTGAAAAGGGTCTTCCGCCTCTAAGAAAGCATCTGTCTCAGCTCTCTTCTTCCGTTTCCATGCCTCAAACTTTGCTGGATCATGGAGTTTGAGACCCGGTTCACCTGTTTGATAAGAGTTATTGTTCTGTAGTCCCTTCAGTCTAGCTGACTGACGCTGAAAGGCGTTATTTCCATTGATGTGGGACGGCCCCAACCCAGCTTCATCTTCCTGTTCCTGCTTCAATTTGGAATAAATTTGACACAATCTGTCCCCAGTCAAATTAGAATAGGTTGAAACGTATTTCCATAAACGCATCATCATTCCTAACAAACGGAAAAAGTTAGGATCAGATCATCAGATTTAAAATATCACTCGAAAAAACTAAATCCAGAAACAACTGAAGAGCAGTGATGATGAGTAGCACACACTTCATAGAGCTCCCAAACTAGCCCTGGCCCCAGAATACTCTCTTAGTTTCAAAGGATGCCAGATTGCACAAATGAAAATAATATAAAACAAAATTATCAGAAAGCAATTGAACTTACGATCTTGTTTATGTGGTTCACGCTCGTGTTCAAAAACTACTTGGTCAATTCTCCTGCCAATAAGTTGCAAGTACTTGCGGATCTTTGAGAGTACCTGTACCAAGAAGGGAACAGGGTTACAAAAAAGACAGAAGTTAGCTTCAAAGACATCAAGTTCATTGACATTGCAAAAGTTGACAGACCAACCTTCTCCTTTGGAAGGGCAGCGCTAGTAGTCTGCAGCTTCTGAAGACGTTTCAAAGTCCTTTCCTCTTCCATCATGACATCTTCACACCATTCCATCCATTTCACTTCCTTGAATTGCTCATAAACTTCTTCATTATCAGACATTTCTCCTTCTTCTTTAACTAAAGGTTCTACTTTCTGGGATCTTTGGGACCTGTTTTTATCCATCTGGTTAAGCTTGGGTGAGCTCGGCCTCCCCCGCCCTCGGCCACGAGGTTTTGCTACATTATGAAGATTCTCCATGTTTTTTGAAGATTTGTTGCGCCCCTTAGGATTAGAATTTTTCCCGGAAACAGCAGAAATTTCCTGGACAATGCATAAACGAACTTTATACATAAGTTCCTAAGATTTTAATGAATAACAACAGCATTACATTCATTCACACACAACGGGAAACACAAAGAATGAACCAATAATAGAGATAAAAATATATATACTACCTCCATTACAGGTTATGTGCAACGATTTGACATAAAGCAGAGAGGAAAAATGTCTAATCGTTGCACATAACCTGTAACGGAGGTAGTATAAAAAAAACACATCAAGATCAGTACAGTTTTCTTAATCAAAGTTCAAATACCATTTCAAGTAGTGCCAAAGCACGATCCTTCAGATTGGGAGCCCGCGGAAGAAAAGTTTCATGTGTTTGAAGCTCAACTGGGGCAATCTTTTTTGTTAAACCAAGCCTTTCATCTAACCGAATTTTTTCCCAATTGCCAAAACCATGATAATGCACGCCCAAAAGCAATCTTGCATCATCAACTAACAAGTAGCACATCAGGTTAGACAAATCACATATTTCACAAAAACATGAACAGAAAAAAATTTAATTATTAAAAAAAAAAACCTAGACAGGATAGATCATACTATTTGCTTACTTTGATTCCACCCACACCCTTTTGACCAATTTGCAGGTTTCAGGTACTTCAGCACTCGGAACTGCGAAACGGGATCTTCATAACGACCTATCCGCTTGGCTAAGTGTTGAAGCTGCTCTACACGATTTACCATATCACTAGCCTTCACAGGAACACCAAAGAAATCCAAAAGAGGACCCTGCAGATTAACATAAAAACATAAGCAAGCCCCCCACAGCCAAGAGACAGCCATAACAAAATTGAATAGGCTTTGCCTTTATAATTTACATTAATATATACCTTGGGATCGATCTTTTCTTCTTTAGCTGCCTCTTGACACCCATCAATCAAAGCATCAAAAAGCTCAATCTGAGAATCGACTGGAGCTGCTTCAACAGCACCTCCAACATCAGCTGCAATCAAGTCTATTTGGCTTGCATTACCAAACTTCATAACCTAATCCATCAGACCAATAAGATTAAATATTAGCAAAATCTCATCAAAGGAACACAAATGTAATGGGATGCCCACAAAAACTCAGCCCCTTTTTCCACCACCCCTCCTCCAAAACAAAATTATACTGAATATAGGGAATAATTGAATTCCCTCTAACAAATAAATCTACAATCCATAAGACCATAACTCAAACTAGGGAGGCCAGATATATGAATCTTACAGCCTTTGCAAAACGTGTTGCATCTCTCTTTGGCAAATTTCCGGAAGACCAATCTCTTACTTGAGCTGAAGCACCATCAATCATTGGGACCATATGAGATGATTCACCTCTACGACGCTTTGTATTTGCCCTCACTGATGGAGCTTCCTTCTTTTTCCTTTTGTTGCTACCATCGGGTTGGACAGGCTCCACATAGCTCTTAGTATATCTTGCTCCTCGAGGAGCTAATGCCTCCTGCATATATCAATTTTATAAGGAAACATATAAAGGATTTGTAGTAAAATGCCACCAAATAATAAAGTACACAATGCAATAAATTGAACCTCTGCTTGCCCAACAGCATCTGGCTTTATCCAACGGCTCCAGAAACTAGTATCATCTTCAGCATTGCAAAAATTTGCAACCTACATATGTTTTCCCCCAATATTATTTTAAATTCATTGCCTAAAGATGCACAGGAGCTTCATCAGAAAAATGAAACATCAGATCATACCTTAAACTGACTGAGAAGCTCATTGGCTTGTTCCCCTTCAGTTCCCTTGTCCTCAACCTTCTCTGCTCTCTCGAGAATTTCATCTATATCCATGCTCAAAAGTCTTCTTTTGCTTTCCTCCTCATTTTTCTCTTCCTTAAATAGCTCCTCAGCTCCAAACCTCAGTATTGCTGAAAGTTCATTCTACAGAGACAGAAGATGTCAAATCAGACAGTCTCAAAGATAAGTAGCAAACTAAAGACGAACAATAAAATACAGAAACTAAAAAGTCAAAATTTAAATACCAAGGAAACATAAAGAAGGAGACAAAGATAAGGCTAAAGTAATCAATAAGATAAGAAGTTACTCATCTTACTTTGTCAAAGGTAACTGCCTTTTTCGCCTCTTTCTTCTCTAGTCTACCCTCTGCATTTAGCTTCTGGATCACCAAATGATCAAGGACCTATAACAAGGAGACGACACAAATAAAATTTAAAACTGTAAGTACGAAAATATACCATCATCAAGGACCAAATAAGAGTCATCATTTACCATCTTTTTCTTTGCCCTTTCAAGAATATCTTCTTCAACACTTTTACTTGTTACAAAACGGTATATGTTAACAACTTCCTGCTGCCCAATCCTGTGAGCTCTACTCATTGCCTACCACAACAATGGAAAATATAAAAATCAGCAAAGAATCAAGTAAAAGAGGAAGTTGAGAGATAAAGAGGAGATTACAGAAGCAATGATAGAAACAGTCCAAAATATAGTTACCAAGACAAGTTCTACAGATCTTAGGACAAGGTTGCTTTTGTTTGAAATTTGAATAAAAAAACATATCTTCTTATGTTCTCACCTTTGTCTGGAGTTTTTGTACAGGATTTAAGTTCTCTAAATTGCTAATAAATGGATGAATTCTTACAAAAAAAAGTTCTTGTTTCTACAAATAGGTAAAGAGTTCACGTATTCTAGTTAAAAACCTGCAAATCATTCTGAGGGTTCCAATCTGAATCAAAAATAATAACTGTGTCAGCAGTTGCCAAGTTTATGCCAAGTCCACCAGCCCGAGTGGACAGGAGGAAACAAAAATCATCACTTCCTGGGGCATTAAAATGCTCCATAGCTTGGTGCCGTGACTCAGCCTTAGTACTACCATCAAGCCTTTGAAACTGGAATCCTCTCAGAGACAAATACTCTGCCAATATGTCCAACATTCTTACCATCTGCATATAAAACAAGACTTAGAAAAAAGTCTAGAATTATCTCCAATTAACCAGTTGCATACACAAGTAAATCCAACAGGAAAAAAAGTCTACAAGTGTTTAAGATAAGAATTCAGAGTGACACAAACATACAAATAACCGAAAAAACTCCTCTTTTCTGGCCGAAGTATAGTCAGCTAACAAGAGTACACATAAATGATAATGTTCTGCCATCAACTGATTTTAGGGGACAGGGGCGTTTTAGACAGCATCATTATAGTTAGTTATGAGAAGCCTGGGAAAAAGTTAAAGAGTTTGTTAGTGAAGAAATGCTATGAGAAGAGAAATTTAGGAAGATATCACTATGTTGAATATTGATTAATGCTTAGGGTTAGCTTTAAAAAGCAAAATTCAGATAAATCCACCTCCCTAATTATCATACAAAAGTGCTGAAATTCAGTTAATCAAAAACCATATTCTTCCTATTTTCTGCCATTAATGATGCTTAAGCTGTGTTAATTCATAGCATGTCCATAAACTTATTTTTCAAACATTAATACCTAAATCTACACGATACTCCCTCCGTCCCACAATATAGTGCCCGTTTCTCATTTTTCACGAGGATTAATAATCTTAAAAGGGGTCATTTATACGAGAAAAGTTAAAGCAGCATAGGTGTTTTTATCACTTTTATATTAGGAAATGTTACAAAAAAAAAATTGTAAATAGTAGAAAAAAGTTGTGGATATGTTCATACGTAAGCAAAAAAGGAAAAAAGCTGGGGTACTAATGTACCAAAGCAAATTTATGTATTAGAAAAAAGATACCACATTTTAGGACACCAAAAGAAGAATACAAGCAAATATTATGGGATGGACAGAGTAATAAACAATACAATAGAATTTGGGGGGGGGGGGGGAGGACATTTCATGCAAAATTACACAAAATACTTCGATACCAGGTGGTACACAGTTTCACTCATTCTGTGACTCCCTGACAACAGCTTTAGATCACACAAGATATAATGTAGCCAAACATCCAACTTAATAGGTCTGTATGAAGATGCAGTGATACACAAAGTTCATACTAGTCATATGAGATGCAAACCACAGATAATCAAGAATTTAACACAATGTATTAAAATCAGCAGTACTGCAAAGAAATGATAAAACAGCTACATAAATAAGCAACTTCAAAACAGATGATGAAGAAAAATGTCCCCCAAAAAAAAAAAAAAAAAAACAATAATTTAAAAACTACAAAAAGATTCCAGAAGAAACCTGTGAGAATATAAGAACTCGATGTTTTGTTTCATGCAATTTTACAAGCAGCTTATCAAGAATCACTAGTTTGCCACTACTAAGGATCATTCGCTCAAGTTTGCTTCCATCATTAGACTCCCCACCATAGCCATGATCAGCACTTTCAAATAAGAATGGATGATTGCAACACTTTTTCAACTCCACCACAATATTCAGCAGTGAAACCTGCACAATCAATATAAATTCCTATCAGAAATTACTAAGAGGCTAAAAGTCAATTAATTCAACATGTAGCCATAAGAAATGTGCTATGGTAAAAGACATAACATCTTTGACATCTGCTATACGAAAAACATCAATGAAGACAACTTACCTGATTTCCCTTAACTCCTTTGTTCAAGTCATGGAAGTTGCGTTCTAAAATCCATTTATAATACCTATATGCAAGGCATAAGAGCATTAAAATGTACAAAAAATAATAAAAGAACAGCAGATGACTGAAACAAAAAAATAAAAGAAACGAAGAAGAAAAAAGAACACTGGGTTAAGTACTCACTGTTTCTGCAATGGGGACATTTCAACCCTAAGAATTCGTTCAATTTTAGGTGGCAAAGATTTCTCCACGTCCTTAATAACTCTCCTGAGAATGTGAGGCCTCAACTCCATGTGAAGATTTGCAAGCTAGCAAAATTCCAGCAAAACTTTTTAGGATCAAAATACAGTTTTATAATCATTATAACTGAAACAAAAAGAATTTACCAAAAGTAATCTAACCTCAATCTCATTAAATGAGCTAAGATTTTTGTAGTTCTGAACAAATACATCTTTATTCCTGAACTTATCAGGATCCAGGAAATGAAGCAGAGCCCTGTGATCAAAACAAGGCAACAGTTAATTCAACCAGGAAATAATCAATAAATTAAACCAGCGCTAATTTCACAAAGGCAAGGCATTGGGTATCCATTTCCAAAAGACTGCAAAGGAGACATTTATTATTTCCCAGAAATTAAAAAAAAAAATTAAAATAAATAAAAATAAATAAATAAATAAATAAATAAAGGCATAGTTTATGCCAACTATATAAGTGAGCAGATTCTTCTTCTCAGAAAAATGTCTTTCCAGGAAGTATTTAGCATTCATCAGAGAATCTGTTCATAAACCTAATAATAGGTCTAACAACAGCCACTGATTCCAGAACCCCAAATGGATATTATCACTCAGGAAACCATGGTAGAATAATAAACAAGATCCTATTCTCCCCTTTGTAGGTCTCTCAGGACTTTACCAAGCCTAAAACTCCCTCCTTTGGAAGTGACAGCTGACCCCAAAGAACCAACAACAGGCCTCCTAGTAAACTTCTCACCTACCCAGGCACACTTTGAAGAGCATCCCAAGACTACTCAGCCAAGTTTACTGCAAGCCACCAGTTTTCACATATTCTATCTCTTGGATAAGATAGATAGAAAGGAAGGGCAGGATTTCTGGATTTTTCATGTTGTCAAAGAGACCGATGGTTTTTTCATATTGTCAAAGAATTAACAATGAAAATGGATTCGATGGCAAGTGCCTGATCGAGTTGATCGGGCCATGTAGGAACAAGGTTCATGCCTGTGGGTCTGTTAGGATACATCACTGCACTCTACTTATAGCATGACAACTGACTCCAGAGGACCAACAGTCCTCCTAGTGAACTTCTCTTTTACCCACGCAAACATTAAAGAGCTTCCCAAGGCTACTCAGCCAACTTGACCAGAAACCACCAGTTTTGATTGACTCAGTACCTCAGGGATTAATTAAATTAAGGCTTCTAATCTAAAGCCAAGTTAAAGCAAAAGCAATAAAATGGCGGATTTGGGACATATTGCGGTATGAAAGTGTTATGTACTGAATTCGACTATTGTAGTGTGCACAAGCAAATTAGAAATAGAGAATGAAAGCTTGAGTATTTTGATTGACTGAAGGATGATTATAAAGGGGTAAACATAACTTGAGGTTATGACTCTCTCTAGTAGCTTGAGGCTACAAGTCTCTCTAATGTTAACTCACAAATTTCTGGATGATTCTTGCTAATGCTACTACTACCATACATATACTCAAGACTTAGATCAAACATGTGATTTTAATTAACTAAAATAGAAACCCATAGAGGGCATGATTAAAGAGGGCTGCTTCCCTTCCCGAGACTACTCTTTAATTAGCCTTGTCATGTTGCTTCTTGTTGCTGTCAACTATTGACCCCTGCTGCCCCAATTTAGCGCGCCTCGTATACACCAAAAGTGGTGGTTGACCTGCGGTGTTGACTCCTTGTAGCCAGTCCATAACAGAAAGCCTCATACAAAATACAATTAACCTATATTCATCGTACTCTTATATTATCTAAAATTTTTGTATTATCTGAAATCACTTCTTCCCTAGAAGCTTACAAGACAGCGCTAGAGACAGCTGGGGGTGAGTGCATACTGGTATGTGTTGTAGATCACAGTGCTCAAGTTATTTGAGACAATTTATCACGCACATCTGCACTCCTCGCACACAGATGCCTTTAAGCTAAGGCATAAGACAAACAATAGCTATGACTGTAATGTAGGCAGCTGTTAGAACTTATTCAAAAAGTAACCCATCTGTTTCCTTATAAAGCCTACTGCAGATGGAAGAAAGAACCCCCATATTTAGGCTGAGACATATCTTAATTCAGCTAATGGAGCTTTAAAGGAAGTTGGAATAACTGACTGGATTGTTCAATAACCGACGTCAAATAGCTGTAAAAAAAAAACTTAGATCTAGAAAGAGAACTAATCCAACTCTCACAAGATTAATTTATTAGGGTTTTGACTCCCTAAAATTACTCCTAATCTAAACAATCAAGCAATAATTCTTATTAACTTTTTAATAAAAAGACAAAAAAGGGTTTGAATGTTGGTCCAAACAATAGAATGATTACACAAAGATAAAATTCAAATTTTCATTTTCATCTCTATTAACAACATATCACAAAAGTCATTCAGGAGCTGAGATCTAAGGCCCTGTTCTCTTCACCTTAAAAAAATAATAATAAGTAAAAATAATTTCAGTTCAATAAAAATAAGTTCAGTTCAGTAAAATTATTTTCAGTTCAGTAAAAAATAATTTCAGTTCAGTAAAAATAAGTTCAGTTCAGTAAAATTCAGTTTTCTTAAAGAAGAATTATAATAGAAAATCAGTAAAAATAATTTCAGTTCAATAAAAATAATTTAAGTTCAATAAAAATAATTCCAGTTCAGTAAAAATAAGTTCAGTTCAGTAAAAATAATTTCAGTTCAAAAAAATTAAGGTGAATCAAACAGGGCCTAAGTCATAAAAAGGGTAACATGGCCTCAAAGAAACAAAACCTTTTAAGCCATATGTTATCACCTACACCCAGAGAATAAGAGCTCCTGTAGTGATCAATAATCCACTCCACAGTCCACGTTGTATCAGCCACTTGCAATGATTCAATCCAATATCAGATTTAAAGAAAATAGATGAATTTCCCATATATATGACTGGAATGAACAAGTATATCTAACAAGCTTTAATAAATGCCTTCACCACTCTTCTCTCCCCCTCTACCACAACACAATTTATTTTCATTCTCCATGTAATTCTATTGGGTGCTATACTAATTTGCATGACAAGAATACAGTAAGCATCCACAAAGGCAGAAATATCTTCAATAATTATATAATTACCATAGCTCCTCTACACTATTCTGTAATGGAGTTCCAGTAATGAGCAGCTTGTTCTTCGTGCTAAATTCCTGCCAAAAATTAAGGAACAGACAATAAGTTTATATAAAAGTAACCCAATACAATATTTGGCAAACGGGGCATACCAAGAGAGAAGTGTATAGTGATGCTTCACTATTTTTCAGCCGGTGAGCCTCATCAACCATTAGATAGCTCCACTTGATCTTTGACAGCACTGCCTTATCCTTCAGAATAACTTCATATGTTGTCAATAAGGCGTCAAATTTAATCGTTCTGCCTGTATTCTTTTCATTGTAAAACTCATGCTGCTGACAAACCTGCAAATCAGAGAATGGAACAGTCCACCATTACATTACATGCAAAACAGCCAGAACTTCCAGCTATACATTAAACAAAATAATCAGGTACTAAAATCTTCCAAACATTACAATACGAAGAACTAAGGTCTTTTTAACATCAAACAAAAGGAAGAGCTATGGGAAAAACAGACTAGAATTTTCCAAACCGATTAGAAATGGATACACGAAACATGGAACCACCCAGAAACAGTAGACTCATACAAAGTATTACCCATGGAAAGAAAACAAAACAACCCATATATTCAAAAACATATAAGATCAAGGCATTATCCAATAATGAAAAAAATTATTGGGCTTATTCCATCTAAGGAGGCATGCATTTTTTTCCCCCTAATCATCCTTTGATGTTTACAAGGTGTCTGAAAAGAGACACAAGGAAAGTATACAACTTTTGGAAAAAGATCAATTTTTGCAGTGAAAGGGCCAGGGTCCAAAAGGTAAGTAGATAAGGTTTAAATTCAAGTTTCATATCTTTTAAAAAAAAAAAACAGGTCGTCTACACTTAGCCCTGCCGTATCTGGCAGATGGTACTACATTGTCCCTATTTATTTTGGTTTCAATACTTCTACATATCTTGAAAGCCGACCCCACTTATGGGATTAAGGCTTTGATGGATTGATTTCTATATATCTTGGAGGCTAATCTTTTACAACATACATTCTTTCCTTTAGTGTCTCTTCCACAAAACAAAACAAAACAAATAAAAAGAAAAAAATTAAGCAATTTACTCTAATAAAGTAGGGACAGGGACATTGTTAATAAATTTACATCAGATAATCACATAATACAGACTACTGCAAGTGAAAGAAAAACAAGCACCCACTGTGTAACCATATAAAACACAATACATAAACCATAAAAACCCTTCCCTTACTAAAAAGTACTGGCAACATAGGTTTGCAAATAGGCTGTAACAATAAATTGCGTCTGCTTTAAATATAAAGATATGATTCACAATGGTAAACATCCCAAAACGCGACAATTAACAAAGGATCAATGCCTTCTTCATAAAGTAGAATCAGATACATAACAAAAGGGGGAAGAACACAAAAAAAATAAAAATAAAAAACTCTGCCAAGGGAAAAAAAAAAAAAAGAAGAAATAAAAATCATGCTATAATCACCTCTCTGCTAGCACGGGTTCCAACATAAACTATAACATTCATACTTGGAAGCCATTTCCTGAATTCTTTTGCCCAATTGGATAAGGTAGACAATGGTACAACTACAAGAAATGGACCATTAATTTGTTGGGCATTCTGCAAAAAGGCAAAACACCAGTTACAAATTTGATTGGAAAAATGGAAGCAAATTCATTGAACATATACAAACAAAATTCTACCTGTAAGAAACCAAGCATAGAAACTGATTGAACAGTTTTGCCAAGACCCATTTCATCAGCTAGAATGACATTAGTATCATTCCTCCAGCTGTAACAAGAAAGTGGCAACAATCATTGCAAGTAAAAAAGCTACAAAGCAGTTTTAAATGACAATTTCATTCCCCATAAACACAAGGGGAAAAAGTTAAATAAAAAATTTAAAATAAAATAAACAATATCAAAGCATCCCAAAACAAATACAAACCTAGTTGGCCAGTTGACTGCAAAATAATTTGTAATAGTATCATGACTTAAATAGTTTATTCACAAACTGGAACAGAAAGGCAACTCAAGCTCAATTGCGTGTTAAAAGCCCTCTGAAGGACTTGCCTGTTCTGAGGATTCGCACATTACGCATGCAGTATATATTCACCGTATGCTCAACCAGACATGAGCTAAATTAACATTTCATGCCCCAGTACAGCAAAATATTTACAGATGTTCAACCACATCATCTACATAAAATTAACCTATTACAATGAACTAAAAGAGCACTGTCATATTCCCCAGTTCCCCAACAGGATAAGATAATACGCCGCCCCCACCCCCCAAAACCAAGTTGATGACATGAAGGCAAAAAGGCCACAAATTGACATTTAAGGTCCAATAACAAGTTCAAAGAGCCTTCAATTATTCTAATATGTGGGGAAAGAAGAGGAAAAGCTAATTCACGTTGAAGCCGATCAAGAATCGTTAAATAAAAAAAGTTGCTTAACCAAAAAATAATTAAAAAATTTCAGAAGTCACACTGAAAACTACATAAGATCACTCCGTACCTGTTAACAAGAAAGTTCAGGCCCTCAAGCTGATAATCACGTAGTTTTCCTCCTTTCAGCCATTCAGGCTGCTCATCCAGCTTCCGCAAACTTCCTACACAGCAAAAAATATCGATGTAGAACGGTAGAAGGGAATGTTTGTGCTAACACCATAATGAAATTAAATCCAAAGTAACTACATAAAAAGGAATACTGTAACAGCATATTTCCTCCAATTTATTCCATCGCAACATTGGGGATTTCACGCTTGTCAATGCAGATTTTATAACTTAAATATCTTAAGTTGAATTTTAGTAAAAAAAATATATATAAAAAGTTCATATTAAGAAAGTGTATTTCAAGACAAATCTAACAAAAACCCACACAACTATATTTTTTCCAACATATAAATCTTAAAAGACGATCAAATGAGTGAATAGTGTAAATTTCAAACGTTGCGATTAAAACAAACGGAGGAAGTACTTGACAGCATCAACCAGAACACAACCACTTCTTACAATATAAAACCAAAAATCATGCACCTACAAAAAAATTGTAGCAAGAATTAGCTTCATTTATGAAAACAAGAAGCACTTATTGAAGATGTCATACCTCTAATCTTCCTACGCTGTGCATCCACTGTTTTTCCCGGCACCGCTATAGTGGCCTCACGAGCCTGATCAAAGCACGACATATAATAAAGAACAATCAAATTATGCACATATAAAAATAACAAAGTAAGACACTAAATTCACAAATAAAGATTTTTTTTTGTGAAAATAACAAAGTGCCACATGCAGAACAAATATTACCATCAAGCATTACAAATTCCTAACCCAACAAACCAACGAGAGATAATCATATGATCAATTCAATATGGTACCAAAATTTCTTGAAATTTATCTGGCACCATATCAATTGCAACCAATTTTACACCGGAATATTCAGTCCAATTTCCGTGAACTATTTATTTAAGAACTCATGTCACATACTCACATAGCTGAAATAACTAGATATACCACTCACCTCACAAAAAGGAAAAGGAGAACAAAACCATCCTTCTCCTCCTTTTCTCCCACCAAGCCACCAATTCAACAACACCCAACCCACCTCAGCATTCCATCACCAGCATCGCTACCTCCACTATTCACCACAAAACCACAAACAACTGCTCATAAACAATCATTCACACCCATCCCATACCAAAGATAACCATCCCTAACACCACACCCCATGGTAGCCATTCAACACTTCCCCTTTATAGCCATAATCATCCCCATCAATAGTCTGCACTTTAAACCAGCAACCACACCACATCCATCAACTTCTTCACCACCTCTCAACCAGAACACAAATCAGGGGAAGGAGGGAAAGAGGAGGAAACCTTTCTTAGTGGTGATGATAGGCTATATTTGACCCTAGCTAGTCAGACTGGCTGCCTAGATCTAGAACTGCTGGCAATTTTCACTCTATTCAGTGACCAAAAAGTCCAAAACCATGGTCTTAATCACAGCAGCAATAAATATTTTATTGAAGCTGGTACTGTGGACAAAGATGAAAGAGAGAAAAAGAATTGGTGAAACTGGCATGGGATGATAGTGGATATGTAAATTTTTGGTTTTAGTTGTTGGCGAATGAGAAAAAAAGAGGGGGGGGGGGGTGAGAGAGTGGTAAGAGGGAAGGCCAGTGGAATTGTTGAGTAGCTTCTATACAAGATTTTTTGGAAAGAGAGCGCACAGCGTAGAGCCATTGAATTGTCAGAAAATGTAAATAGTTGAAAGAAAAGGGTAACATATAAATTTTGGAGTTTTCGGATCTAACAAATGGGTACCATGCAGAAGTTTACATATGTACATTTTTGCAAGATACCAGTTATACCACAATCAAGTCATTCATATCTATAGAGGATGAAAACATATCATGACTAGCCGTGAAGAAGCTAGTTGATCATCCATGAAAAAAGCATAGAAACGGTTTTTATCTTCCAGCATCAAAAGCAATTCTACAATTCAAATTCACAATTATAGACCCAAACTCCAGTGATATAATTAGAACACTTATGTTGACCAAAAACACACAATCCACAATGTAATCTACTGTTACATAATTATGAGGCAACCAAAATAATACTATGAGGGTTCAATACACAAATCGGCTTGTGACTTCTTTATTGACCCATATATAACCATTGTACATCCATCTGGCGCAACGATAAAGCAACATAGTCCAAGCATTACAAGCACACAAACCCATACTAACCAAGAAGAGAAATGATGTGAAAGAAAAAAAATACATAAGAGGAAAAGAAGCACAGTGCCCTGAATACTTTACCTTGTATTCATCAATAGCTTCCTGAGCAAATGCAATATCTACATCTTTTTCCCTGCAATAACATGTAACTCATAATTACAAAAAGATACAATGTGTAAATTTTAGTTCAATCAGTAAAAACCATAGGCATCCAGGGGAACAGCAGGACATTACAACCAATGAAGCAAAACAATCTGTAAAGCAGTCTGACCAGATATCATATGCATGTGAAGGGAAAAAAAAAACAGCAACAAAGAAAATACCATGTTAGAAAGCTTTGTTATTGGAAGATCAAAATGCACTTTTATGCACACTACCTCAACTATAATAGAAGTTGTTTTCAAAACATTTGTACAGCAAACGCGCACGCGCGCACACGCACACACACACACACCCAATAAACAGAGCTCAAAAACATACCAGGTGGCTTCTGCGTAAGATAATCCTTGCCACTTCACCAGATACTCAGGAGTCACCTCACCTGAGCTATCTCGGTTGATCCTATCAGCAATAATTCTCTCCACCTACATATGTAATACACAACTATAAATCTTCAAAATTGCAAATGAACTTACATTAGAGGTAAAGGTGGAAATATATTGAGTCATATTTTACACCAATAGGAAAGCAAAATTCAAGCCTTCAAGGTCTATGAGACAATACCTGACAATTTTGTTTGAAAAGATCCAAATCCATTTCCTTGCTCACGTCATGGACTTCAATCTAACAAATCATGCAGCAAAATTACATTACAAAGAGTAGGTAAACCATATTAAGGCCTATTTCCTAGTTCCTATTCAAGAGTTGTCAAATTTATAAAAGCGTAATAATTAAGAATGCCAATAAAGTAACTAAAAAGCCATGTGAGTAGGGATGGCAATCCAGTCCGGATCCGGCCCTACTCCGCCCTGATACGAGGAAAAAAATCTGCTTTGAGTCCGAGAAAAAAGTAATCCGAGTCCGACTACGTTAAAAATAATCTGACTCTAAGTCGGAGGAAGGTCAAAGCCGGATCCTACAAACAACCAGAGAAACAAATCCGACTTTGACAAATGTCCGACTCTGACTAATTATCTGACTCCAACTTCAATAGATTATGGATTTGGGTGTGGGTCGTGCTGACAGTGGATGTGGATTACAAAAGGCCCAAATAGCCCAAATTCTCAAAGTATATTGAAATAATTGAATAACCGAAAAAAACACGAAGTCCAGTTAAATCAGAGTCAGAGTCGAAGGTTGAATATTGAAGTCAGATCGGAGTTGGAGTAAGAGTAAAATTTAGCCTCCGACTTCATGTAGGGTCGAATTCGGTTTTAGCATAATCCGCTCCGAGACCCATTGTCATCCCTTCATGTGAGTAATATTGGAGGGATCGATGCAAATTAGACGGTCATTTTATTTTATTTTTTACATTGGGACTTGGGAGGCTATTTTGAAGCAACTTTTGAACCCAAATGACACGGAAGGGAGAAGACACATAAGCAAAAGGTACATAAGCAATTATTGTTAATTTTACGAGAATCATAAGTAATTATTAGTACAATGGTCCACACTCCTAAAGGCATAGATCTGACAGTTGTGGGCATGATATTAGTCATATTACTACATCAAGTTACTGCTACTTCCTCAGATTTTTTTAGACGTATCATTTTATAAAATACAGACTCCTAGGCAGATTTTGGAGATGAGAGAGATAGAGAGAAAGTAAAAGGAGGACCCATGTGATGTGAGAGAAATAGAGAGAATTTATTAACTAAAGAGGAAAGTGATGCATCTAATTTGAAATTTCTTTATTTAGAAAGTGATGCGTCTAAAAATCAGAGGAAGTATTTCTGTCCTTATCTTTTGATATTATTACTCTGTAACTTTTATGTCATGCTGAACTGTGAAATCAATTGGCAAAAACAAAGACAATTAAAATTTCTTATCAAAGCCTTGCACTTAACAGCTAAGAACGCAGCTTAATATATGAAAACAAATTACGGAGATAACATAAGTTGATATGCAAAGAATTAATCATAAAGCTGCACATTCAGGCAGAATTACTGACACTATATATGCAAGTATACATAGTACCTGTGTTTTGCAAAAAACAATTTTCAATTCCTGTTTAACTTTCATATGATCAAGGCTGTTAGGGTTACAGATCATGCATGGTTTTATGTTATACCAATTGTAGTAAGAGTAATCAAGGAAGGGTCATAGCGGCCTTTTTACTAAGTTAATACATAAATCCTAAAGTCAAACTTTGGGCGCCAAAGCATGTCAGCATATCCAAAAAAAGCAAAAGTAATGACACTAAAAGTCAATGGAAAAGGCTGGAGCAAGAAAAAAATCAAAAACATGCACATATGCAAGTATTCTAACACTGTTTGAGACATTATACATTGTGGAATACTAGGTGTGATAAATTGTTCCAGCAATGGCTTCCACCAAAAAAACAGAGGCAAATTCCAACTACAGCCCATAGCTCCACCACATAAACGATACATACAAAGGCAAGGGGAAACTGACAGTAATTTACAATAAATCACATAATAAAAGGAGTACAAATCAAACAGAAACTAAATAGTACTCAATATTCCTGCAACCCCAGACCTCCAACCAGCAAATTCTCTGGGAAGACCTAAATCTGAACTTTCTTATTTTTAAAGAAGTAGGATATATAAAGAAACTCACTTCTTCACGGGATACAGACATCCGAAATCTTACATCCTCTGCAACCTTTTTCATGTAGTTCAAAACCTTCTTGAAACCACTGAGCTGAAGACAATAAAGAGAAGAAAAAGAGAATAAAATCAAAAGAACAGACAGGAGAAAAGGACCACAATGAATTTAAGGATAGCATTCAGTATGACTAGAAATAATTCCTATTCAGGACAGCACAGAAATGACCAGGCAAATCAGATAAATGCAGACTTACATTTTGCAGCTCAGCTAATGGTTTCCACAGACAGTGTAGATGAGATTGCCCTTTCCATTTAATTAAAAATTCCATTTCATTCCAATCTAATTCGGTATCATAAGAGTGGCCTAGCAATACAGGCTGAGTAGATTTGTTGGCTCTCATAGCTTCCTCAGCCATTCCCTTTGGCTGATGAAATAAAACCCTTTCAATTGCATCAGCATCCTCTTCGTCATTGTCCTCCTGTAAGGAAAAATGTATTAATAAAGGAACAATACAAGTCCAATACACCCTTAAAAAATACAAGTCCAATACACCCTTCAAGTAAAAATAAACAGAGGGTTGAAGTAGCAATTAAAAAAAAAAACATTTTGTTCAAAACTTTCAGAGAAGCAAGTCATCAATTCAGAGATAAGTCAACCAATTGAATAGCACCATCAAAATGGAGTCCATTACACTTAATCATAGATTCTAGACCTAGGTACCAACAAAGCTTGACGTGATAGGTTTAGGCACATAATAAACTGATACATAGTATAGCGAATATAATTATTGGAATCACAAGGACAATCAACATTCAATTGGATTATGAAAGGTTTGAGTTCAAAAGGCAAATAGTGACCATGTCATTTTTTAGTTAGAAAAGAGAAAAGACAAAAGGTACCTTAGCCCATCTTACTGCAATGAAGA
The DNA here is from genome assembly GCF_001683475.1 of Chenopodium quinoa. Lineage (NCBI taxonomy): Eukaryota > Viridiplantae > Streptophyta > Magnoliopsida > Caryophyllales > Amaranthaceae > Chenopodium > Chenopodium quinoa. The sequence goes on from NW_018745666.1 coordinate 103,338, forward strand.
GGCCAATGCACAATTATGCAGCAATATAAGACTTGAGTATGAGGATCACAAACCTTCTGAGACTTCTTATTTTTCCCTTCATCAACTTCTTCACTTTCCTCACTTTCAGCATATGAAACCTTGCGAGTTGACCTGCTGGAAGTGCGTGCCTCATTTTTTCGTCCCAAGTTGCTATTTTTGCGGAGATTAGCACCTCTCCTTGTCCTAAAATTCTCATCACTAACATCCTCAGAATCCTCAGCAGATAATTCATCGTCCGATACCCTACCTTTTCTTCTTCGAGTAGGGGCACAGATCGATCTCTGCCCCTTGCTAGCCTTTGCATTTCCTCCACTTTTCACTCGCTGACCACCCCTAGGCTTTTTCTTATAGTATGAATCATCATCGGAAGAAACATCAACCTCCCCTTCACTTTCAACCTCTACTTCTGAATCTTCAATTTCCCAATCATCGTCCTGAAGGTATTCACACGGGAATATTTAACAAGGCATGCTAATAAAGCTGAAGTATAAAACACAATAAATAAAAACAGATAAAAAAATCTTCAACATTAAAATTTATATAAGACAACCTTCGTCCTTGTCCGGTCATCAGCAACTCCATCAGGCTCAAAATCAATATCATCAGGGTCATCCTCTGCAAGAATTGTGAAAAGAAACTTTCAATGCCAAAGAAGTGCAAATTCTAAAGCACGATATTCCAAATTCTGGACCCTCTATTAACAGCCAGAAGAAAAGTAATAGGAGTGATTTCCTAACATATATTTGTGGTATGACCAATGCTTTTCATAAGGAAAACCCATAGAAAAAAAATAATTGACTAACCATCTGCTTCATCATCATCTTCATCATCTTCCACCTCTGCATATTCATCATTATCATAAGCTCTCCTACGATTTCGTGGATTTGCATTAGCTGCCATAATAGTCCTTGATTGAGGTCTTGAATTGGATGTAGCAGCATTATAACCTCTATATTGTAATGAATCATTCTGATCATCCCCATCTTGCTCATAATACTCATCGGACAACATCTCGTCTGCAGGAACCTTTTCTGCTTCCTTCTGCCCTTCATATTCCTCTAACTCTAATCTGTCTTCCCCACCAAACGAATTACCTTCAGAACCTTCATCATTTTTATACTCAGAGCCACTTCTAGATTCATGACCAGAGTCCGAAATATCATGAGTAACAATTGGCTGACTGCCTTTCCAGAAAGTAGAACCCCATTTCTCAGCTGAACCTCTACCTCTTCTCTCATATGTATGCGAAGTTGATGGTTCCATATCAGCACCACCATTGACAGCCACCTCATTAGGTAGTCTGCTAGCATCCGGTTCAACATCACTTTGATAGTGTCCATCAATCTTCATTTCAAAGTCATTTTCACTTGAATTCAAATCTATGTCTATCGAGTTGTGTACTCTATTCACAGTGCGACTAGCATTCTTGTCCTCCATGGCTCTGTGGGTGACTGCCTCACTCGAATAATCCCTAAAAAATGCCATCCTCTATCATGGAATTGTAATCTTATAATCTACAGATTAGCTACCAGCTTAATTCCAAAAGCTCGGCTAACCTAACGAATTCCTAGGAACACACAAGAACAAAAAAAACAATCAGATGAAGCAAAAAAATCCTCATATTGCATGTGCCAAACTAAACTAAGCAGCTAGTAAGAGCTCCAAAGAACAGCAGTACAAAGTCAGTAAAACTAATGTAAGACGAGTGAACGAAGAGACCAAAGTCGACTAACACGGGATATGAGCTGAATTTTATGAGAAACCTTTGCACAATGGTGGCATTTGGTTCGATATGTGGCGACTTTGACTATCATAAAACCGGTATTTTCCTTAATTTTGAGTGATCAACCATAATCACTGTCCGAGAAAGCAAGCAGAGCAAGCTCAACGACAACACAAACAGACAATAATGCAACAAAAAAAAAACAAATTTTTGATGACTAAATCAAACTTCCAGACATGTTTAAAGCAATTGAAATGATTAGACAAAGACCCAGAAATACAGTTGATATCTAGCACACTGCACAAATAACTGAAATTCAACGTCCGATTGATCATAAACTAAACCTAAATCAAACCCCAAATACCAAAACAATCAATCAAATCCAAATTCAATCAAACACACAAATTAAAATAGGCAAACAATGGATCGGCCACTGAACACTCCAAACAAAACGAGCTAAACACTTAACAAACTCCCTAAACAAACAAACCCTAAAAATCGAATCTAGACCCATAATCCAACCCCAAAAACCCTAAATCAATCCCTAATTCAAAAACAATTCACTACCCACTAATCAAATCCACCATACCTGCAAAAATCGAAGCCCAATTGAAGTATTAATGAAAATCAGAGAGAAAATAATGCGCCGGTTAAATAATCGCGCGCACAAATTCTCAGTAAACCCGTCGGAAAATTGGCCGGAAAATCAAAAAAAAAGGAGGGACTACTATTTCAAAAAAAAAACAAAATTATATAAATTTGTCCTTAATTTTTGTTGGGTTTTTTGGGAAATCGGAAAAATATTATATACTTGTTTAATACGGAAAAAAATACTGTGAAATCGGAGAGTATTATCGGAGAAACGATCGCCGCCGTAAAAGAGGAGAGAGAAAGGCGGTTTTCCGGTTGAAAGGGTAAAAAGAGAGGAGGATGATAGGGTTGATTTGGGTTTTTGAGAGGAGAGAGAGAGAGAAAGGTGTTTTTGAGGAGAGAGAAAGTGAGATATAATTAGGGAAAATTTATTTGGTAGTGGTGAAAATTGAAATAAATCAGGGGAATTATTTTTTTTTCTTTTTTAATTTTGGATGTTAAAAGTGAAATAATAGAAATTAGGCTTTTTGATTTTATTTTTTATTTTTTATTTTTTGACGGCATTTTTAATTTGTATTTTTGATTGTAAAAATGTGAAATAAAAGTTTTTAGGCTTTGAGATTTTTGTTGGGTTTTTATTTTTTTCTAATGTACTAATATTTAAAATTTTGATTTTTTAAAAGTAAAATAATAAAAATTAGGCTTTGAGTGTTTTGTTGGTGTTTTTATTTTTATTTTTTCTAAAAAAAATATACTACACATTTTAGTTTCATTGGAAAAAAGTGAACGTAATAAGAATTTGTTTAAAAAAAAAAAGAATTAGGCTTTGAGTGTTTGTTGGGTGTTTTTTTTTTTTTTTAGAGGGTTAATGAAATTAGTGGGTTTTTTTTTTGGTCAATCAAGTTAATTAAGTATGAGGTAGGGGTCAAAGGGGAGAGAATTATTAGTGTTAAATGGATTATCACACGTGGTGGTCATCTAATGAAGTGTTTTGAAGTTCTTGTGGTTTGGGGAGGGTTGAGATTGAAAGTTTGGTTGACTTCTTAATTAGGTTTTTGAATATGGTACAACATATTAGAGTAACTACACTTGTTTTTTATCTTTCTTTGTGATGAGGTGGCTACTTAAGAGAGTAAGAGACATATAAGTAGAATGTCTATGTTATTAACGGGTTATTTACGCATGAAAATAAGTAAAATGTATTTGGATTTTCTCAAGATGAGAATATATATATACTTAGAGCCTATTCTCTTCAGCTCGGCCCAATTCAGCTCTAATCAGTTCAGTTTATTTCAGCTTAGCCCAATTTAGCTCTAATCAGTTCAGTTTAGTTCAGCTTAATTCAATTATTAATTTCTCTCTCATAAACAATTCAGTTCGGCTCAGCTCAGTAAATCAAAACAGGCCCTTATAGTTACGTACATGATACAAATAATAAAATAATTGAAACTATCGCCACATAAATTCTAGTTTAAGTCCGTGTAGTATTGTAGTAATCAAGTAGGTAGATAATTTTGATAGTGGACGAGAATAGGCTACATATCATTTAGAACTGGGTGGATATTCGATCGATTGGATTTTTTTCAAGCTAAATTAGTTCAAATTACAATTCATCTTGATAGTTATTTTAATTTGTTTGACTATTTGGGTCCAGTTATGTAATACACTGTGTGTTGATGTCAAATTTCAAATTAAATGAAATAAGGTAATCATATTTCCAAGAATTCTAACCAATCATTTTTTCAAGTTACCTCAAAACTCACATTGGTAGTAAACATAGTCAAATTTAGCACGCTATAACTCAAATTCACCTATTATTATTACCATTCTCCGTTTTTTTTTCCCAATTATAGAAAATAAGGATAGTACACGGATGTAATTTCCAAATTTTGCGAAGCCTTGGCCTCAAACCTCAGTTGGAGCCGGTATGTGTAGGACTTTGGTACTTTGGTGGGCTGTGGACGCAACAAGCCATATTGCCATTAAAGGATTTTTACGTATTAACATACTTACAATCCGCAATAACAAGGTCAATATGTGTTTGAGACAATTGTCGAAGTTTTGGTCTTCCACAATAGTAACATATCTTAATCAAACTTCAAGTATAGTGTCACTTCAAAATAACCAAATGTCCCACATAGACAAAATAAAAGACCTTTACATATTCTATACTTATCACGCCCCTTGCAAGCCTTGATTAAAACTAGAGGTATTCCTTTAGTACGTACGCTACGTGTGCACATGTTTGGGCCATGCCCGCTCGCGATTGTTCTGGATTATATATAATTCCGCTTATCTTCTCCAGAATCCACAAAATGTGTTCATAATTCAAGTTTTGGAAGCCTTTACTTGGTAGCAATAAATGGATGGAATCATTAAAAAGGAATTGAATAACTTTCTTATGTTTGCTTTATAATGGAAGCAGAGGAAAGGAAAGGAAAAGAAGTGTTAGGAAAGAATCATTCCTTACTTTTCATCCTCCCAAATTTGCATTTTCTCACTATAAAAATGCATGAACGTGATCTAGTAACTATACAGCATAACAGTATAGGGAAACAGAAGGTAATTCAGCACAGGAATTGAATTAGAATACCAGCCTTGCAAGTTAAGCAGGCCTTGTTATTTCGTTCGAGCAGCGTCAAACAGCTCTTTCCACTTCTGTGGATCACTCCCTGGTCCATCTCCCTACAGAATACAACACCCAAAACCAAAAATATGAAACAATCTTGAGCTCCAGGTGGAAAAAGAGTCAAGACAGGTGAAAAAAATATACGGATTAGTTGTATAACTATAACTAACACCGTATGAAACGATCATAGCACCCTTGATGATAAGCCTAACTTGTTAGTATATACATTATCGTGTAAAAAAAATGCACGACGACAATATAAATCATCTATGAAAAATGATAATGAAGGCTAAATAATTTTAGTACCTGAACAGAATTAATTTCAAAAATCTCCCCTTCTGTGAAATCAATATCCAGTGATTGTATACAAGCCTCGGCAACTACAAGTCTGCTTGCTTCTCCAACAAGCTTATCCCCTAGTCACAATCCCAGATATCATTAACAGATTTACCCTTGTTACAGTTACTTAAGGCCTCAAAGTTGGCACCTTAGCATACCTTGGTCTATGAGGACAGCACGGCGCTCACCCGCTGTAGCTTTGAGTAGAGTATTGAGATCATATGAGGTATACGGGCCATCAGTTAACCTCCCGGGTCTGTGGCAAAAACAACTTCAGTGAGAAATTTATAAACTACAGCCAGGTTACACTATATTAGAATGTGAAGATCAATATTATGTTTATGATGATCTAATAATGTTCATACAAATTGTGCTGTTTGTCAGTATGTGTATTCTCTATTATCCTTGATTATCCTCCGTGAAATACCACATACCAAAACTATCAAATTCTAACAAATTAATCAAAGATTCACAACTCAAACCTGATTATAGTATAAGGAATGCCAGAGTCACGAAGAAAATCCTCTCCCATCTTTTTGTACTTCAGAACACCAAAAAGATTCATGATGCTGCAGGATGAACATGAGAAAAGATGTTAACAACATACTCTGTACTAATTAAAAGTTTGATCAAATCAGTCATCAATTCTCAAATTATGTATATATGAAGAAGTCATACCTCCATGGTAGTTTATTGGACTTGGTCACTCCAACTGATGAAACAAGAACAAATCTTTTCAGAGTCGAGGGCAGTATTGATATGAGGTTTCTTACTCCATCCCAATCTTCGGAACAGTATACAAAAGTTATCAGTCATCAGCACAAATATCAGACATTTGTACCAAAAACATGCACAATGTATAGGTTGCCACATAATCTAAGTCGTAATCCCTCTGTCCGGAAAATTGTCATACTGTCTCAAAAAAAAAAAAAAAAAAAAAAAAAAGAAAGATAGCCCTATCATCGTCCCACCACTTAAATCTAAGGACATATTAAGGAAATCCAGTCATACACCATACTCTTTCTAGGAAGGGTGGCAATCTTCTTATTTTTAACATCCGACAATTTCCAAACAGAGGGACTATATACTAGGGCTGAATTCTAGCTGTAGCAACCTTCCAGTGTTACATTTTATGACTTTCTAGCAAGTGGTCAGCATGACAGGATTAAAGAGGCAACATACCAACTCTCTCGGGTGTATTATCTCCATCCCATCTTCGTGAAGGAAAAGCTGTTGTCCCTGTGCAGCATATAACATGTGTGACACCCTAAATGGAAAATTTTGTCCAGAATTAACCAATATTATCAGTCTACTGGTTTAATCAGCATTGTAAACTAGATTGAATTCAGTCACTGTTTTCATTAGGACAGACCTCGAGAATTGATGGATCAAGATCCTCTTGGTTCCTTGTGTCCCCCTTACACACCTGTCAGAGTTCTAAAATCTCCTTCAATATAAACTTTAATCTCCACAGGAAAATAAATGAATTCAGACACTATGAAAAACTAAAATCTATTTCACAACAAGATAAACATGTTAGCATATTAAAATTATTACCTGTAATTTCTCTTCATCTTGTTCACCAAACAATTTGGTTGCCTTTTCAGGATCTCGTAATAAGAGACGTACTTTGATATCGCGATCGAGCAATGATGCCACTACAATCTGCCCTGAAAAGAAACAACAAAACGAACGGTTTAGTCTCATAGATGAAATGTTATGACAACAACCATAATCACAAGGAACTATATTGTATAAATACTGCGTATCTAATAATCTCTACATATTCAACAGTTATTCAGCAAGGTCCTTCTTCTCTGGGGAAGGTAAGGTAACGCATTGTCCAGGTGTAGCAAATATAAAACCATTACCCTCATTTCCCAAGGCAAATGAGCAAATATTCCAATTATTTTTACATTCTCTACTTCCAAGTGTGAGCCTTAAGGCCCTTAACCTGACCTTAGCTTCTAACCACCCAATATGTAAAGTAGCTACGAGTAGAAGATCAACAAGGTCAGTTCAACATGAAAACCTCGGGTTTCTTAGTGAGGCCATACAAACTCCGCAGTTGCTACTCTCAAGTGACTACAAAGAGTACGGGCCTGTTTTGATACGATTATTTTCAGCTCGGCTCTAATAAGTACAGTTCCGCTCACCTCTAATAAGTTCAGTTTAGTTAAGTTCATCTCCTAATTTTCTCCGCAGTTGCTACTCTCAAGTGACTACAAAGAGTACGGGCCTGTTTTGATACGATTATTTTCAGCTCGGCTCTAATAAGTACAGTTCCGCTCACCTCTAATAAGTTCAGTTTAGTTAAGTTCATCTCCTAATTTTCTTCTCGTATAAAATATTCAGCTCAGCTCAGCTCAGCTCAGCTCAGCTCTAATAAGTTCAGTTTAGTTAGTTCAGCTCCTAATTTTCTTCTCCTATAAAATATTCAGTTCAGTTCAATTCAGCTCTAATAAGTTCAGTTCAGTTCAGTTCAATTCAGCTCTAATAAGTTCAGTTCAGTTCAGTTCAATTCAGCTCTAATAAGTTCAGTTCAGTTCAGTTAAACTCTAATAAGTTCAGTTCAATAACTCAATAAGAACAGGCTCTACATCATAGGTGTATGTCCTTTCAAATTCACACCTAACATTTCTTTGTTGTAGAGATAGCCGGTAAATGATGTAGACAGAATTATATTCCTAGTCTTAGGCACCAACCCTAGACTATAACCAACCAGGCAAAGTAACGAGATAGCTACAAGCCTACAAAGGGTAACGGAATTGAATTGCTAGTCTTAGGTACCACCCTAGGAGTACAACCAACTAAGCTAATTAACATCCAATTCGCCCCTTCAATCATTACACTTCATTACAAGACCAAAACTTTTTATCTCATGTCATTCCAAGATGTAAACATATATATATTAATGTACCAAATTACAATAAACTTGTGGAATACATGAAAAATGATATTAACCCTTTGAATCCTAAGGGTTCCTGTCATGGGGGCATCATATGGACACACAGGTTCTCCTGAAATTCATTACATAACATACTTCAATTATAGGTGTAGTTAGGGAGTCTAGTATACATCCGGGTGTACCTAACTCTCACTAGGGTATCGAACTAAAATCTAATAAACGCTCATTTGTTTATTAGGAAATATTTCGTACAATTTATACGTGATAAAATATAAAACCAACAATCTAATCATGGCAAAATCAACCCTAAACCCCACCAAAAAAAAAAGAAAAAAACAAATACATTCATAAACTTTATAAATGAAGATTAAGTAAAAAAATTACCAACACCACCAGTGCCACCAACAACAAGAACCAACTTAGAAGTTGAAGCTGAAGGGTAATTGGATGTCTCTGAATCGGATGATTTAGCAACATCTTGTTTCACAACACTTACGATTGGAGATGATTTTATGGAGAAATTGTGCTTCGAATAACAGCATTTGTAATAATAATTTGTGGGTATCGAAGAAATAGGAGTAATTGATTGAAAAAAGGATGGGTTTCTTTGATTTTTTATGGTGTAAGCTGGAATTGGAGGGAATGACAGTTTTGTTGCTGCCATGAAATCCTACTCACTGAATGAGGACCTTATCCGGTTTATTTTCTTTGGGGGTTTTAATATTTTTATTTAATCTCTAATTATATGGGTTTATATAATCTTTATATTGTGATTGTTGTGACTTGTGAGTCAAATTCATTATTTTTTTCAAGTACTTCCTTCGTTCCCGAAAGAACAATCTTTGTGGGTTAATTTTGCGGGTATTAATAAAGTTAAATAAAAAGAAGTAAAATTATATTAAAAAGTTAAATTTATATGAGGTTTACAAAAAAGTTGAGAGAGATAGTAATAAAAGTATATGAAAAAATAAAATTTTATATGAGGAAGCTAATTTTGCACAAATATTGTTGCAAATTGGTGGGTATTTTGAGGTTATATAAACGGAGGGTTGAGAGACAATAAAGTCATGTCTCACAAGGGTAATATAGGTATTTCAGGCGTCAGTTTAAAGTTATCTCATTGAGTTATCAAATATTATCACTGGAGTTTATGTGGTACAAAATATACTCTCAGTGGTATAACATATAGTCTCAGCGGTACTTCAAAAAGCTAGTGGAACAAAATATAACCTCAGTGGTAGCGGTCCCCAAAATTTTTTGTTCGTTTTTACACGTGATACATGTCTGAAAAGTTTTAGTTGAGCCTACACCACCTTTTTCACCCTTGATTTATAGTTCCTCGGGTATTTTATTGCTAATGGGTCATTCTTTTTGGGACAAAGATTAGGCCAAATAAGTCGTTCTTTCTTGGACAGAGTATAAAATAGAGTGTTCAAATAAATACCAATACACAAGTACAGAACAAAATAAGTCCAAGTTTCAATAAAAGTGCAAAATAAAATGATCCGATATCAACATTACACGGTACGTGGGACGTTTGGAAACGTGATACGGAAACGCGGAACGTAGGCTAAAGAGTTCCTAGGACGTATGTATGTAGAGTTCCCGATTTTTTTAAAATTGAAATTTTCTTTTTTTTATATATATAATTTTAAATTTATCACAGTATTTACTTTCTTTGGACTCTACCATTACCCATGCGTATCTTTTTCTCAATAGGAACTAAAGTTTTTAATGTTTTTATAAAAAAGAAAAATACACAGTTGTACACTACTTACTATACAGTAGTTTATATATACTAGACAGTAAGCACTAATAAAGTATATAAAAAAATAATAAAATAGAGAAAAACTAGAAAAAGAAGGGTCCACCATCTTTAAAAAAAAAAGGTTGTGATGTATTGTCAACCGCAATTTACTTCTTCTTCCTTTTACACGTACACTAGTTTCTTCGTTTTCCCCATTAATGGAACTTGAAACTTTAAGCCTTAAATTAAACCTAAAAAACTCAATAAATATAGAAGATTCGTTCACTACAAATGGGTACTTCATCAAACACGAACCAGACTTTTATTTCCTGGATCTTACGAGGTTCAGTTGGATTCGCCCCTGATACGGTGTGGCCGACCACACGAAGTATAAGAATTTGTGATTGACATTACTCTTATAGACTTTTAATGAATATTATTCTACGAAGATAACAAATCAAAACATAAGTATTCGATAAAATAGATGTTGAATGGTTGTTATTTATACGTATAAAAATTAATTAGGTTTTTCTACATAGTATTCTTGTGTAATTGATTTTTTCAATTTGTGCCTAATGTTTTATCTATATTACACATGGTAGTATAATACTTGTCATTCACAATTTTTTAACACACCATGCCTTTGCTGTTAACCTAACATTAAGTAATTCTGTTAGTGGCTAGCTATTTTTTTCTCGTTTTGTGTGCCGAAAAAGGGTTTCATTAAAGTTTTAGGGGTTGGTTAAGTTATTAAGCATCCAAATTGAGGTCGAAATTGGCAATAAAATTAACATGATTGAGCTCCGACACCACCAAACTTATATCAACAAAACCAGAGCCCCCAATCCAACCTGAATCGAACACTGTTCCTTCACTCAAAATCTCTATCACAAACCAGACACCGGCCACCAAAACCCCCACCGCAAAAGCTTCCTTATTCTCTAGAACTATGTCGGTGAAGAAACAGAAGTAACTTACCAGTGTTTTGGGGGGTTGCTATTGGGGTTTCAGTGGCTGGGTGGGGTTTCGATATCTTAGAGGGGTAGGGTTGGGTTTCCAAGGAAAGCAAGGGCAAGGATGGGGAGGGAAGGCAATGGCGGGGTCTAGGTTGGGGGTTTTGGTTTTTTAATTATTAAAAAAAAGAATAAATTTATTAAAATTTCAACACGTGGCAATATATTTATAAACCTAAGAAAACCTATTACCAAAACTATCCAAACGGTCGGAGATTGTTACAAGAAGATTAGGGTGAAAGGCGAGGTTGTTTTAGGTGGAATCTATATTATAATCACAGAGTCGTTTTCACCACAACCCTCCAAATCCCCAAATCTCATGCATTTAGGTTTTTTATTTTATTTTATTTTATTTTTTTTTAACCACTAAAAAAAAGCATTTAGTTTTTTTTTTTTTTTTTAAAATCGGTAACTACCATTCCACTAAAAACCAAAAAAAAAGTATCAATAACTACCCAACCAACTTTTTTTTTTTTTTTTTTTTTTTTTTTTTTTTTTGCATTTTTCAACGGATTGCAATAACTAATAACAATTCATTTTTTCTTAAACACTACTAACATTTCACTTTGTGTTATTTTCTTTCGTGTATAACATATGTCGTGTATTAGCACGGCTACACGGATATACAATTACTTTTATCAACAATTCACCATAGAACTCAAAATCCCCAACCCTTCAATTCAAACAACTTCCACTTCTCTAATCATCAAAACAAAAATATGTACAACACGCTTTTTGCATAACTGTCCCCATCGAATAGTTGCTTGCAAAAGAAAATAACCCATATGACATTAACCGAGTAACCTCTATAGCTTTGACAAAGTAGCCCCCGTAATAACTTGACACATTTGCGTGGCCACCCACATATAAGAGTAAGGTTTTGTTCTTTTGATTTTATGATCAGCAGAATATTGCAAAAGAGTAGAGCAGGTGACCGTAAAGTAGAGCAGGGCTTAGAGACCATAAATAGTTCGGTTCTAAGTTACTACATCTAAATCACTTCCCATAATTAAAATATATTTTTTCTTATATTATATAAGTAATAATTAAAATCTTTCTAATATAATATATTTCCCGTGCATTTTGCACCGTACACTCTAATTGTTTTTGCATGGAGCAAAGATGAGATTATTAATTTCCAATTTTCCAATTCGATTTTGTCAGTACTCCGTACTAACTATTACTCGTAACATTCTATTACAATTAGCTTCAAAGATTTAGAAGCATTTTGCCGCCGAATCAACCCTAAAACCCCTTGATGCTAATCACCAGTTCATCTCCTACTAAACAACTCCTGCCCCATTTTCTCTCTCCTCGCCGTCATCACCGCCGCCGACCACCAATCAATCACCGCATCGCAATCATTTGAAGTTCCACAACAATGGATTCAGCAGCAATTTCCAGACTCTCTAATATTACAAGACACCTTTATCCTCAACCTGCTGCTGCTTCTTCAACCTCTCATCTTCCCAAGGTTTTTCCCGCCATTTTTTTCTATATTTATTTTTATGGGGTTTTTCAATTCTTTTATGTTCTTAATATCAATTGAATGAATGAAGGAAATTTCAATTGCATTTATAAGTTAATCAAAATTTGTAGGGTGGATTGATCAAAATTAGCCCAGAAGTTTCTGATGCTCTATCTCGTGGAGCAGCTGTTGTTGCATTGGAATCAACTATTATTTGTCATGGTATGTCATGTATCATTGGTTATCGGCCCGTCTTCTCGGGATTAAGGCTTTGATATTGTTGTTGTAAGTTGTATGATCTACTGAAAATCCCTTTTGTTCAATTCTTAATTTGTATTTGTTGTTATAAATTGAAAGTGAAATTATTGTTACTAGTTAGGAAGATATTGAATTGCTGTTGAAACTATGGCTTGTTCAATTGAAAGGCAATTTGGGTAATCGAAAGTAAAATTGATCATGGTTTTCCAATTGTTCTTTGAATTTTAGACATCTGGATTTAGCTGGTTAATTGGCTGAACTAAGGGTCTTTTTGGGCTATCGTGCAGCCGGTGACTAATGTAGCTAAGTAATTCGGGTATTGAACAAGAACTATGGGTGGGGTGTGAGTTTAGGGTCGGGCCTGGTTAATTTATAGTTTTTTCTTAGTGTTTGTGTACTTGGATTTGCAAATGGCCTTTTGTGCCCGTCCGTAAGCTACACTCCAATGAAGTGAGCGACTTAATTTATTGATGGATAGAATGAAATAAAGGCAATTTTGTATTGTTGAGTTCTATTTGCCAATATATGAATATATGATACCATTGCTGATTGTGGTTTGTTCATGATGATATTAGGAATGCCCTACCCTCAAAATTTTAAAACTGCAAAGGAAATTGAAGCAATCGTGAGAGACAATGGAGCGATTCCTGCAACCATTGCTATATTGGATGGAATTTTGCGTATAGGTGCTTATTTTCCAATCATTTGTATATATGTTTTACTCTTACTCTTGTCCATAATGACTTTGCATTTAAATATAGTCCGTTGATATTTTTTTTAGATGTCCTTTTGATGTCTTTTCATGCTCATAATTGAACCGAATGTTTCATCATAGTCAACCTGACATCAATGCTATCATGGAATATTTAATCATTGTTAAGCAAGCTGGAAAAAAAAAATGAAGTGTTGTCTTTAGTCTCTAAGGTGACTTAAATCAATATTAGGTCTCCAGATTGAAGAGTTGGAGAGGCTTGCTAAAACAGGAGTGCAAGTTCGAAAGACTGCTCGTCGTGACATTGCTGCTGTTGTAAGTGTCCATTGTATATTTTGCATTGTCTTCGTAACTTCCTTCACCCTTTGCCATCTACGACTGATTCTTTATGTACGTTATTGTTTTTAAATACAGTACCTTTTGTCACTTTTGTTCTGTTAGAATCAGTGCTTTACTTTAATCATTGACACTGGAATTTGTGCATGGTGATCTCTTACGTAATCAATACTTCAGTCTCCATTTTTTTTAGACTGTCCTCTGTTAGGATGTTAAAGTTGTTAAGTTCAAATGGAGCAAACCCTGAGGCAGTGAAGGAAATACATTTATCTTATAATACTTGGGAAGTTTTTTAATTTTTTTTTTTTGGTACCGAGGCTGAAAGAAACTCTGTTCTCAATGGAGTTAAATGATTTACTATGAAGCTGCATATGATTGTAGTGTTCCAGCATTGGGGTTGGGGGGGGGGGGAGCTAGGTATAGAGTGATATTTATACTAGTTTTTAAATCTGAACATGCTTTGCGAAGTGCACCATGCTTGTTCTGCCATCTTGGTTATTTCTTAGCACTATTCCAACATCATTTGTTGGGAACAAATGGATGTGGAATATGATAATAAGAGCTAATCAACCCATGTAATATGGTTTTTGATTCAAAGACATTTAGAGATGACCAGAATACAAGCTTTTGCTCCAATTTTGTTGTCTAGCACCGTCTTATGTCAGGTACAGTCATGGATTGTGTTCTCTGGAGAGTCTGGACCAAGAATACAATTTAGCCACCTACAAGTTATCCATCTTCTTTTTGTCTGGCTGTCTGAAAGTTAGATGAGTCGAATATAAGTATTTATTGTTATTTGTAAAGCAATAATATAATTGTAGTTTCTTATTGTCCATGTTTAGTTTTTATAGAAACAGCTGCTGGTAAAATCTTATTCGTAAAAAGTGATTTATAGGTGAAACATTTGCAGTTATCACTTGAATGGGCAATGCTGTATATGTTAGACTCCCTCGGCTACTAAAGGCATTAGGATAATGATTGTCATGGTAGCATTGTCTCATAAATCCTACTAATTCTGACCTCTCTGTAGAGCATATGCGAGCTGCTAATACATATTTGATATTTGTCTGCTTATATTTCCCATGTTAAGGAATCTAGACATGTCCTTATTGCTCAGTCTTCTCCTGTGTACTGTGCTCACTTTAGCCTCTTTGCTCTGCCTGCAAATCTCTGCACAAGTGTCAAGTTGCTTGAATTGCTGTGGTTGTTTTCTCAAGGATCATAATTCCGTGCAACTCTTAGTTGTCTCGCTTGGCCTAATGTTTCTTCAACAACCAATTGTGTCTTGTACATGCATGCACAGCAGTAAGTTTTAGTGTCATTTAATTTCAATAACTGATCTCATGCCTGCTTAGGTTGCTGCTGGAGTAGATGGTGCTACAACTGTTTCAGCAACAATGTTTTTTGCCTCAATGGTCAGCCTTTTCCTCAGCAGCAGATTGCACAACATAGTTCTCTGTGTCCTTTCCTATCTTCATATATTGGCTTACTGTCATGATTGCAATTGCAGGTTGGCATTTCCGTCTTCGTGACTGGAGGAATTGGGGGAGTACACAGGCATGGAGAGCAAAGTAATTTTACCATTTCTAATGCTGTGACAATTATACAAAAGTTAGTATACTTAGCCTAGCCTAATTAGGTTTGAAAGCCATAGAGAAGTAGCACTCCAGCCTCATACTTAATATTGACATTGTCAGAAATTCTAAAAAACTGAGGTCTTCTCACTTTCCATTTTACTTGTTTTTTGCATTTATAAAAAAAAATTGACATTTTCATTCATTGTATCTATTTTCGGGACTATTTTATAATGGCAAAGTAAATTCCCGTACATCTTATATGCTTCTTTAACCTAGAGTTTAATGGAAGCAAATCAAGCAATCTTTCTGCTATCACACTGCAGACAGCACACCCTCTTTAACCCAATTTGACTGAGACTCTTTAGAGCTGTTGAAATAATGTTATTGCTGTTGACCTGTTGTTGTTACATCAGATATTGATTTCTATCTTGATTGTGGTAAATCATATTGGCTGATTTTCTAGTTTGACAATGCATAAAATTGTTTCTAGTGAATCTGAAGCACCAGGCTTATTTATTAGCTCGATGGATAAGACATTGTTTTCAGAATGCTTTAGTGCATATAGAAGTTCATAGAAGCCGGATTTGCTTTTATAGTTCTATGTGAGATAGTAAAAAACATTCCTTGTTGTGCAACAAATGGTACTCTCTGTTAATGGCTTTTTTTTTTTTTTTTTTTTTTTTTTTTTTTTTTTTTTTCCCCTCTCTCCTGTGCAGAGGTTTGTCCATAACCTTCCCCTTCCACCCCCTTCGTGACAATGCTTTATGCCGATGATGATAGTTTGTTGACCTGTAATCATGGAATAATTTCAATATGTGTAAAGGAGTTTTATCTGTCAGCTTTCAGTAACCAATATTTTATTCTTGATTTTGATATATCCTTTGCAGCCATGGATATATCTTCTGATCTTACTGAGTTGGGGAAGACGCCAGTAGCAGTGGTTTCTGCTGGTGCTAAATCAATACTTGACATACCTAGAACCCTCGAGTATTTGGTGTGATATCTTTGAAAAATTCAGACTTTGTATCACTTTCACAACTGTTATCAATACTCAAGTTCTATTTTTATCCCATGTGTTTGATGCAGGAAACTCAGGGAGTGTGTGTTGCTGGATACAGGACCAATGAATTTCCTGCCTTTTTTACTGAAAAGAGTGGCTGTAAGGTACTTTTGGCATTTCTATATTTCCACTAATTTTTTGCAAGTGGTAAAATTGGAATCAGATATTTGTTTTACAGCGTATAATATTGCCATCAACTCTTGTTTGTTATCTATGTTTCTTAGAGTTCTATTCTGAATAATTTAGCTCATACACAACACATATGTAGAGTGTACCTCAAGTACCTTTAATATGAAGATAGTGGCAGTAATGAAGCTATCAAATTTCCAACAAATACTGTTTGATACCTTTTTTTTCTTATTACTCCATTCAAAATAATTCACATCACATATGTAGTATAGTTCACATACCTTTATAATGAAAATAGTAGCACAGATTCAAGCTGTGGTTTAGAGATCGTTTTCAAGTGATTACATTTTAATAGCTATGGGAGTTTGTATGCATTTATCTGGTTTCCGTTAATTTTCTGTCATATATTTCACTTGCAATGCACTTGAGTTCAGGTCTCCTGTAATATGCTGTACCTGTACATAGCATAAACCTTGTGAAATCTATGTCACCTAGTATTTTGTGTTTTTAGGTTTCTTGCCGTGTGGATTCCCCAGAAGATGCTGCCCAGTTAATAGGTGCATGACAAATTTTTTACAATATCCTTGATTTCTAATGCTGTACGGTCCTTGTTATTCATATTACTGATGGCAATCATTTGGTTGCAGAAGCCAACACAAAACTCAATCTTGGAACTGGTGTGCTAATTGCAGTTCCTATTCCCAAAGAACATTCTGCTTCTGGTAACTTTATTGAATCTGCAATACAGAAGGCTTTGATGGAAGCAAAGTTAGATTTCTTCTCAGAAAAATGCTCAAACTATTGATTTAGTTGCTTGTAGTGTCCCTGTTTATTGATTTAGTTGCTTGTAGTGTCCCTGTTTATTCCTTACATGAATTCCTTTGGAATATATTTCAGGGAGCAAAATATAAAGGGCAGTGCTGAAACTCCTTTCTTGCTTTCAAGAGTGAATGAGTTAACTGGAGGAGCTTCTTTGGCTTCTAGTATCCTTTGAAACCCTTACAATATGACGAGTTCACCCGTTTTCCCCCCTCAGACGAGTAATCAAGTTCGAAGTTGTGAAATAGTTATGTTTTGCTTCACTGTGTCTGACACGAGTTGAATGCCTAACTGACCTGAGTTTTACATGAGTTGATACATTTACTTGACTTGCGTCTAGATATTGCTCTTGTAAAGAATAATGCCACCACTGGTTCTAGGATTGCTGTTTGTCTTGCCCAAATAAGAGGATATGGTGATCAAGTTAAATCTTAATGGCCGTCTATGCACCAGGAGCTATTTGTGACCTGGCTACGGTATCTGACAAGGTAAGTATCTATATCTCAAACTCCATCATTCTGATATGTAGTCACAGTTTCTCATACATGTATCATATATTCCGTGCTTATAAGTTTGTCGTTTCTGATCAGTATTTGAGACCATGGAAGCATGTTTCTCCCCATAATTTCCCCCGTTTTGGACTTTTGGTGGGGCTACAAAGTTATATTCCATAACGTGCATCTTTAGATCAACCTTAGCCCTATAAATTCATAATGAAGAAGAGTAATGCAGGACATTGGCCTATTCCAAGAATGCTTTAACTATAGATGATATGATTATATGAGAATTCTTTAGGATGTCTGGAAATAGCTCGCCTTTTTAATATAGTATCAATTGTGTGTCAATTAAGATGACAACCTGACTATTTTGTGTAATCCTGTCATAATTGGGATAATGTGACTTCTAATTCTTGATGGATGTAATACATTATTGTGGATAGAAATAATCTTTAGCTGATGAATCATTCAGCGTTACTAATATAGTTCCTTCTCCTGCAGCCAGGCTACGTCTGTTTTATACGACTCATGACAGAAGTTGATGGCTTTGACGATGCAACGTTCATCAGGGTGCATCATTTTCAATTCATCGCGTCATATGGCTAGAGTGTGGCTGCATATGGATTCATATGAGGCGGTTGCTGTCTTATGCTGGATTGGAAACGATGAATCTTTCAGGGAAAGCCTTACTCATATAAATCCACTGTACAAACTGTATGAATTTTAGCTGAGAATAAATGTTACTCCTATGATTTAGTGTAAGTTAGAGTTTAATAATAACATTGGGGGTTGCATATTTCAAACAGGTGAACGTGGGTTTCAACAAAACTTCCACTAAATTCATGTGATTCCAAAGACAATTGGTCATCCAAATTAAGTTGTTTGTCTGCAAGTTTCTGTATTCAAGCTGCATTTGCAGTCCCACTATAACTACATTGTTTAGTCAGTCGGTTTTACAGCTGAACAGTCAACCTAATCATAAATATTTATGTATTTCTAGCATTCCTAATCTTTATAGATTCCCTTTTTTTTTTCTTCTTCTATAATATAAAAAAGTACTCGTATAAACACAATTTGTTCAAATTTTAGACGGTCAAGATAAATAAAATCCAAATGCGAAATATTGATTTATACGATCATAATTCCAACTCTTGATTTTATGATTGTTATTGAGCTTGTTATCATGGTTTTGGGATAGAAATTACTTGATTTTAAATAAGTTCGGAAAATTGTATTATGTGGTGTTCCATTGTGACATTAATGATGGTGATACACTATTTCTATATTTTAAAACAAAGTTACAAACTCATATTCAAAATTAAGTAGATTTAAAATGAATCAATTCGTCAAATTATGTATTTCACTATTTGGTGAAAATCTTAATCTTTTACTTTAGTTTCAAAAGCAATAATACAAGATTCATGATCAAAGTAAGCAGGATTTTAGATTTCAATACTAGAATCTAATGACTTTTCTGATCAAAGGAAAACTTTTCTAAAAAAAAGCCAAAAGCATAATTTTTTTTTTTGGGTACAAAGCCAAAAGTATAATTTGACTGGTCATATTTTGACCATAATTTGTTTTAAACTCATATTAAGCTCAAAATTCTGAATAGATAATTGCTTTCAAAGCTTTAGAATATAAATTTAAGTTACAATAATTTTTATAATTAATTTATTTTTGTATGATCTCATGTGCATGACTCAAAGGAAAGCACTGGTGGATTTTTTTTTTTTTTTTTTTTTTTTGAGAAAATTCTTATTCAAACTGTTTTGGCAACTGTTTAAAACAGTAAGGATTTTTTGCAAAGGAAAAAGAAAAAAGAAATTAAGAAACTTTCTGATTACTCTTTTTCCTTAGAAAAATTCTAGTAGATGGAGCGTTAGATTTGCTGTCATTTTATCATGATGACTGACCCCAAAAAATAGAGTTATAGCTGGATCTTTTCTGTAAAATATTGGACTTTCATGAACTAGGTTACCCACATGGTTTTGGTGCTATGGCCCTCCCTCTCATTCAAAGAAATTAGGCAAGAATGATCCTTGTATTCGGATAACACGGTACGAACGTGTAACTTTATGCGACAAATAAGTCATTTGATTTGTATGGAACATAAGATTACTTTTAATCAGTATAGTTGGACGATAAGCTAAATAAATCGATTATCTGTTATAGTGACAACTTAAACAAATACAACATTAATTTTTTTTATGACCGGATTAATAGACATAGAGTAAAAATCGAGCCACGCAATTTCAGCAATACACTAACACATACAAGTAAATCATAACCAAGATTACAAGTTATAGATAGTGGTAATGTTAGTTGTAATGGTTTAACTAGTGGAATAAACATAAACATAACCACTTCCAAACTAAAGTAGTTACCAAACAACAATATAGATCACTAGTACAAAACCATCCAATAAAGGAGAAATACATGTTGTGTTGTACTAATAAAATTATGCAAGCACACCTAATTAATTAGATGTCATTAAAATCAGCTACTATTACTACTACTACTAGTCTTAATTCTTGTTCTACCTACACATTGTACTAATTCTCTTCAAATTAGTCGGTGGCCTAAAAAGACAAAATTAATATTATTGAGTCTATGAATTGCTTATTTGGACTTTTGCTTCAAAGTCGCAGTAAATGTTTGGTCTTATTACACGAAATTTTGTTCAAGTACGGTTACTATGGTAGTACAACATCAATCAATACATTATCAAATTTTTTACGCATTTCGTGAGGAGAGTCTCCTAATATTTTTTTTCTTTATCTTAAATTAAATTTTACTTTGCATAGTGTTTTCTCTCAGAACAAAAATAATACGGAGTACTACTTTGTATTTCTACTTAGAAATCTTGAGGAGAAATTGTAAGGAGTAACAATTTTAGATACAATTTACAAGTATAATAATTATTTTGAGAAAGATATTCCGAGTTTATAAAGTAAGCAATTTAGATAACAAAGTACATTGCATAATGAATTGAAGGATGAATTAGACAGAGCGGACATAATAATCTATTTTTGTTGGATAATATAGAGGAAGTGTTTTGTACATACACTATGTATAATTTACTTTTTCTTAAAAAAAAAAAAAAAAAAAAACATTACAGGCTCGTTCTCATTGACTGGACTGGATTGAACTGAATTGAATATTATAAGGAAATTAGGAGCTGAATTGAACTTATTAGAGCTGAACTGAACTTATTAGAGCTGAACTGAACTGAAAATAATCTAATGAGAACAGGGCCTACATATAGAGTACTTTTTTTTTTTTTTTTTTTGAGGAAACATATGAAGTACTTCGTATAATTTACTAAACGATATTACTCCGTAAATAAATAAATAAAACTTGTATCCAAGTAGTTTTTCTAAGAGGGTGAATTGAAGGAACCTACAATATAATAATAGATGAAAATTAGGATTGCTTTTAAAAAAATTGTGGTAGGTTATTTTCCATTTCACTCGTATTAGTAACTCAGTCAAATTTCTTTCACTACTTATGATTTTATAATTAATTTTTGTGTTTTTTTTTTCCTTTTACAAAACTTCTTGGTTTACATTGAAGACAAATTGAAAAAGACAAAAAGTTGAAATGTGCAAAATCAGCTAATAAAGCTCCCTTTCAGTGACCTACAGCTGCTTAGGTTATTTGTTTAACAAAACCACCCTTATTAAATTAGTTGCTTGTACTCTCAAGTTTGTGAACTTGTATGGAAATTCTTTTAATAAATTTTAGGCTTCTGCTTAAAAAACCAACAACTTTAATCTTAGTTTATTTATTTTGGTAAAAAATAATTAGAGATAATCGAATTTTTACGTGTAGAGCTATACATAATCCAACTATGAACATAATAAAGTTTCAAAATGAAGCTAATTTTTTTAGGGATAAATTATGATGGAAAGTGGAATTGTCTTTTAGTGACAATAGAATACATCATTTTTAGGTTTATCAAGCATCAAATATACTTGTGAATTGTTGAACAAAATTATAGTCAAGTTTTGAGCAAAAAATTTTTTAAACACAATTTTTCAAGGGAAAATGACTTACATGTTTATATCACCTCTTTCCTTTTAATTCCAGTCAAAAATAAAATTAAAATTAAAAATTGTATCATGCTAAAATGTTTGTTGTAAATGTACACATCAATTGTGAAATTTAAAGACCTCTAAACAAACATTTGAATCTAATTTTTATACTTGTAAATATGTAATAATATAACTTAATTTTTTGTTTATTAAAACTTTAAAATTACGGTAATATTCTATATATATAAAACAAGTCAGGTGAGATACACATATAAAATTATAAAGCAAACAAATGAACAATAAATCAACCAACATCCAACGCCTGATTGTGAAACGAAATCATAATTAATGATCCAAACATTAAAGTCGATATTCACTTAATGTCACGTGGACTTGTGATAACAAGCATTATAATCCCTAATCAAAAGAAAAGATTTGAATCAAAACTAATTCTCTGGTTGCATTAAATCACATATACATTGTACCCAAAATAAAATTGAATACAAAGAAAAAAGGCTTGAAAAATAAAAAAAAGTGGTTGGGTAAAAGGACAAAATAAGAGAGTCCACAAAAAAAGATAAAAGTGGTATCTACTTTTGGAAGTATCCTTAACCACCTTGTCCCGTTTGTCTTAAATAAGGAGAATGGGATAAATACCAATTTGTATGTGTCTTTGGTGTGTTGGCTTTCAAACAAAAAGACCAATTTAATTATTTATTTTTTTAAATTTTATTAATTGTGAGCTTCCATGTAAATTCCCTATTCCAAACACAAAACCCCACTAACAAACAAAATTAGGGGTTTAGAGAGAGAAAAATTAGAGAGAGAAAGTGTGAGTGTTTTGTTTGTCTTTGTTAAGGCATGTTTGGAGCCAAGTGTTGATTGGGAATAAATTTGGGGAGCCTTTTTCTTTGGCTCTTTTCCCTGATTCCCAAACTCACTTCAGGTTAAGACGAAACCATCCATTGAAATTTAAGCCACTACCATATCTTTTTCCCATTAGACAAAACTATATTATACTCACTTTGGATTACCTTTTTATTTTTTTATTTATATATATATATATATATAATCATTAGTAAATACTAAGAAAGTATGTATTTAATTATAATGTAAGTAGTGAAATTTATTTATTCAAATTACATATTTAGGAAATGCACAAATATGAATATAATAAGATCCATTTTCAATAAAGCGTATATTTTTCTTTGAATTAGCGCATACATAAAGTCAGAATTAAATCAAATCACATAATCAAGTTATTTTAGATTAGAAAATGAATTCAGGTTAGGTCAAATAAGCAGAATAAGGCAAAGCATTACAATTCAAAATTTCGACTAATTTCAATTGAAGTCGTACAATATCTTATAAGGCCCTATCTCGACTCTCTGATTTAATTTTTATTATTCAATTTACCTAAACTTATACTCCGTATGAAATTATCTAAACGACTAAACCTATGTTATATAAACTTAATTTTTCTAAACTCATCTCACTTGTGTGATATTGTCTAAAAGTCCAATAGAAAATTTTTATGAAGTACAATACCTATTATAATAAGTATTTTGTCTAAATAAATACAGAGTAAAAAAGTTAAAACAAGGTTAAACAAACATAAAATGAGCAAGTAAAAATAACAGTAGTAATTGTAAAAAATTTATGTACAGTATGTAATGTATAAAGTTTTTAATTAATCAAACAAATAAAAAATTAACAAAACTCCAAATTATTTGTCAAAAAAGAAAAAGGTTAACAAAAAAACAACAAAAAATGAGGCTCTCCTTCACATAAATTCCATATTCCTCTGTTTTTTTCCTTTTATTTTTTTCATAAAAGAGTAGAAAGAAAGAAAACAAATGAGTTGACGACAAAAACTACTACCACGCATTGTCTACTAACGTTACCCCCCCACCCCCCCCATTTGTTGTGGAGTTCTTCAAAGCTTCACTTCCTTTCTTCATTTCTCTCTCTTCTTCCTCCTTTTTCCAACTTATTACAATCAAAAACCCATTTTTTAGAGAGAAAACAGAGGCTTAGATAGAGAAATTCGAGCTATTTGATCAAAAAGTTGTCAACTTTTTAGGGGGCTTTTTATGGGTTTTGATTGAATTGCAAAACCCAGAAATGGTTTGGTGTTATTCAATCAAATTTCACATCTTTCAAGCTTTTCTTGGTAGTTTCCTCTGTTTTTTTCTCTTTTCATGGTAATATCTGATCTATCTTGTTTCAGAAGTTTCTGTTTTTTCTTGCTTTAGTTCATGCTCTTTATTCTATCAAAAACCCTTGTTGAATTTCACCTGTTAAATCCCATTTCATATAGTTTGTTATTTGTTTGATTGATTTGGGTTACTGTGATTTTGATAGTTTATCCATAATTAAAAAATCCCTTTTTTTTTTGGGATTGCTTGATTGAATTAGGATAAAATTTTTGTGGGGTTTTGGGGGTGTAATTGTTAATGGGACCAATGCTTCAAGATGATGGATCATCAGTAACTTCATCTTCACCCCTTCAATTTTTCTCTAGAATGTCACCAAATATAGGTTCATCACATCCTTGGCTTAGAGAATTGAAACCTGAAGAAAGGGGTCTTTATTTGATACATTTGTTGTTAGCTTGTGCAAACCATGTCTCTAATGGTAGCCTAGACAATGCAAACTTAGCCCTAGAGCAAATCTCTCACCTCGCCGCGCCTGATGGCGATACAATGCAGCGAATTGCTGCTTATTTTGCTGAATCCCTTTCTGAAAGGGTGCTTAAATCATGGCCTGGTATATATAGAGCCCTTCAGTTTACTAGAATGCCTGTTGTTTCAGAGGAAATTCTTGCTAGGAAGCTGTATTTTGAGCTGTTTCCCTTCTTAAAGCTCGCTTTCGTGGTAACGAATCAATCCATTCTTGAAGCAATGGATGGTGAAAAGATGGTTCATATTATTGATCTTAATGCATCAGAACCTGCACAATGGATTGCCCTTATTCAGGCCTTGAGTGCAAGGCCTGAAGGACCGCCTCATTTGAGAATAACTGGTGTTCATCAACAGAAAGAGGTGTTAGAACAAGTGGCTCATAGGTTAACTGATGAAGCTGAGAAGTTGGATTTGCCATTTCAGTTTAATCCTGTAGTGTGCAAATTGGAGAATCTTGATGTCGAAAAGCTTCGTGTTAAGACCGGTGAGGCGTTAGCTATAAGCTCAGTCCTGCAGCTTCATACCCTCTTGGCCACTGATGATGAAACTCTAAGGAAAAGTTCGTCTTTAGGATTGTTTAATCATGTAAATGGGGCTAATGGAGGAAATGCTAATAGGCGTAGTAGCCCGAGTAATGATTCTGCTTCATCATCACCTACCTCGGTCAATGCTTCAGCTAAGATGGATGGTTTTCTTGCTTCTTTGTGGGGGTTATCACCGAAGATTATGGTGATAACCGAGCAAGATTCAAATCATAATGGTTCAGGACTGATGGAAAGATTGTCTGAGGCATTGTACTTTTATGCTGCATTGTTTGACTGCTTAGAGAGTACCTTACCAAGAGCATCAGTTGAGAGAAGGAAAGTAGAGAAGATGCTTCTAGGGGAAGAGATCAAGAACATAATCGCGTGTGAAGGAGGGGAAAGAAGAGAAAGGCATGAGAAGCTCGATAGGTGGATGCAAAGGCTCGATATAGCTGGATTTGGAAGTATTCCTTTAAGCTATATGGGAATGTTGCAAGCACGGCGATTGCTCCAAGGGTGTAGTTGTGATGGTTATAGGATTAAGGAAGAGAATGGATGTGTTGTTATCTGCTGGCAAGATCGCCCCCTTTTTTCAGTATCAGCATGGAGGTGTAGGAGGTGAAATCGATACGATTTGATAGTGTGTTGTTGGTTTAGTTTGTTTTCAATCTTTGTATGAATAGTTTTGTTAGCTAGCAGATGTATACCAGTAAATCATATGAGGAAGCAACCTCTTTATGATCTTTTATTTTAGCATTGGGTTTGCCTTCTTTATTCCTTTTTTTTTTTTTTTGGTTTCTTGTGTTTTTGGGTGTGTATATTGTATCAATTTGAGTAAGTTACTCCTATTAACATTTTCTTGGTTGCCATACTACAATGTCAAATTGCTAACACCATATTCTGTGGGAAAAAAAAAATGCGTTTCTGCATAATCAACCATGACAGAATAACAAATAAACCGCGCTTATATTAGACCTGAAAACTGCTATGTTAATCATCAATGGTGATGCTAGATATCGCGATTGTATATGATAATTAGCCACAAATTTCTGTTCTATTGCTCAGACACCCTGCACTTTAGGTGTGCAGGTTACATACACAAGGTTTGCTGGTTCTTAACTCTCTGCATGTATGTGGATGGATAGGCCAATACTCCTAGTGGATCAACCTACACTCCACTAGATCTTTCTTCATGGAATGTAGGCAGTGGCAGATCTTGACCAAAAATATTAAAGTGGCCGGGATTTGAATCTTTTGCCTCTCGCTTTAAACTAGTCACTATGTTCCAATATTTTATAAGTAATACAAGGTTATTTAAGTTTATTAACTAATTAATTACAATAATTTACCAAGGGCCGGGCCCCAAATAGCCCCGGTGAAAGGTCCTCCTCTGAATGTAGGCAACTCTTTTCACCCGGAACTTAGTCAAGACTGTCTGAACAGCATCCAGCGAAAACTCGGCATCCTTTTTATCTCAAACCTTGATCTTTGACAGTTCTCTTGCTGCTGATTTGGCCCTGAGCTGATTCAGGAATCAGGACTAAAGGAGTTCTTGCAATATTTCCCAAGTTGTGAATTACAGTACAAAGCTTGTGATTTGTGAAGGCCCAATATTCAACAATTCAAGTTTATTGTACAAGGCCCAGATTTATATTACTGTCAGCCCAGCCCAATTTGATGGAGACCCGAACTATTAGTGTTGCATATTTTGTGATTTTGTTACTGAATTTATTTTATTTAAACCCAAAGTATAGTCCATGGGCCTAAAATGTCATATGTTCCTGAATTTGTTTGGGTGGTTGTTCCCTTGTTCCTACCCAATTTCACTATTCTCAAAATTTTGCCTCTAAATATTTTCAGGAGAATACTTGTCTACTTGAATCCTTGGAAATATCATTATAGTGATTATACTCTTACATTGAACTCATTTAGATAGATAATAATCCGAGAGGGGGACCTTTTACCAGGCCCAACCCCATGTAACTTTGTGTAATTAATTAGTTAATGTAAATAAATAACCTAATTTAACTTATAAATTATTGGAGTATAGTGATTAGTTTTGAGCGAGAGGTAAAAGATTCAAATCTCGGCCCCTCTAATATTTTCGGCCAAGATCCGCCACTGTTGTAATCTACTAATCTCTATTGCATTCACTAATAATACAGACAATTATGGAACTCCAAGGTAAAAACGAAAATGAGAACTCTTACATCGAAATGTAATACAGGTACTGAGCTTGGATAATTTCATTACATTATAGTAGTATATTGCATATAATTCGTAAAACATACATTACAATATAATCGAATTACATCATGTAGATTAATCGATGCATCAATAAAATAGAATGAACCACACCTTAGTTACATGGTTCCATCATTTCTTGGGTAATAATAGTAGTAGTAGATCCTAAAAACGACCTTAAAATATGTAGTTAGGTTTGAAGGAAGTACGTACTATTCTACTAGTGCTACTACTACTACTAGCTACTACAACTAGTGAAGTAGAAGCAATAATAAATACTTAGTTATAAGAGTAGTTGAGATAATTAAGGGCATTTAGGGCCGCCTCTTTTGGTCTTCCAGTTGTTGTAGCAAGGGCATAGTTGCTTGTTGCCGTACGTACCAGGTGGGACACACAGACACTTTGTACAACATTTGTTGCAGAAAAACAAGCACGGCTTCTTGTATGCTGTGGCTGAGCATCTCATTGTGCACCGTGGTCCACATTCTGTAATGCCATTAATATTATGTTCGTAAGTATATATGGTCACAAATATGGATACAGTTACAGATACAGATACGAAATCATAAATATATATACTTATGTGAGTGATAGTCGACTACACTAACACGTACCAAGTATAAGATTTGTTATAGGATATACGTGCTAGTGTAGTCGACATGTGTTATCAATAGGTACTAATATGATGTCTAACACTTTTAAATCTAGCTAGTGTCACAAAGATTTGATGGAAACCTACCTTGAGGATGGAGGCTTCCTTGTGACGCGCCGTACTGCATATAAATTACAAAAAAAAAGTTGAAATGAGTAATTTAATTTTGTTCCTTTTCAGGATATGGTTAGATGGGTATTTTAGCCAAGTTTCCAACCAACATATACATAATTGTGTAAAAAGGTCATTCTCTATTAAATGTCATAAAAGTTCACATACAAAATAATTTTGAAAAAAGAAAGAAAAATTCTACATTTAATCAGCAAAAGAAACGTCCTTCTAAGAAATTATCCACTTTTATGCATTGAGATCAATAGTGTTAAATTAGTCGTTAAATATTAGCAGTAACTTTGGAATATTTTATATCTCACAAATGATGCCCCAAAGTTGCAACTAAAACTTAACGAAGGTAGTATAAAGTTTCACTCACCATTTCTCTCAACTTTAATACGAAATTATATGGATTGTTAGTGTTGTTAGCACTTACCAGTGAGTGGCCACTTTTGGTTTGTGGTTGAGAAGATTGACAATAAGCCTGTAAAATGTAAAAAAAAACACACACATTAAACTTTAATATAATTCTGTATATTAGTGTACAAGGAGTATAAGTACGTAATGAAAGAACGTTCTATATTGTATATCACTATAAGAAACTACGAGATTAGTGACAGTATTTAGCGGTCACTAATTTAGTAGAATTTGTAACGAGAGAATAGACAATTAAAAAAATATTTATGTGCACGACTAAAAAGGAAAGTAGGGATTGTTGCATTAAGTTATGTGATAGCTAGTAATTTAATGTAACGTACCTGGTTTGCTGTCAATACAATAAGCATCAAAGTGACATAAAGCAAAAGACTAAGGTTCCTTGACATTGCCATTTCTTAAGGAAACAAAGGAGATTTTTTGGGTTTTTTTTTTTCAAAGAAGGATGTGTATGAGAGTGTGTTGGATGTAAGTTTTTGTGAAATGAGATGGTATTTATAGGCAATATATGATCTATGGTATTTACAAACTTTATAAATTGTGAAAGTGACGTTTGACCAAATTGTCCTTCATTTTAGCAATTTATTATGGTCTTTTAGTAAGAAATATCTTTTTGGTTTGTTCAAATTTAAATATGAACACCATATTAGCATCATATGTTTATTTTAATAGTTTTTAAAATATTTATAACTCAAGTAATTTTACAAAAACATGGGCAATGCCTTCAATTCAACACAAAGAAATACAAAACATTCATTCTTTATGACAAAGTTTTGATTATTCTCGTTTTTAATCGGAGAAAGATACATTTTTTCCTACAAAAATATGCTACATAGTATAAAACACATACTACAAAGTAGTTAACATTAAATTTAATACTCAAAAACTTTGCAACAAATAGATCAAATACAATTTCGAGTGTGACTCTCGTACTTAACTTCAATACATCTTTTGTCAACACTCAATCAAACACATGCACTTTAGTGATGTTAATTAGTTTAAGGGGGATTTTTCTTATATCTTAATGAAATTAAACATATCATTTTGTCTAATACAAAGTAATAAATTTGTTTTATGTCTCACTTATAACTTGATGATACTAGTTCTTTCTATTTCTTATTGTACGCTGATAGAGTATATAAATCAATCCTGGTCTAGATTTCAATCATAAGCTTAAGTTTTTTGTTAAAATGATCTTTTAACATAAACAAAGGGTATATATTAAGGAAGGAAGGACGATAAGTCACATTTTTCCATATAATAATAATAATAATAATAATAATAATAATAATAATAATAATAATAATAATAATAATGCATATATAATCCAAAAGGATTGTGTTGTGACTTGTGAGTTGAGGCTTTCGGAAAGTAGGGAAGTAGGCTCCCACTTGGAACATGTAAGTTAACTCCCAACCATATCTCAATTTGAAAGACCACAATTGGCAATTTCAAAGGTATCATGTGCATACACCATCACTTCATACCTTGATCAATCCTCAACAACTATCCTCAAGGGACACTTTCTTTAACCCACACAAATATAATTTCATTTAATATCTTAATTGTCTTTTTCCTCTTAATAAAATTATTTAGACAAACTATTACAAATGTTTATTATGCTTTTGCTTGTAAATCTATGCACGCAATGTGTGCACAACTATAACCTTAAAAGATAACTGATTCTAAAGATATTTTCTAGTTATATTATGTTTGCATATGACGATGATTAGACATGATATATATATATATATATATGTGCTTTGCTAAGGGATCAAAACAAACTAAAATCGACAAATCTATAGTAAGGTTTTTTTTTTTAAAAAAAAAAATAAAAAATAAAAAAATTTGAAGTTCTAAACTTGGACGCCAAAACCTCAAGAATTGCCTTATATAACACCCGTATGGGTTTAGAGTTCCCTGACTTTTGTACATGATTTCCTAACTCCGTTTAATTCGTTTTCTATCCCTTTGGAAAGAAGCAAGGGTTAAGAAAGAAATCTCTATTAAATTATGGAATTGAAATTGTGCTTCAAGTATCAGTCATTACCTAAATTAAAGTATTACTCACTTTGTCCAATAATAATACGATTCATTTTACATTAAAGTCTCATATATAGAGAAGCTAACAATAAAAACCACTAAACATAATCAAATATCAATAACAACAACCAATGCAGAAAAATTTCATACACTAATAAACCAATATTAATTAGAAAACCTATTAAACTTTTATGGGTAACCGAAACTGAAACCGAAAAAACGAAATTACAAGTAGATTTAAAGACAAATGTCAATTTACAAGTATGTGATAAAATCTTGTAACCAATCTTGTAAAATAGTGACAATAAATAAGAAGGAAGCACCGTTACATAATAAGTGGTATACAAAAAAAGTAGGGACTTGTGTCTTGGTGGGAAGTTGGATATTGTATCATCCATGTGCAACTATAAAATCCAATTTAAAGTTAGATAGCATGAAATAGGCCCATTTCCATGTGCTATCACATGCTCAACTATTTCGAGTTTTTTGCCTTAAACTTCTCTCAATATTTCACATATACACAAAAAAGGTATGACTTATCAAAGACCTATAATAAACACACCATGTGAATTTATAACAAGTACATCATTCATTCATATTATTGGCTTTTATTTTTCATTACACAAAATTATTAAAATACACTCCCTCGAATTTAATTAATAGATTACGATACACATAAAACGTTTTTACATAAACATGGTATACTTTCTCTACTCTTTTATTAATCGTATTATATTGATTACTGACATCATTTGCATAATCACAATGTTTGATAAGTTGTGTGTAAGGAAAAACATAATCATGCAAGGTATTGGCTGATGTGTCTCCATATCTATTTTTAAGCAAATAATTAAGTTTTTATAATGGTTAGATTAATTATCAAGTTTATGCATTGATAAATGTGAAAAACGGATAATAATAAAGAGAGTATTTATCTGATTGGCCAAAAATCTTGTTGGAATTTTTAATATTGTATGAATTTCTAACCCCCCCCCCCCCCCAAAAAAAAAAAATGTTAGGTTGGTATGTCTGTTTGTTGCCCCCATTAATGTTGCAAAGGTCCTTCTTGCCTATAGGGAGGGAAAATTGGTTCTTATTTTATGTCATAATTTGCTCTATTTCTTTTCAGCCACTGGTTCTATTTTTTTGTGTCAGTATTTATTATCTGATCTTTCATTTAATTTGAAGAAGATGATACTATCCATTTTCGTAGAGTGTCGGTCCTTTTCTATTTCTTCAGAATTTTAATATTAATTTGGCCTTCATAATTTTGGGTTCATATTTTTCAATTGCAATTTATAGAAAGTTACAATATTTAGGTACAAAAATCATGACCTGTTTGTGTGAAGGAGGCATTTCCAGAATAAACCTGAGGGTCATATTGATTTCAAGGATCCAATACCATACGTGTTTTTGTTTTTCTCGTAATAATGTAGAAAATAGCTCGACATGAAATAAAGAAATGTGTATGTATGTACATACTATATTTTTTATAGGTAAGAAAAAAATAACATTAAGAGACCCTCTTCATAAGAAAATCGTATTTACAATGTACTATATTGGTGATCAATCATATAGCTAATTGATCATAAGATTAAGTTAAATTAGTAAAGGTATAAACATAGAATGAAAACCTTTGATTATTTGACACTTGGTTGATTCCATAATTCCATATCTATCATAAAAGCTCAAAAGAAAGCGTTTTTCTTCCATTTATTTCTTTTCAAAAAGCATAAATTACAGTAGGGTTAAGTCACATGCATCAAAACAATCATAGTAAGCTTTTAATATTTTGTGGTAAAAAAAGTGATAGACAAAGCCCAAAGGCAAACACCAGCAAAGTGAAAAATGCTGTTAAAATTGTAAATGCAATCAATACATTATTCTGTACCCGAAATTTGCAACTATTGCTAGCAGCTATTAACACAAGCTTCTCAAAGAGCTAACACAGGCGCCAAGTAGCGACTGTTGGAAAGTACAAATCATACAATGTGTACGCTTAAAAAGCGCATAAACGACATAGATCAGTTACATTATTTGATTATGCACACTGACTGTACACGCCACAAGCATTACAAGTTTTGCTCCTCGGTGAGACTCTGTCAAGGAAACTGGAAGAAAACAGCGATTTAGTAGCTCATCTTCCTGAACCCTGGAATGGGGATCAATTCTTCATCACCCTACATCGAGGGAACACCTGTACCCTCTCAAGGACCTTACCCTATTAATTACCAACAAATCAAAACAGTCTGGAATATAACTATCACATCTACAACATCATTGTTTTATAAAAATTATGTACATGGCTTTATTAACATGATCAAAATGCTTCATCTGGCAATAACTTATAGAGGAGTTCCTGAGGAAGATGCTCTCAGATGCTTGGCTCCATTCTCAGGCGCAAGGTGTTCTGAAGCAGCTCTCTTGGGCCTCAGCTGCATCCATCCAAGAAAAAAGAAGGCCAAAATCATTTTTGGTATACATGCATAAAAGCACGGAAATCAGCCAAATATACTAATCAAACTGGTACCTTCTCCTCTGCATGCTTATAGAAGTGTCTGATTAGAATATTTTTGCTCTCTGTACAGATAACTGCAAGGAAGGTTTCCAACAGGTCAGTGTATGTTTCTGTTCCTCGGAACAGAAAGTAAGGCGAGTTCTCAAGTAGTTAATATTCTCCAGAAACAGCTAGCCAAACAATCATAAGTTCACAACATATTTAATTATTTACATTTAAACTAGCAAAGATTCTCCCCCCGAGATTTAATTAAACCTTTTCATTTAAAAAAAAAAAAAAGTGAGAGAGGTTATAATTAAGCTTCAAGATTATCAAATGCTATAAATTGTACACAAAATGTAGATGAGAAATCTTTCTAAAGGTTAAAACCAGATATTACAGAGAGATAAGACCTAATTGAGCTTTAAAGCAATATCTGACACTAGCAAAGATATTTCTTCACAATTAATATTACCAACTGATAGGTCAAATCTATGGGGATTTATTTCTATGGATGGTTAAGGTAAATAAGATATCCAATGACCATTGATCACTCATATACTCTCTTTGTTTTTAAAAAAGATATCTAAGCATCATTATCACTCATATACTCGCTCTGTTTTTAAATACTTGCACCACTTGACTTTATACACTATTCACATACCCTATAATAACCAAATTATTTTTAACCAGCACATGAAAGTTGTGCATTGGCATACGTTTCCGGTCAAAATGGAAAAGCTAATAAAAAACAGAGGAAATATAAAATAAGTATTCATTTAACAATCATTGCAGATATCAAGTATTGATTTGTAAAGGCCAAGGTGTAACTGTGTAACCTCCTATCCATAGCCAGTCAAGATATGCAAAGAGAATAGAAGCAGCCTTGGTGAAAATAGAGCAGATAAAATTTATCATTGTTTAGAATATTCAATATCGCATATTTTCATACCTAGAATTTAAAGTTACTTATAATTGTAGCTTGCAGATGAATCAGCAGCTCAAAAAAGCCTAGACTCAATATTATTCCATTATAGCTTTTGTAAAAGGTAATTCTTCTGCATAGAATGATTGTTCCACTGCTTAAAGATGATGCTATTACTTTTTTTCAGCAGTACATTCTTCTCTTATTCTTCTTTGTCCTTATCTGTCTACTGGAAACACTTGCTTCCAAAAAATAAATTACTTTCACTAATTTTAAGATGCTACAAAATATCAAGTTACTTAGCTACTGACAACAGGTTGGTGCTTCTCAACAGCCCCCCTCCCCCCACCCTTTTTTTTTTTCTTGTTTCGTGGTATACCTTTATGTTGCTTCGTACTTGTCATTATGGGGATAATTTGTGTAACGCGGTTATATGATTATGCCAGACTTCCTTTCCAACCCATCACTTTAGTTGATGATTTTCCATCTACTGCCTGTAAACTTGATCATCCTGTTCTCACTCTTTTTCCTATGTGCAACAGCCTCTCAAGCAATAATCAGTGATCTTAGATTCTTAGATACCTTTCTCCATGATTATCAGGAAGAATGTTTTAAAACAAAAACCAATCCTTAAGAAACAGCTTCTACATAAAAAAGAATATGTTAACTCATGTTCATTTTACATTTGGACTGCTTCTACACATTATGAACATGTGAAGTTGTGAAAGCACTTGCAGCTGCAAATGCGTAGTTCATCTAACTAACTCCTTGAAAATGAAACTGTTGTCATGTCAATTTTGATATTGTCATTGTCTAAATGGAACAGTATGCAGAATTTCTAAAAAGATCAGAAAAGGGTAGACAAAAACAAGCAATAACATAGATACCTTAGTGTATATATTAGATTAGTAGTAAACATTGTCACAGATCCTACTATGTAGCATCCAAATTTCAAGCTATACTATGCAAATTATGGAAAATTATTACTGTATATTGTGCATTTACTGTATGAATGCAACATGCTTATATGATTAGGAATATAGAATTAGCAATACCTTGATCAGGAGGTGGAAGAGTACGACTGTGAGTGGGATGGTAGGTGGCAGGTGTCAATCTCTGTACATAAACAGGAATTAGTAGCCTATTAGAATGCTATGTAAAGGCATGTGATGAAGGACTTCCTAATTTAAACATAATCCTTTCATAAATCAAATCAACAAGGCTTTGAGGCCTTTGACCTACTCAATGCTGGACCCAGCATAAATTGTATTTTAGGAAAATTATCCAGCACAGATATACATTTGTTTGCTGGCTACCTTACAACGGAGTACATCACAGGCTTATGTAACTAGTTGTAAATTTGACGCTTGACAAGAGGTCTGTCAGGAGAGAACACTAAGGACTCTGGTGTAGGCAATAGGGTCACAGGTAGGATTAGGAATTTGGGGGGTTCAATCACATGAAGATATTACTTCTGAGTTCTAAGAAAACAACAGAAAATTAAGAGAAAACTGTAATTAGGTGCAGCATGAGGTGGCAAATCATTATATAAGGTACATTGAAAATTTGAGGAAAAGAGAAGAATAACATGCACAAAGGAACTGATAGCCACAAAACACTCAGTCAACTTCAACATTTAGACTCTCCCCTATTCTGCAGGTAAAGTTTTTTTTATCCCTAATGAAATCAATAAACTGTTCAAGTAAGGTACTCCCTTTGCCTGGTATGTGGGGCTCCATTCTTTCTACTTTATCTAATTCTCTACTCTAATTCAAATTGAACTTGAAATTGAGTGCTAATGGGGAAAAGGAATAAAAGAAAAGAAAAAAAGAGAGCAACCACATAACTGAAAAGGTCAAAAGGAAGTGAACCAATATCCTAAATCAACAAGGAAATGTGAGACTCGTGTCAGAGCTTTTTCCTCTTCCTGTTACTCATGTCAGTCACATAGATATCCTTCTCAAAATCAGTCTAGTATACTCTTCTGCCACAACCTAGGGATCCCAATGTTATAATGTGCTCTCACTTTGTACTTCATGAAGTAACAAAATTACAATACTTTCAAAAGACTTGGACATACCATAATAGGGAGCAACTCGCATACCGGAAGTACTACTTCTTTCTCTATGTTTTAAGACAGATAGTGATTTTTGCAGTTTTACTCTGCTCCACAGTCCACGCAAAAAGATTCCCACACTTAAAACTGAAGGTTTTTGTTTTGAGGGAAACTTACATGTCGAGAAAGAGTGATAATTGGCCAACATGTATCAGAGTATGCTTGATTAGCTAGTCGGTAAAGAAAAATACCTTTTATTGGGGGGTAGTGTGAGTGAGGGCAAGGAAAGATTATAAATGCATGGTTATACTAACTTCAGGAAAAACACACACATACACAGCAGACGCTAACAGAATCTTGGAATCAAGAAGTCCTAATAGCATATGTATTATTACTAGGCGCCTGTACAAAAGGTGGGTTTAAACATGCAAAGCTTCACAACTTCTAGTGCAAAGAGTCTGTTCTTCAATTTTCATTAACTATTTTATGGAAAAATGTAGGAGAGGGGTACAGTAACCTTAAACAACGGTGTACTAGTTAAGGCAATTTCATTAAATAAATGACAAATCATTAGTGAAGTATCGGTCAGAAACATGATGCAACAAATCAATCATGATTGTCTTTATTTCATTTCCTCTTTACTTACTAATATACCTTGTCGAGTTGTCGTCATACTAGATAAGTCTTCTTCATACCTCTCAATTTTCCTCTCCAGCCATCAAATATCAAAAGAGCCTAGTTTCTCACGTGTGCCAGAAGCTTATATACGGAGTATGTTGAAAAACCATATATCCCACCCAATAAAAACAAGGTGCCAAGGTGTGAGACTGTGAGTCATTAGTCAACAATCACTCAGCATGTATACCACTACAATTGATTCTCTTGATAAGTGCGGTACGTAGCTACGTACACTACAGGTTACAAAATGTGTTTCCATTAATCAATCTGGCATGTAGATATTAAATAAGCCATACATTACACGGAACAATACAATCAAGATCCTAACTCCTTGCGATTGAAATCTTCTTCAGTTGTACAACAAGATTGAAACTTGTGACTTGTGAGTTCTTTAAAGAAGATTGGATGTAGCCTGAACCTAGACTCCAATCCCAGCAGAAGTGAGAAGGCTGGTGCAATGTGGAAACATAGAACTAATTGACCCAAAGACTAGTTTACGGCTTTACGCTCTCTGGAAGGAGACGGGTCTCTCACCCAATCCTTTTATGAAGTTATGCCCATATTGGTCAAATTGAGTTATGATTTATGAAGACCAAAATCTACACTACAAGTTGAATATTTGAAGGTTGTGAAGATTGAAGAGTCAATTCAATCAAATGCCTTTCGCCCTAGTTACTAAAGAAATGCTGCTCATTTCATCAAACTTCGTAAATAGCAAAATGAATACGAAGTTCAAGCTAAGACTATCAATAAGCAAGCAACCTTAGACTAATTGAGAGCCCTAGAAAACCAAATTATCCAGTCTAATTAACCCATAGAGTTCATCAACATCAGATGCAACTGCATATTATACTTACATTGGCATATAAAGAACAAATTTAACTTCTTATTCTTTTTGGTGATTATAAACAATGTCTATAATGAGATTAATGACATTATTGAGTTTAATGACCTTCATAAAATTGAACTGCGTCAACTGTGAAGATCAAATTTTCAGAAGGAGCATCAAATATTTTCTCAACCATTGGAACACAGCCAAGTTTCGATTTTTAAACCCAGATGAATTTCTCCGCCATGCTATCACAGCAAAACACATCCAAAGACAGCCAACTTTCAACCCTACATAAACAAACTCATAGTTTATGCCATAAAATCCCTAAATTTGTCTAGATTGCAAAATTGAGTCACCCATTGTACAAAAGCTTAACTAAAAAGCTAAAATTTTTAAATAATTCTGATAAAATTATGATGATGCTTGCTAAATACAATTCAATAATAACAATAACAATAATTTCACATTTCACATAACAAATCATAAGCCAAGCATTCAGCATACAAAATTTGATCATAATTCGAAATACCCAGATGAGACACACAAATCCCCATAATTCAATAAGATAAATACAGCAAACCCAGATCAAATTAACACCATTTCTAACGAAATTAAGAACAATAATTCGAACATCGATAAGATTGAGAGATGAAATTGCATCTTACAGAGGGATTTGAAGGATCAGAAGGGCGGAGTTGGCTGAAGTTGTGAGGATCGTGTGAAGGCCAGTCGCCAAACATGGACCCCATTAACTATGAAATCAACAAGAATCGATGAACTCAAAGAAACACTAGCAAATTGTAAGAATTTGGTATGCAAAAGATAGGTTTTTAAGGAGAGAGAATGAAAATTGGCAGATTACATGTTTTAAATTTTAATCTCAAGTAAGAATTAGCACTTGAGTACTAAATTCTAGTATATCCCGGTGCTAATTGTAATTTCTTAGGGTCATTATATTTGTTAAAAGTCATTATAAACTTGTGACGTTAAAAGATAAATTTTTGTAACTAAGGGTGTGATCTATTCACCTGATTTTTATGAGGGAGCCCCCAT
The DNA here is from genome assembly GCF_001683475.1 of Chenopodium quinoa. Classification (NCBI taxonomy): domain Eukaryota; kingdom Viridiplantae; phylum Streptophyta; class Magnoliopsida; order Caryophyllales; family Amaranthaceae; genus Chenopodium; species Chenopodium quinoa. The sequence continues at coordinate 141,936 of NW_018745666.1, forward strand.
TCATTTTCATGCTAATGACAATTTCGTAAATATATCAACAATTCATCCCAGTCAGTATGACATTTTTGTAAATAAGTGAACAACTTTTAATAATATGCGGGTCCCACAAATGTTGACTTATTTACGAAAATTTCATGCTGACTGAGATTTTTTGTTGATTTATTTACGGAAATATCATTAGATAAACAAATTTTCATCAAGATGAACTTGTATTTTCTCGATTTTTACTTATCTGAACTTATTATCTTATAACTTTTTATATGAATTTGTGACGTTAAACTACTTCCTCATTCACTCTTTATTTCCTCTCACTACCTTCTCTTTATATAAACTACGTGCAGTGACTTCGGTGGGCGATCCCGGGTCAATCCTCGGGCAGCTTACTTTCTTTGTCTTTGCAGGTGTGGCGCTCAAACACCCTTGCAAGGCAAACCTCAAGTACATTTGGATATTGGACATCTTGTTACCCAAAATACCTTTACACGTTGAGAAGAATTTTTTTTTCAAAAATAATAACTTTATAAAGCTTCAAGCTAGACATAAAATTTATAGTCAAAATATTATATGGCCAAGAGGGCAAATTCAAGTGCAAAATGGAGAAGCACTATATTATATTCATATATTTGGTGATTATGGAGATGCTTGAAGGTATTTTAAGTTGTATGATATGTACAGGAGCAATGTGGAACATGTTGGAATGGGAGGGAATTGATTTGAGTGAGATATTGCAAATAAAATGGAGTGAATTGTAGTATGAAACTAGTTAGTCACTTTTATGCACAAATTTTTAAAGAAAACTTACAATGATGAAGCAAAAATATAATGCAAGATAGATTTCAAAACCTACAAATACACAATGATGAAAATGCGTCTTCTAATAATGAGAGAGTACGGTAAGATGGTAGATACCATGCATACGAACCAACTACAACAATTTTTGTTAAACACTAATACACCATACAAATATGATGCAATGCTTGTGGGCTTGTGGAGATATTAAACATATTATGCCGTATCGTGTCATCTCATCACTAATAACTTGACCAATTTATTATACACTAAAATTCTTAAACATCATACATTGCACGTAGAGTCGTGGAGTTATCAAACATGTTATGTCGTGTCGTGTCATGTCATCTTAGTACTCACCCGACCCATTATGATCCTGTAAATTTAATAAACGCCATGCCTGCACGTGACACTATAAAAAAAAAAGACGTGACATATTATCGTGTCATTCTCAGTACCGACCTGACCCATATACGATACACTATATCTTTAGTCTTATGGACCCAATATTGTGTTCGATTCATTTCATATAGTCAGATTGGGTTAACTTTTGAGTTTTGACGGGATTATTACATTATAATATCTACACGAGACCTAAAAAGTACCAACTCTCCACACTATTGGGGGGTTGAGGGATGAGAGAGAGTGTGCAACAAACTCGCTACTCGCAAGAGTTGTCTAACATCTCCAACCTTTCTTTCTTTCCCCACTAACATTTGATTTTCCCCCTTTCTTTTTCTTTTTTCCATTTTTTTTTTCTGTCAAAAGTTTTGGGCGTTTTTCTGGGTTGATTTGCTGCACTTGCAGCAGATCCTTTCAATTTCCCCCATTTCAAAACCCTAATTTTACTCCCAATTATCGAATTGATGGAATTTGTGGGGAAAATTGTGTCGAAGGAGTTCAAAGGGTTTGGGGTTTTTGAAGGAGTTGTTGAATCATACGATTCGTTAACTGGGTTTTTCAAAATCTTGTACGAAGACGGCGATTCCGAGGAAGCTGATTTGTCCGAGGTTACTCGTTTGATCTCTTCTTCATCTTCTGTTGCTGCTGTTAACTCAATTGCTGGGAATCAGAAAGTTGAGACAAGAAAAGTTGGGAGGAAGCCCAAGAAACGGCGTCGTAATGTTCCAGGTAAATCTTCTGACAATTTGGAAGTTGATAATTCGCAACAGAATTTAGTGATTGAGTCTGAATTAGGTCGAACTGCAGTGAATGATTGTAATGTTTCTGTTAATGTTAATGGGAATTTGGATGGTATTGATGGAAATGATGGTTTAGATTTGAACCGTGGGTTAAATGTCGATGATGGGGTTCAAAATGGGGAAGTTAGGGGTGGTATTGACTTGAATTTGAGTGTAGACGATGATGGGTTTGATGGGGATGACACTAGGATTGAAAAGGTTGGTTTAGTTGAGAGGATAGAACGCGGGTTCGATTTGAATTTAGGGATTGAAGACGAGGGCGTTAACGGGGAGAATGGGACAATAAATATCAATTCTTGTGTAGGTTTAGGTGAAGAAGTGAAAGATGGGGATGTTAGTGCTGTTGATGCTAATCTTGTAAATAGTAGGGTTTGTGATTATCAGTTAGATGGAGGTGGTGTGGAGGCTGTGACACCGAATCAATGCCAGGATGGAAATTCTGGTCGTAGGAAGAGGAGAAAGATGCAGAAGAATTTAAGTACTCCAACAGAAACTGTGTTGAGAAGAAGTTCACGACGAACAAAGGTTGCTGCTGTAAATGAGAACGATGCTTCCAGTGCCGTGGTAGAAGATGAAGTGAATGATATGTCTGTGGTGTCGGGGGTTATTGATGAAGCTGAAGAAAAGCCTGCTCCTCAGGTGCTGGAAAGAATCATAGAACCTCAAACTCCTCCTAAGATTGAACTGCCACCGTCTTCAGCTAATTTAAATTTAGAGGGAATTCCTGTGTTAGATATTTTCTCTGTATATGCTTGTCTTAGGTCGTTTAGTACCAAATTATACTTGAGTCCTTTTGAATTGGAGGATCTTGTAGCAGCATTGAAGAGCAGGGTATCTAATCAATTAATTGATTTAATTCATGTCGCCATCTTGCAAACATTGAGAACACATCTGGAATTGCTTGCAAGTGAGGGATGTGAATCTGCATCGATTTGTTTGAGGTAAAGTTTACACTTTGAATATTAAAGATTGTTGGCAAATAAAAAATCAACTTTGTGATTGATTACCGTTACTCTTTGTTTTATAATGATAGGAATTTGAACTGGGATTTTCTGGATGCAATTACATGGCCTGTGTTTATGGTTGAATATCTACTTATTCACGGTTCAGGTTTAAAGTCTGGTTTTTCTCTCAATCACTTGAAGCTGTTTGAGGGCGAATACTACAAAAACCCAGCAGAGGTGAAGATTGAATTGCTTCGTTGTCTTTGTGATGATGTTGTTGAAGTTGAGGCCATTAGATCAGAGCTTAGTAAAAGGACAGGTATTGCAGAGGCTAATATGGATACTGGTCGAATGGTGTGCAATGATAGGAAAAGGAGAACCTCTTTAGACGTTCCTGTGGACTCTTGCCCAAGTGAGGGCATGAAAGAAGAGGTAGCTGATGGAAACAGTGATGAGTGTTGCCTTTGTAAGATGGATGGGAACTTGATATGCTGTGATGGTTGTCCAGCTGCATATCATTCAAAATGTGTTGGAATTGTCAGTAGTCTTTTGCCAGAGGGTAACTGGTACTGTCCAGAATGTGTGATTGGCAAACTGAAATTTGCCGACAAACCTCAGAAATACATTCGCGGTGCAGAGTTACTTGGAACTGATACTTGTGGACGCCTTTTTTTCAGCTGCTTTGATTACCTTTTGGTGTAAGCTCCTTGGAATTTCGTTTAGTTAAATTACCATATTTATTACACTGAGCTTTTTTAAATATATATTATATATCTACATGACTACATGGTCTGGCTTTAGAGTTGCTGTGTCTGAGTTTCTGAATAACTTTTTTGCTACAAATGTTATTAATGTGGTTAGAAGCTGATAGTATATAACTTGGCTTTATTTTACCATTACTTTTACCAGGATGAAACAGAATGAATGTAGATATGCTATCTTACTTAAGAAATGGACCTCTTTAATGATTTTTTTCCAAGTACTTTGAATCAATGTAGAGCATGACAAAGTGCCATCAACAAAAGCAAGGTTTGTTATTTTCTGTTATTCATCCAGAAAGATGCATAGTAAATGTGATTTTTAGGGTATAAGTACTCCCTAGGTAGCTCATAACTTGTGGTTTTTAAATCAAGGGGAAAACTTGAGAAGCAAATTTCATGTTCTGTAAGATACATTGTATGTAACAACTCTTTGAACAGCATAACTGGAAAAAATAATGATTGAACTCAAAATTGGTAGCATAATAATTCAAAACTAATGTATTCCTTTTTCTTAGAAGAAGATAGATTGAAAAGCATGAGTGCCTTTTCTTTCTGAAGTTTTCTTCCCGCTGGTTGTAGAATTCTTAGAGCTCCATTTTTTTTGAAGAAGTGTTGTTCTATTAATGCTTCATAACCTTAAGGTATGGGGTAGATGTTGGAAGAATGTTCGGTGTTCCTTGGTACGGGGTAGAAACTTTTGAAAGCGTTTCCTATTTTTCTTCCTTGAATATAGAGCATGTGTCACTGTTAGACACTGGACTTGAATACTGCACATTGACAGGCTAAGTGGCTTTTACATGTCTCTGAATTATGGTGTAGATATAATTGCTAAATTGCTGGTTGATTACCCCTCTAAAGGATGTGGGTGGATCTAATATATATATATATACATATATATATATATATACACACACACACACACACACACACACATATATATATACAGGGTTTAGAATCGTTTGAAAGAGGTAGGGTTCTGCGATAAATTGCAATAATCTTAATCATGGTTCTAATCCTTTCATCATGGTTGGCTTTTTCCGTGGTCAATAAAAGGAAGCTGGGGCTCTTTTTGAAAAATTTAAGAATATATCTTTGTGTATCTCCACAATTCTGCTTGTCTTCTTTTCCTCTCAATTTTCTGTAGAAGTAGAGGTCTCCACAATTTTTTTGGTCAAACTCTGATGATCCAAGGATTGACAAACTGTTATCTCTTCCTCGTGTCCACCTTAGGTTTTATGACCAACCATATAGCAAGGGATGAAGTATTAGGCTGACAGTTTCAGTGAGACTGAGGGAGTATTTATTACTTGGAGATATTACCATTTCTCACTGGTTTTTTCACTTTCTTTTGTAAGCACCTGTTCTGTCAGGATGGCATATAGAATATTTATTAGGATTTGAGTCTTCATTGAGGATAGATATTTTTCTCATTATATCCACTATCCAGCAAGTTCAGTATCTGTTTTTCTCTGAAATTCTTCATATCTCACTCATGAGAGCTGCCACCAACAGGGTTATGTGTACTTGTAATTTAAAAGAAAAACTATAAGATTTTAAATGACATCTTATCTGTTGCCATATGTTTACTTATGAATTCTGAACAAAGAAGATTCCAATACCTGTTCTGATGTTTGGAACTTGATCAACAGTAATATCTGGGAAACTGTGTAGTGTGTACCAATGACAATACATATTCTGATGGGTAAGATATTTACATTTTAAACATCTGTTGGGAAAAGCTTTTAAATAAAATGTAACTTTTGAAAAAGTTTAGGTTCACAGGCTTATGTTTAATGATTCTATTGTGTCTCTGTTATTCCGGTGGTTACATTTATGTTCATATTCCCTATTTCATGCAAAATATCAACATTTAATAGTACATCATCTTGTTTTCTTTCATTTTGTTCTGCCATTCTACTGATAGAGATGGAAGGAGAAGAGAATTATTTGCCTAAAACATATATTTGTATTGATATGTTATTAAATTCACAGGTCAGATTCCAGTGATGCTGAGGCTGTATGTAGTTATTACCACAAAGATGACCTCAGTGATGTTATTCAACTTCTGCAATCATCTACTATTTTATACAGCTCAATCCTAAGTGCAATTTCTCAACATTGGGCCTTCCCTACTGAATATGATGGAAGGAAATCAAAAAAAATTACCAATACAAGATATTCTGGTCATTCGGGCTCTGAAATTTCTGAACCTGCAGATTTGTTTGGTTCAGATACTGCAAAAACTTGCAGAGAAACAACCAATCTACTTACAAGTTCTGAAGGATCTGGTGAAGTTTTACAGGAGAATGAGTTGATTAAAAAATCTTGTAGATCTGTGCCCAATATGGCTGCCAGAGGTACATCTGGAAAGAAGCTTTCATCTTCTAAACTGAGGAAGAAAAAAGGTCCTGCGAGAAAAGGTAGATCGGTTTTGAAGGCTAAAGAGGAGGATGTGTTACAAGAGCAATCTGGAGATAATTATCTGAATAACTATAGCTTTGCTCGGACAGCATTTTCAGTTGTTGAAGAATTATTGAGAAAACCCACCGGTAAAGATGCTCCTAAGACTGAGGAGGAGATTATTTCAATTCAGTTGAAGTTTATTCTGAAGAAGTCAGTGAAGTCTTGTTGGACTACTATTCAAGACCTAAATAGGAAGAGACAGATAGAAAAATGTGGATGGTGCTACTGTTGCAGATTTCCTGTTGAAGGAAGAGGTTGTTTATTCAGTAACCTGAATGGAATATCTGTTTCAGATGCTCTTAAAGAAGAAATTGATGGTATCCTGTCAAAAAGGAATAAGAAGGGGCATCTTGTAGATGTCATTTGCTACATTCTTTGTATGGAAGAACGCCTGCGGGGACTTCTCTCTGGTCCATGGCTGCGACCTCAATACAGTGAGCTTTGGCGTCAACGTGTCCTCAAAGCATGTGATGTTTTTTCACTGAAACTCCCTCTGCTTACGGTAATGTTTTCTCTCTAACATCCTGATTTAAAAACATCTTCCGTTTTAAACTGTGAATTATAGGTCATTTGTGCAACTAATTGTAGAATAGTTTATTTTTTCGAAATTCTTAAAAATAAATGCTGATCTTTAGGAAGAAGTTTTGAGATGTATATGGTATTTTTATACATTACAAATGCTAGCTTATCTAATTTTCACTGACCAGTTAGTCAATGAGTTGAAGTTTAAAACTTCGCAAAGTGTTTTTTTATACAACAATCTTAGTCACCTCAAATTTAGTAATTATCAGTTTACCACCCCGAAGTATATAAATGTCAATCCAATTCGCATGAAAGGCAAGTTTTCAAAAGGGGTGGCTTTTATTTGATGTAGCTTGTACATTTATTAAATTTGGGGTGACTAACCCCATTTTATAATAGTAAACTTATCATATACAAGACTGTTGGAAAAGCTATTTAACTAATTTGAATGTGACAGAGAATATGAGTCAGTGTTTGCTATTTACAGAGTTGTCCCTTAAGTTCCAGAGAGTCATATTCACTCTACCTTATTGACTTACTGTAACTGGAATTTTTTTCCTTTGGGTGACGCGCGCGCGGGGTTGGGGGGCGGGGGTGCCAAAGATTTTATTACAAAGGGGACCTTTCAAGACTTCAGGTGCATTCATTATATTTTGGCAGATTATCCAGTTTGAATACTATGAGCATGAGTGAATACTACTTTATGTAACTGAACATTTTGTTAGTTTGCATTTTTTTTGGTTGCCAAGGATGCTTTGTATCTGATTGGTCATTGTGCTCCAGTCCTTTTGAATTTTTGTTGACCTACACGGAATAGCACATTGAAATGATGGACTATTAGTAATATACTGCTTCCTTTTGTAGATTAATCTAGTAATTATTAGTTTTATCTGTGAATTTCCTTCTTCATACTTTCAGAGATTTATTTGGTTTGGAATTTTGCCTTCATCATTTTCTGAATTTCTGGTATTTATTTTTGTTACTGTACATGCAGCTGGAGGCCAATGTACGTCCTTTGGCTATTTCTGCTGATTGGTGGAAACATGTTGACTTGGTTACTACTATGGGTTCAGCTTCTCACTTTGTGGCCAGTTCACGTGCAACTTCAAAGAACGGTCTCAGCAGAAAGAAGAATAGATATGCAGACTCAGAAAATAAATCATCAACTGCTGGTCGTGGTTTAGTTTTCTTTTGGTGGAGAGGGGGTAAGACTTCTCGTAGTCTATTCAATTGGAAAGGCATACCTCGCTCATTGGCTTTGAAAGTGGCCCGAAAAGGTATGCTTATGTTTTGGATCTTTGAGGTCAGTATTACATACTCTTTTAGCAATCACATGTTCTTTCAACTCAGTTGAAGCCTGACTTTTTGCAGCTGGCTGCATGAAGTTACCGGATATACAATATCCTGATGCTTCTGAAATTGCTAGGCGAACTAAATGTGTTGCATGGCGGGCCGCTGTAGAAACATCTACAAGTCTTGAGCAGCTAGCTTTGCAGGTAATTTTGCTCATCAATTGTTATTTAGTGGCCACTTTTAGAATAGCCTTTCATATCCTCTAGGTTTATAGTCTATCCTGATTTTACTATTCCGTTGTGTGAAATGAGACATCAAGAATCTACTTGGTAATTTCAGGCTATCAGATGCTTCAAAAAACTCTATTTTAAATATTCACATGATGGTCCAAGCCTTCTGATCTTCCAAATTAACTGAGTGCATCCTTTTAAATACTAATGTTTGTTAAATCGTTATAAGCCTATGTTGCATAGAAACAAGAAATGGAGAAACATGTGGAAATAGTTTAATGTTAGAGAATGGAATATTGATGACGACCCACCACTCTCTGTCCTTTATCACAATTCACGATGGCAATAATGTCATTTTAAGGGGTAGTCTTACCAAAAAGGGTATGTAGCACACAAACGAAAGAAAGACAGATGGAGTTTAAAATCTTTATGTAGTCTTGTTGACTAGTGCAGTAGTCTACTAACTACTACTCTCATTTAACTCTCACTCTTAATGTTTACACCATAAAACAGATTCATGCTTCTTTGCTCTTGCTCTGCTTTTTCCACTGCAAGTAGATCTGAGTATCTGATGTTATCAACATAAGCTTTTTATGCCTTTTGATATGCAAATCCTCTCATTTCTCTCTAATTGTTTTTATTTCAACCTAAGTTTTTGTCAAAATTATGTTCATAGAAATTGCAGTTTTGCATAGGTTACGTAAACTTGTGGAAAATCTTATGCAGTTTTTTTGGTAATCTCTTCCAGTACATTTCAAACCCCCTCCTCCCCCCCTCCCCCAAAAAAAAAAAAAAAAAAAACTGTTTTTGTGCTAGTATCAGCCCTACCACTGTTTTTGATGTTGATGCACTGATTATGTAATTTAACTTTCGAGTTTTACGTGTGATTATGCCAATGACTATGATGTAACCTACTCTCCAGAGCATTATGATATGTTGAGGCTGTGGAATTTATAGAGTAAACTACTTTTGTGCTTCAGCTCTACTTATGCTTATGCCGATAAAGCCAGTTCTTGTTATGTTGTTGGCTCAGGTGAGAGAGTTTGACCTGGTTATTCGCTGGGATGATATTGAGAATACTCACTCTCATTCTCTATTGGACAAGAACTCTATAAAGTCGATCAGGTTGTTTAAGAAAGTCATAATCAGGCGTAAGTGTTCAGAAGGTACGGTTGCAAGATATCTTTTGGATTTTGGTAAGAGAAGAAGTGTTCCAGATGTTGTTCTCAAACATGGGCAAAAGTTTGAAAAATCTGACTGTGAGAGGAAAAAATATTGGTTGGATGAGGTGTATGTTCCTTTATATCTCTTGAAGAGTTTTGAGGAGAAAAGAATAACCCGCAAGGCTGGTAAGAAAAATTACAATAAATTCCGAAAAGGTGTTAAAGTGTGCAAGAAGCCTTCGAGAGAAAAAGGTTTTGACTATCTTTTCTCAAGAGCAGAAAGGGTTGACAGTTACCAATGTGGACACTGTAACAAGAATGTGCTGATTAGGTATATTAATTCCAGTCTTGTAAAATTTCATATATTTTTTCTCTTATGATGTGTTGTGAATTGGCACTGCTATAATAGTTTGTTTAGGACTACTGTATTAGGTGGTGTTAAATTAACAACAGAACAGGATATGGGGAAATAATTAAATTATATTTGATGATATTGCCTGTTTGTGTGGTCAATACTCAACAAGGAACATTATAATTCAGGTCTTTGGCTGTTTATATTTCTTCTAGATAACTGTTTCCTGCTTGAGTTGGTTATCTGGATGTAAGTTTGTGTAGCTTCAGTAAAGAATCAAAGTTGACATCATATTTGGGTTTTCTATACCGATTATACTCTATATGCTGTTGTTTTGGGTTTTTATATTGGTTACATGTCTATTTTGATGCGATGGTAGTTGGGTTGGAAAGGACTTTTGACGTACAAGGAAGCTAAGGCTTAATTCTAATCTAGTTAGGATAAGTCATATCTTTTAAATGTTTACTTAAGAGTCCTACATGTTTAGGATTGATTTTACGTGTATGGTAAACATGTATTATCATTATTGTTAGAACTTAGAAGTCTTAGTCTTATTAAGTATTTATTTTCTATGTAATTTAGGATTTGTTGTTAGATTGTTCTAGAATTGTTTTTGCCTATATGTAAAAGAAAAATGCCGAATTTGGTTCTTTAACAGAGCTACTCAAATGCATTTATCTTCCATTTTGGCCTGAAATTTATAGATTGATAGGTTTAGAGTCTTTGCTAAACTGAACTTTTGTTTTGGGGACATGCTCTTTGTGTGGGATGTGAGTTTTTGATCTTTCATTTCTTATTCTAGACTTTAGGTTTGAATACTGTTTCTGCACATTTGGTTGGCATCTGTACAGTTATAACTTTTCCTTTTTTTTTTTGGTGGAGCCACTGCCACATGAATAAAAGTATGAGTATTCATTTTCTGCATATAGTTTGCATTGATGCCTGAATCTGTCATGGCATTGGTTTTTGAAAAACACCAAAGGTTTTTGGGGTCTGGGGGTATCTCTCACACACATTTGATGTTGTGTGAGTATGATAAGGAGTAAAGATGATTTGTAATTTTGAAGTGTTCTTGTATATTTTGAGACAGTATAGCTAAATTGTGGTTTGTCATTTCTTTATTGGAAAAACTTGAAAGAATATCTGATGGCGTGTGAGTTTGGCACTTTGTTACAAGATGAGAACTTGCTTGGTTTTGCTTGGTGGGAGCATACTTCTGTGAATGGTTTCTGTATTATCATGATTTCTTGTAGAACTAATGCAAATTTCTTTGCATTTTCAGTGAAGCTGTGAGCTGTCAACTTTGCAACGGTACGTAAATTTTTTTGATAATGGTTTGTGAATGATGGTTGATGTGGTTATGGCATTATGTCTTTGCTACTACTCCTTCGAAGAAATCAATATCATGATTCATATCACGTCCTTGTGTTTTATTACTGAGGGTAGAAGACAACTTCGAGTCTGAAGTATAGACTAACTTGTGTTGTTTCCTTGCTGCATGTAACAAAACTTTGATATATAAAGCAAATCACTGTTTACTAAGAATACATTTTATGTAAAGGAAATGGACTTTTGTAACTTTTGGAGGCGTTGCTGAATTCTGCACTTTGAATAATGGTTACAATAGTAATCTTTTGATATTTGTTTGAACATGCTTATATCTCTATGTATTCTTTCTTGTATTGGGGTTGTAGGATTGTTTTCTATTCCCCCTTTTCTTGAAGTTCTCTTTCTACTTCTGGATGATAGTGATTTCTTTTTGCTAAATCTTCCTAGGGAAATTACAATATCTGTCTTGTAGTTGAAGCTTAAATTTTTTCCGATCATATATGATTTTGTTGTTGATTTGCTATTTGTAGTCTTGTACACAATTGTTATGGATGTTGTTGTTGGTGTCCTTGGCTCTTGCATGGGTGCATGGCATTTTTGGTTGATTTTATTGGTATACTTGCATGAAATTTAAATTTTGCTTCATATATCTGGATGAATCTGACTAATCAGCATTCATTTTTAGGGTATTTTCATAAAAGACATGTCATGAAGTCTTCAGAGGGAATTACTTCTGAATGCTCATATACATGCCACAAATGCTGGGCAGGGAAGCATGTAAAGAAAGAAAGCAATCTGGGGAAACAGAAAATTGGTAAACTTCGGGCTGCGAAAAATGTAAAGGTTGTCAGTGAAGGGCACTCTGCAGCATTGAGGGCTAAGCCTCGGAAGAAGGGAAGACCCTTAGGCAGTCGTAGAAAAGTGCTTCTGCGAAATGCTAAAAAGATGCTGTCCCATGAGCAGTCTCCATCACAGAAAATTACCAATGTCTCTACTGGTGTTACTCTGCGCCGTTCTGCTAGGAAAACGAATAATTCAACTCTGCATTCTAATAGTTCTGCTAGGAAAGCAATATGTACAACTCTGCATACTAATAGTTCTGCTGGAGGAAAAAAGAGGAAAAGGAATAAGCGTAGGAATTTGGCATCAAAGAAAACCCCAAAAGGAATCTCCTGGCAGAAGAAAAGAACACAAATTCTCCATTCATTCTGGATAAACGGCCTTATGTTATCTAGGAAGCCAAATGATGAGCGGGTAATACAGTTTAAAAGAAGAAAACTCCTTGCGCCATCTGAAGTCTCTGCTGAGATTGATGATCAACCAAAATGCTCTCTCTGCTCTCAGCAAGGATCTACATCAGCTTCGATGTATATTTCTTGTGAAATATGTGGAGGTGATGTTCTTAGAATTCTCTGAACCTTGATTACATTTTAAATTTTAATAGATTTAAAAAAATATACATCAGCTTTGATGTATATTTCTTGTGGTATGTGGAGGTGATGTACTTAGACTTTACTGAACCTTGATTACGTTTTTAATTTGAATGGCTTTAAGTTAATTTTCTATGATATGTATTGTGGTTTTTGAAAGAGAGTTCTTGTTTGCAGATTGGTTCCATGGTGATGCATTTGGGCTTAACAAAGGAAATATTGATAGTCTTATAGGTTTCAAATGCCACGTATGCCGTGATAGGAGCCCTCCTGCTTGTCCTTTTGTTGACAAATCAAGGGATGTACGTATGCTTTTTATGGAAGCTGCTTGTGATGCTCAAGAATCATCAGAAGTTGTTGCTGTTAGAAAGGATACAGATAATGTGCTAGAGCTTCAGTGCAATGATAATTCTTCTGGCATCTTAGAGGCTCATTTAGCACAGAATTGTGATAAAAATCTTAATCAGGTTAAGACTCTGATTCTAGATTCTGAGTTGAGAGTAGTAAATGGGTCACCTGCCTGCAAGGAGGCTGTATCCTGTTCAGAGGACAACAGTACCCTTTTTATTGAAGCTTCTATTGAGGCTCCGGATGCCCAGAGATTACGTGAAGCTGTTGCAACTCAAAAGGCAACAGATTGTGTGTTAGAGCTTCAACAAAAATGTGATGGAACTTGTGACCAATATGACACTCCAATGCTAGTTTCTGAGGCCAGAGTTGGAAACGGGTCACTTGGCAAGGAGGCTGTATCCTGTTCAGAGGACAACAGTACCCTTTTTACTGAAGCTTCTATTGAGGATCCGGATGCCAAGGGATTACGTGAAGTTGTTGCAATTCAAATGGCAACAGATTGTGTGTTAGAGCTTCAACAAAAATGTGATGGAACTCATGACCAATATGACACTCTAATGCTAGATTCTGAGACCAGAGTTGAAAACAGGTCACTTGGTAATGATATTGCATCTAGTTCCGGGGATGTTAGTACCCTCTTTATTGAATCTTCAAGTGAGGCTCCGGATGAGGTTGTTGCAGTTCGAAAGGAAACCGATTGTGTGTTAGATTTTCACTGTAATGGAGGTTCTTCCAGTGTCGTAGAAGTCCATGCTGCACAAAATTGTGATGGAAATCAGGATCAGGGTGAGACTCCGATGCTAGATTCTGAGTTGAAAAAAGTAAATGGGTCTCCTACCAGCAATGAGGTTGTATGTTGTTCAAAGGATAATAATTCTCTTTTTATTGAAAGTGTGAGTGCGGCTCTGGATCCTCAGGTGATAGGAGTTCAGTGCAATGAAGGTTCATCCGGTGTTGTAGAGATTGATTCAGCTCATAATTGTGATGGAAATCTTGACCAGAATGATACTCTGATGTTAGGTTCTGAATTGAGAGTAGAAAATGGGTCACCTACCAGCAATGAGGTTGCATCCTATTCAGGAGAAGTTAAACCTCTTTTCAATGAATCTTCAAGTAAGGCTCTGGATGCTCCGGGGTTACCTGGAGTTGTAATTCACAAGAAAACAGATTGTGCACAACAGCTTCAGTGCACTGAAGGATCCTCTGAAGTTCATTCGGCACCGAGTTGTGATGGAAATCTTCGCCAGGTTGAGACTCTGATTGTAGATCCTGAGGTAGGAGTTGTGAACGGGATACTTACCAGCAAGGAAGTTGTATCCTGTTCAATTGAAAGTCAAGATCTTGATACGGAGTCTAAATTGCTTAGGGAGTCTGATGAGAATTGCATCTTGGAAAGAAAGCAATAAGCTAAATGATCACAGTTAACACTACTAACTGGACGACAGTTCTGCACATCAGTTCAGTATGGGATGGAGCCGATGGACACAGAAAATCTAAAAATAGCTGAAAGGATAGATGATACCCGTTGTTCATTATTCTTGTACCTTGGTATTTGTTTATAGCCTCTAATCATGTAAAGGAAGAGGCTGCAGTTTCTTGTCGACACTAATTGTAGCAGTGGGGGTTGTGATACCTCCATGATTTTGTCACCCAATTTCTGATTCATGTGACCAGATACAAAGACCTTAGAGGTAGGATTGCTTTTACAGCGGAATCAAATGATAAATACTTTGTTGATTCTTCGTAATTTAATGAAAATTTATAATTTAAACCTTTGTTTTTGCAATTATGACTAATCTAACATGTCGTAATGATTTTTTTCCCAAGGAGGCTGTTTTCTCAAATGAATTTTTAACAGGTCATTTTTTAGTTCTACAGCTATGGACATGACAAGCATGGGGCAAGCTGATTTGTGCTCTCTTCTGTCGCATTCATCTCTAATATGCAGTATCATCATATTAATTTAGCTTGATGCTGCTTCACTGTTAAAGTTACTTGCCAAATATATTTTTTTAAAAAAGCTCTGCTAAAGTCTGCTGTGGAAATTGTCGGTCTTGTTGCTGGTCAAGGGCCATTATTAGCTTTGGTCTTGGTTTTATGAATACAACATCTGGTCATTGAACTTTCGCCTTTTATTCGAATGTATAATAACTTGCATTTTTTTCCCTTTGCATCTTTATTGAAGCTTTTTGGTTGATGATATGTTTTGATAGCAATCCTGGCCCCACACCTCCACCTTAAAGAGCCAATTTGTAAATTTATCTCTTAGTTTGCCATAACAGCATCTTTCCTTTGTTTTTATGTTTCTCTTTATCTGATTTGAATACTTGACACAGAGCGTTCATTTGGCTGCTTTAGTTTGGGTTTTATAAGCAGGTTGCATGGGCAACCATCTATGAAACTCATCTGATTCCCAAAGATGTCTCATGTTTCAGGTTTGAAAGGATTTGGTGTCAGACAGTCACTTTTGTTTCTTGGATGTAATCTGTTGGTCATGAACAGATTCATTTCGGATTAAAGTTGATTTATATCGATGTTTGTAGGATCTTTGTAAATCGACTACTGAAAATGTCCATAACCTTTTCACATCCTCTTTTTCTTGCTGTTTCCACCCCCATGACATTAACCAACTAATCTAGTTGGCATCCACTACGTCTGCCATCTTGCTCGTAGTTTTTAACAGTGGTGCATGTTTTCAATCATTTTACATTAGTGTTTTTGGAAACAGTTGCCTGCTAATATGACAGGCGATAATAAGGATCTTTGCATTGTCAATACTTAGACATGTCTGACATTTCCAGCAGCAGGAATCATCAACTCACACTGCTCGCTGGTTTGGTTATTAGAATGCTTTCAATTTGTTTTCCATAATATTTGTTTTGGCTTTTGTTTTTGTTTGTGTTGATGTGGCATACTCATAGCCATATTACAACTTACAAGGCCGAAGAAAACTTATCTGATTCAGCTTTGTTGAGGAATTGAAAACAGTGAACTTTTCAGTTCTCTGGTGAACTTTGCTGATCTTAGGGATGTTAAGAGGAAGCTTTAGATTAGCTTGATTGGTTTTTTTTCAGGTGAATTTTGGGTTGACAGTTTGAAAGCTTGTGGAAATGTAACACATCATTTGAACATTTTATCCTGTGGACATGCATTGGAAGTTAGAAGCAGAGGCCAAATCCTACGTGCTTTCAAGGTGGAATTTTCTGAGCAGGTCAGGCAATTTGTTTGCTTTGCAAACTTCTCTGTATGTGTCTCTCCAATGGTATATGCTTGTATTAATTTAGCTTGTTTGTTCTGTTCCCTATCCCCTCCAAAAAAAGCTTTATAAGATTTAGTTGAATATCACTTTGCATCTTTTCTATACTACCAAATAGGGTTTATATTTTGATACAAGATTGTTCTCTTTGGTTTCAGTGTGTTAATGTACCAAACAAATATTCCACCCCATTAATTTGCAAACATAAGGAAATAGCGGGAAAAAACTTGTTAAGGCATGTAAACTTGAATGAGTATATTTTGTGACAATAGTTCTTTAGCAATCATGTTTTCCTTACCACTTTACAAGTCTACCTTTAACTTAAGAAATTGTATTCTTTGTCATGAATAATTCTCTATACTTTACCTGTAAGTTTTCATGTGCTGCAATTGAGTATCAGTGTGTTACTAGATCTGCTAGGAGAATCTTAGATCTTCTTTATGATGTGTGAGACATGTATAATTGCCGGATTGTATTCCTGAAGAGCTAAGATGTTTGAAGATGATGAGTCACTTTCTCAACCTCGTGGTGGTTTTACATTTGCAAGGGAAGAAGATGAAACTAGGATAATGTTCGATTTTTAGACTCATTTGGGGTGACTGAATGCTTGCAGCCCTTGGAATACAGAAAAAATGTGGAGTTACTGGTATAACGCAATATGTTTCTTTCATGCTGTAATTGCTGCAGTGTATCTCCTAATAGTCCTTATTCCTTAATGAATTATCCATTTGGCTTTCTAGCCCATGTATTATTTCATGTTCTTGAAATATAAAGATACACTATTCTAACCCTTATAAACTTTGTACGTGGTATTTATAGTGTAATGTTTTGTTCTCTTTCGCTCCACATCAATTAAATGGTTAGTTTTTCTTTATGTTTGGTTTTGGAGTAGAGAAAGTTACAAGTAATGGTGTAGTCGTGCAGATAGGATTCGATCCAAGACTCCATGTAGACTTTAAATAACTATTTAAGTTGATGTTCACTCAATTAAATGATTATGTGTATTAATTTTTAACAAAGATTGATTCATAAATAAAAAGTCATACGATATCTACAAAGAGATTTATATCAAACAAATACATGCCAATTGAATCGAATAAAAACATACTTTTTCTTTGTTATGGATTGTACATTCTACTATTTTGAAAGTTAAGCATGAGCAATATGGGTCTGTCTGCCAATGTGTTCACTTTGGATGTAAATCAATAAATATTAGGAATTATAAGCAACACACTAGGTACTACATAAGTCTAAAACATCACAAAACATTGTTGGACTGTGTATAAATTTTATATTCTAAAACTCGACATGACTTAATCTTAACCATTTTAAGCACGACTTGCAGTGATAAAAGTCATGTGCTCTTGGCACATGAGCCATCACAACATAGCTCGTATATGCCCATATCTAGCCACACAGTGTAGAAATAAGCTTAACGGTTCATATATACTTATCTATTCCAATAATTCTTCTATTTCTTATAGATATTCTTGATAATATTATATACTTAATGTACATTATATTTTAAAAGTTATTTGTTACAATAAAAGTAAATAATAGACTCAAATTGAAGTATCTGGATGAGAACTTGACATGAAGTTATCAATCAGTCAGGGGCTAATTGGTTAAGAGTTACTCAATTGGTCAGTTAACCAGCCACATACAAATTACAAAACATGTTGTGCATTTAAAGAACAAGCAATAAATCCCCATATCCAACATAACAAATGGTTATGTCAACCAAAATAACTAGATTGGAATAAATAAACAACCATTTATGCCCGGGCTATGCCTAGTCCTTATATGCATGGGTTGACATTAAAATGTAAAATGCAGTATATTTTAATTTATGACTTAACTTTTTTTGCAAATAAATTGTTATTCATGATGTTATTTTCTATATACTCCTTAATAAGCTCGGTGGTAAGATTATTAGTTTTACGACTATTAGAAGTTGTATGTTCGAATCTCGTTGAGGGAGAAAATACAAGTGTCCTCTTTAGATTGGTCATTATTAGAAAAAAAAAAAAAACAAAATACTCCAATTGGTGGGCTGATATATAGAACCAGATAAGTGAAGACTCAACACTTTTCTCTATCCTCTTCTTCAAGCTCAAGCTCGAGCTCAACAACAATGGCGTTATCATCTTCTCCAAGCTTCTCTCTCCTCAATTCACACTCTTTTTCCAACAAACCATTCTCTCTCTCCTACACCACCTTCACCTCTACTAAGCTCATGCGCGGCCGCAACTTCCGCCGTTCACCGCCGCCGTTTAGAATTCTCGCCGCTACAACTCTTAATTCCGACAATGGCACCGTTGTTTCCGACTCCGAAAACCCTAAAGACGCTAATTATGGTCGACAATTCTTCCCTCTTGCTGCTGTTGTTGGACAAGTATGGCTTCTCTCATTATCTCTCCTTTTCTGTCGATTTCTGTGTTGTATTATTTTTGCTAATTGCCTAATTTGTTAAATTTTGGCTCTTGATTTAAAATTTTGAAACTTATGGTTGGAATGATCTGGAAATGCTTACAATTGTTCAAATTAGAGTGTAATTTCGAATTTTATTCATAATGATCATCTATTTATGGAGGAGATTAGGTTCTCTGAGAGTTGAACATGATTAAATTTATTGTTGTGTATCGAGTCGGGTTATATAGGTGGCAACCAACAGGGTTCTTTGTGAGTTGAACATGATCATCTAGCTGACTAGCTATGGAGGAGATTAGGTTCTTTGGGCATACTGAGGATGATGTATATCGAGTCGGGTTTTGGGCAGATTGATACAGAATTTCCACATTTTGCTTATTGTAGAGGATCTTGTTTAATAATGAAATACACATCTAGATGAAGATGATTGTAGTTCGAGTTGGGCTGTGGGCAGCTTAGTGTAGTTCATTTTTGCATTATTTTGTCGTCTTCTTGTGAGAGATAAGGAGGAGAGGCCTTGAATCCGGTGGAGCCAGAAGGTCATTTGCTAGATCGAGGTGATTATACCATCATCTTCAAGACTGCTAATATAATTAGTCCGTCTAATTATTGGGAGCCAATTATGTATTCCTGTGGATTGATTAGACTCTATGGGACAACTGGTTTATTTCTCCACTGGCTTGATCAAGTTACTATGGTGATGCAGGTGACCTTATTGAGTTATTTCGTCTAGTTACTTCCTGGTTTAAGAATTTAATGATTGATGAACCAGGAAGCTCACCTTGGTTGCACTCTTTTTGCAATGGAGGGAGGGAGCAACATTCTTGGAAGTATGTCATATGCTTGATCGCAAGTAATAAAATACCTAGAAATCGGTCTTAATTTTGTCGATATACCTTATCCTAGTACAATATCTTTCACCCATATTCAAAGAACCTGGTGAATCAATTGCTTCACAATCTTTTGGGGGTTTTAGGAACAGAAGACTTGCAGTTAAAACTAAAGAGTGGGTGTCATTGTTTTAGAACTTCTAGTTGATCAGTAAATAGATGTGGTATTTGGATTTTTATATGAATGAATGATTGGACATTTGATTTGAAATGCAAGCTAAAATATTTTGTTGATGTACTACAGAGCGTACCACTAAAACTGCAAGCATATCGTGACTAGTCTTGTGGAACATTATATGTATGACCAGTTCTTACTGGTACCCTCTTGATTTTACTTTTAAGTTGTTCATCTAATCGCAGGATGCTATTAAAACTGCACTTTTGCTTGGAGCCATCGATCGTGAAATAGGAGGGATAGGCATATCAGGAAAGCGAGGGACAGCCAAAACAATTATGGCACGTGGTTTACATGCCATTCTCCCACCTATTGATGTAGTTGTGGGTTCCATTTCAAATGCTGATCCATCCAATCCAGAAGAGTAAGGTTACTCCATATATTTTGAGTGTTTATTTATTTATTTATTGGCTCATCTGAAATTGCATTATATGAAGTATAAACCCTTAATTTTCAATTCTGTTAGTTTATTAATGAGCAAAAGCAAGTAATATGGGTGTAGTGCTGTCCTTCGTTATTTATCAGTCATACTTTGTTTGGTGTGCATTTAGTTTGCTTGCTTAATCATTTAATTTAGTGCATATGGTGAAGGTGGGAAGATGGATTGGCTGATCGTCTAGAATATGACTCATCTGGCAACATAAAGACCAAAGTTGTAAAATCTCCATTTGTACAGGTACTGTACATAAAACATTTAACATCCTTATATATTTACCTTTATGTTCTTTACCTTCATTGATTTACTGGCTCTACACTTTGCAGATTCCTCTTGGTGTTACAGAGGATAGGCTTATTGGGTCTGTTGATGTTGAGGAATCTGTGAAAACTGGAACTACTGTTTTCCAGCCTGGACTTCTGGCTGAAGCTCATAGAGGTGTCCTATATATTGATGAGATAAACCTTCTGGACGAAGGGATCAGTAACTTGCTCCTGAATGTTTTAACCGAGGGTGTCAATATTGTTGAAAGAGAAGGAATTAGTTTTCGTCACCCATGCAAGCCCTTGTTGATTGCCACCTATAACCCAGAAGAGGGTGCTGTACGTGAGCATTTGTTGGATCGTGTAGCTATTAATTTGAGGTATTGTATTCTAGGTTCCTTGAATATGCATCGTTGGGTTTTATGAGTTGGTATTGCTTCAATCTGCCCATCCCCTTTCTTGTAAGATACAGGCTCCTCAACAGCACATCATGTAGGCTTGTTCTTTCTTTGTTTTTTTGCATCCTACATTGATGTCCTATTCCTTCTGCAGTGCAGATCTTCCAATGAGTTTTGATGATCGTGTTGCAGCTGTTGGAATTGCAACACAGTTTCAGGAACAAATAAATGAAGTATTTAAAATGGTTGAAGAGGAAACAGAATTAGCTAAAACACAGGTAATAAAGTAACAATCAAGTTGGATTTTACCTACTATCTTGTAAGCATGCCCACTTATAGCTGCCACCTCTTTTAGCGGGTTAGTTGAGCCTTTTCTGATATTCACTTCTCTGTAACCTTGAAAAGAAGTCCCTTCTTCACGAAAGGAAATTTTTTATGTACCTAGTGAGGAAGCCTTGTGATAATATACATATGTATGAACTCATTCCAGATTAGCGCGGTATCTTGTAATGGACTTGTTATAGTAACTCATTTGCGAAAGTGACAACAACAACCGAGAATAAGGTGTCCTATAAAGTAGTAAATGATAAAATTTAGCATGCCAGTCATGCTTTTCCCTAGCAACCCTGGAAATTCCCATAGAGTAGCAGTAAAGTAAAGAAAGGTACACTTTTTTATATAAAAGAATGGAAGAACAGTCAGCCTAAACCGATAGAAATGTCCTCTCCATATTCCAAAACTAGTACAAAAGGCCTGTAGAAACTGGAGAACAAGAGACAAATAACCCAATTTATCACCATCATATCCAATTTATTCCAAAGATATGCAGCCACCTCACAATGCCCCACTACCCAAACAAAATACTTCTGCTGTTACATTTCCGGAGGCTATGCATCATCCCATAATCCCCCCATCCCAAACAAAAGACTTCCTCAGTCACTGTTAAAATGCACATATCAAGCCATCAAAGGCTTCAAAGCTGCATATTATTATTAGTGTTGAGACTCTCCAAACAGCTGTCTGTGAAAGGCTTTGTCCTTGTTTGGGTTCTGGATTCCCGAATATATGTTTAATTCTTTGTCTATTGGAATATATCGCAGATCATTTTGGCACGTGAGTACTTGAAAGATGTTACTATTAGCAGGGAGCAACTAAAATACTTGGTCATGGAAGCAATGCGAGGTGGTTGCCAGGTTCTAAAAATTGGACTCTCATTTGATCATCTTGGCATAATTTCAAATTAATATGAGCTTCTACAAGCGTAACATTTATTTGCAGGGCCACAGAGCTGAGTTGTATGCTATGCGTGTTGCTAAATGCCTGGCTGCGTTTGAAGGACGTGAAAAAGTTGGTGTGGATGATTTGAAGAAAGCTGTTAAGTATCGTTCAAGTACACCTTAATGCTTTCTGGATTTTCTTAGTGCTTTTGTGAAATTGTGGAGTCAAACTTTCCTGGGATCATCACAAATTATGATAACATTATGCTTTAAAATCATATGTAGCTTGGGAGTTTCTCTTAGATTTGAACATTTTATCAAGTGTAGTTGTGGACATCTTCAATGTCATTTGGAATATGGATTGGTAAATGATATGATGACCTCTTGAAGCACACAACTAGTTTTTGAAACTCTATTATATTGTTTCATTTCAGGTTGAACTGGTAATTCTTCCTCGTTCAATCATTCAGGAAAGGCCTCCAGAAGATCAAAATCAGCAGCAGCCACCACCGCCACCACCACCTCAACAGAATGAGGATTCATCTGAGGAGCAGAATGAGGAAGAAGACCAAGATGTTCCTTTTTCCCCCTTTCTAAGTTCTAGTTCCTGCTTGCTTGTTTCTAGATTGACATTTACTTGATGTGTTGCAGGATGAGAATGATGAAAATGATGAGGACAATGAACAACAAGATCAGCTACCCGAAGAATTTATCTTTGACGCAGAGGGAGGTTTAGTGGATGAGAAACTTCTTTTCTTTGCTCAACAAGCTCAGAGACGTAAAGGGAAGGCTGGGAGAGCAAAGAATGTCATATTTTCAGAGGACCGAGGCCGTTACATTAAGCCAATGCTTCCAAAGGTTTCTAGTGCATCTTAAGCTTATCTACTTTTCTAAAGCTTTATTATATCCTAAATATCCACAATAAACCAATGATTCCAATGATTTTAACCTACCCACCCAGAAAAGACTGATTAAAAGAAGAAACAGGATTCCTAATTATTCTTTCATTGCAGAAGGCAGGATAGGTGTATTGCGTCAGAAGACTTTGAACCAGAATATGACACTTTTTTAATTGCTTTGATTATCCTGTTAGCTGCCTCTGATATACTCTGAGCCCCACCATCCTTCTATTTCCACTAAACAAGACTTATTCTGAACAGGGTCCTGTCAGGAGATTAGCCGTGGATGCAACCCTTAGAGCTGCTGCTCCGTATCAAAAACTGAGGAAGGAAAAGGATTTGCTCAAGGAAAGGAAAGTTTTTGTGGAAAAAACAGACATGAGAGCAAAAAGAATGGCTAGAAAAGCAGGAGCTCTGGTATTCACTGCTGGCTTTAATACTTCTCTATATTTGTCGTTTATATTTTTGGAAAAATTAGAAAAAATAATCCCAACTTTCATCAATTTTGGTACAATAATCCCAACTTTGGATTATTCTGGAATAATCCGAACTTTAGGGGATCTTCATTTTCTTCAATCCCAAACCGGTCAATGTGAGTCAACAACCTTTAATAAGAGGTCACTATGACACATGTCAGCTTGACATTGGTCCAAAAAAAAAAAATTAAAAAAAAAAAAATCCCCCCCCCCAAACCACCAGTTCCCCACCTAAACCACCCCCTCCCTACCCTTTCCTCCAGCCCCCACCCCCGAAAATACCCTCAGCTAGCCGGAAAACTCCCCCCACCCCCCGACCACCACTCCCCACCCTCCCCCTCCCTTCCCCCACCCACGAAACCCTCCCCACCCCTCCCTTCCCCCACCCTGTAAAACCCCCTCCCCCTCACCCCATAAAACCCCCTCCCCTCCCTTCCCTCACCCCGTAAAAACTCCCCCCTCCCCTTCCCCCACCCTCAAAAACGGCCGGAAATTAAGCCCCTTGCCGTTTTCGAGGGTGGGGGAAGGGGAGGGGGGAGTTTTTACGGGGTGGGGGAAGGGAGGGTGTTTACGGGGTGGGGGAAAGGGAGGGGGGAGGGGTTTTTCGTGGGTGGGGGAAGGGAGGGGGAGGTGTTTCGGCTGGGGTGGGGGGTGTTTTCGGGGTGGGGGAGGTTTTCCGGCTGGGGTGGGGTGTTTTCGGGGTGGGGGCTTGGGAGGGGGTGGTTTGGGTGGCGGTTAAGGAGGAAGGGGTGGGTTTTATGTTTTTTATTTTATTTTAATTTTCAAAGTTTTTTTTTTAATTTTGGACAAATCATGTGCTGACACGTGGCTTTTAAAAAATAAAAAAAAAATTAACCTTCTCAACAGGTAACCGGTCATTAGGACCGAAGAAAATGAAGACCCCCCAAAGTTCGGATTATTCCAGAATAATTCAAAGTTGGGATTATTGTACCAAAATTGATGAAAGTTGGGATTATTTTTCCTATATTTTTTACACTTTTGATTGCATTACTTCCCCGAGCCTTCAAAACACTAGAACACAGACTTTTCAGAGCTTAACCCTGATACCATAGCAAAATAATGATTTTACGGTCTTGAGAAATAAATTTAGAAATGGCATTACTTTTACTACTGTATTTCATTGGCTTGATAATTATTTGATGACAGGTTATATTTGTGGTTGATGCTAGTGGGAGCATGGCACTAAACCGTATGCAGAATGCAAAAGGTGCAGCACTCAAGTTGTTGGCTGAGAGCTATACTAGTAGAGATCAGGTGAATCTAACTTAACTAATAAAACCAACATGATGTTATTCTGGATGAAATTTGCAAAGGTTTGCATACATCCTACCAAACATAGCGCATGGATAACTTCCTATGCTACTCCACTACATGTTATAGGTTTGCATATTTCCTACCAAACATAGCACATGGATAACTTCCTCTGCTAATCCACTGCATGCTATGTTATGGCCAGGCATTCCACTTCTATATTATATAATCTGTCGTGTTTCCATATATTTTCAAGGGATGATTTATAGCAGGTTTGTGGGCTTATGTGTGCACTTATACATGTCCCATGCCGGTCGGCACTAGTCAGTCAAACAATTATAGCTGTCAAAAGTTAACCCGACCCGAAATACCGACTCAAACCCGATTATTAACCGACTCATCTGAACCCAAAAAAATGGTGACCCAAACCCGACCTGAAACCAGTCCTAAACCCGAGTTGACCCGAGTATGTGAGACCCGACATGAACATGAATTGACCTGGAGATGACCCGACCCGAATGTAACCGTAAATTAGTTGAACCCGAATATGACCTGACTTGGAAATGACCCGACCTGATTGTAACCTGCAAATTATTGACTTGAACATAACCCGACTTGGAAATGACCCAACCTGATTATAACCTGCAAATTATTGACTTGAACTGAACCCGAGAATGACCCGACTTGAAAATGACCCAACCTGATCATAACCCGCAAATTATTGACTTAAGCCTAACCCGACTCAAACCCGAGAATGACCCGACCTGATTCTAACCCGCAAATTATTGACTTGAACCGAACCCGACTCGAACCCCAGAATTGCCCTAACTCGTTTTAACCCGTGAAAACCCGAATTAAATCCGACCTATTGTTCACCCAACCCGAATGTAACCCGACCTATTATTCACTCGACCTAAACCCGATAAGAAGTATGACCCGACTCATGCATGACCCAACCCAAACCCGAACCGCATAGGTTATGGAATTAATCCGAATTGATCCGATCCGGTTTCACCCGACCCACTCTTACCGACCCAAACCCAACCCATTTATCTTAATTGACAGCTGTACCCGAAACCTCCAAAATTTCTCAAAAAGCGTGGATATTAGCCTTCAATTTTGGAATTTTTTTGACATTTTTTCACGAAAAAATAAAAATTGCCGAAATTTTTAACATGGTCCCTTATACCCTCCGGCAGTCCAATTGGCTGGGTAGAACCATCTAATTTGCCTTTAAACGATCAATTTACCGGTTTATAACTTGCACCGATTTCATTAAATTAAGCTTACCACGAATATTTATAAAAACATATAATGATCATAAATGGATCCAAACGACATTATATGACCCCGAGATGTATCCCCTAAAATCTCAATGCTTTTCGACACCGGGCCCCGAAATAAAAATTGCCAAAATGTTTACCATGGTCCCAAATACCCTCTGGGAGTCCAATAGGAAGGGTGGAACCATCTATTTTGCCTTTAAACGACCAATTTACCGGCTTACAACTAGCGTCGATTTCATTAACTAAAGCCTGCCAGAA
Source organism: Chenopodium quinoa (assembly GCF_001683475.1). NCBI lineage: Eukaryota > Viridiplantae > Streptophyta > Magnoliopsida > Caryophyllales > Amaranthaceae > Chenopodium > Chenopodium quinoa. The sequence continues at coordinate 168,021 of NW_018745666.1, forward strand.
ACATTTATGACAACAAATAATGATCATATATGGTTCCAAACGACATTATATGTCCCCGATATGTATCCCTTAAAATCTAAAGGCTTTTCGACACTGGGCCCCGAAACCTACAAAATTTCTCAAAAAGCTTGAATATTAGTCTTCAATTTTGGAATTTTTTACTTTTCTTCGCACAGAAATAAAAATTGCCGAAATTTTTACCATGGTCCCTAGTAACCTCCGGGAGTCCACGGGTAGGCGGAACCATCAAATTTGTCTTTAAACGACTAATTTACTAGTTTAAACCTTGCACCGATTTCCTTAACTCAAGCCTACCACGAACATTTATTAAAACAAATAATGATCATATATAGTTTCAAACGGCATTATATGACACCGAGATATATCCCCTAAAATTTCAATACTTTTCGACACTGGGCCCCGAAACCTACAAAATTTCTTAAAAAGTGTGGATATTAGCCTTCAATTTTGGAATTTTTTGACTTTTTTTTGCCTGGAAACAAAAATTGCCGAAATGTTACCATGGTCCCTAATACCCTCTAGAATCCAATTGGTTGGGTGGAACCATCCAATTTGCCTTTAAATGCCCAATTTACCAATTTACAACTTGCACTGAATTCATTAATTCAAGCCAACCACGAACATTTATGACAACATATAATGATCATATATGGTTCCAAATGGCATTATATGACTCCGATATATATCCCCTAAAATCTCAAGCTTTTTCAACACCGAGCCCCGAAACCTCCAAAATTTCTCAAAAAACGTGGATATTAGCCTTCAATTTTGGAATTTTTTGACTTTTTTCCCTCAGAAATAAAAATTGTCGAAATGTTTACCATGGTGCCTAATACCCTATGGAAGTCTTATTGGGTGGGTGGAACCATCCAATTTGCCTTTAAACGGCCAATATACCGATTTACAACTTGAACCAATTTTATTAATTCAAGCCAACCACGAACATTTATGTCAACATATAATGATCATATATGGTTCCAAACAGAATTATATGACTCCGAGATGAATCCTCTAAAATCTAAAGCCTTTTTGACACCGGGCCCCTGAAACCTCCAAAGTTTTTCAAAAAGCGTGGATAAAAATTGTCAAAATACTTACCATGGTCCCTAATACCCTCCGATAGTCCAATTGGGTGGGTGGAACCACCAATTTGCCTCTAAACGACCAACTTACCAGTTTATAACTTGCGCCGATTTCATTAACTCAAGCCTACTACGAACATCTATGACAACAAATCCTGATCATAACTGGTTACAAACGACATTATATGACCCAGAGATATATTCCCTAAAATCTCAAGTCTTTTTTACATCAGGTTCCGAAACCTCCAAAATTTCTTAAAAAACATAGATATTAGCCTTTTATTTTGGAATTTTTCGACTTTTTTCGCCCATAAATAAAAATTGCCGAAATGTTTACCATGATCCGTACTACCCTCCTGTAGTCCAATTGGATGGGTGGAACCATCCAATTTGCCTTTTTAACGGTCAATTTAACGGTTTACAACTTGCACTGATTTCATTAACTCAAGCCTACCACGATCGTTTATGACAATATATAATGATCATATATGGTTTCAAACGCCTTTATATGACCCCAAGATGTTTCCCCTAAAATCTCATGTTTTTCGACACCGGGCCTCGAAACCTCCAAATTTCTCAAAAAGCATGGATATTAGCCTTAAATTTTGAAAAAATTTGACTTTTTTCGCCAGAAAATAAAAATTGCCGAAATGTTTACCATGGTACATTATACCCTCCGGCAGTCCAATTGCGTTGGTTGAACCATCCAATTTGCCTTTAAACGACCAATTTAACGGTTTACAACTTGCACCGATTTTATTAACTCAAGCCTACAACGAACATTTATGACAAAAAATAGTGATCGTATATGGTTCCAAACGACATTATATGACCCCGATATGTATTTCCTAGAATCTCAAAGCTTTTCTATTCCAGGCCCCGAAACCTACAAAATTTCTCAAAAAGCGTGGATATTAGCCTTTAATTTTGGAATTTTTAGACTTTTTTTCGTCCAGTAATAATAATTGCCGAAATGTTTACCATAGTCCCTAATATTCTTTGGGAGTCTAATTGGGTGGGTGTAACCATCCAATTTGCTTTAAACGGCCTATTTATCGGTTTATAACATGCACCGATTTCATTAATCCAAGCCTACAACAAACATTTATGACAACAAATAGTGATCATATATGGTTCCAAACGGCATTAAATGACCTCGAGATATATCCCCTAAAATTTCAAGACTTTTCGACACGGGCCCCGGATCCTCCAAAATTTCTCAAAAAACGTGGTATTAGCCTTCAATTTTGAAATTTTTGACTTTTTTCGCACGAAAATAAAAATTGCCGAAATATTTACCATGGTTCCTAATACCTTCAGGGAGTCCTATTGGGTGGGTGGAACCATCCAATTTTCCTTTAAACGACCAATTTACCAAATTACAACTTGCACCGATTTCATTAACTCAAGCCTACCACGAACATTTATGACAACAAATAATGATCATATATGGTTCTAAACAGCATTATATGACCTTGAGATGTATCCTTTAAAATTTAAAGATTTTTCGACACCGAGTCTCGAAACCTCTAAAATTTCTTAAAAAGCGTGGATATTAGTCTTCAATTTTGGAATTTTTGGACTTTTTTCGCCCGCAAATTAAAATTGCTGAAATGTTTACCATGTTCCCTAATACCCTTCGGGTGTCCTATTTGGTTGGTGGAACCATCCAATTTGCCTTTAAACGGCCAATTTAATTACCGGTTTACAACTTTTACGGATTTCATTAACTCAAGTTTACTACGAACATTTATGACAACATATAGTGATCATATATGGTTCCAAACGGCATTATATGACCCCGAGATGTATCCCCTAAAATATTAATATTTTTCTACACCGGGCCCTGAAACCTCCGAAAAATTCTCAAAAAGCGTGGATATTAGCCTTCAATTTTGAAATTTTTTTATTTTTTTTCACTCGAAAATAAAAATTGCCGAAATGTTTACCATGGTCCCTAATATTCTTCGGGAGTCCAACTGGGTGGGTGGAACCATCCAATTAATCTTTAAACGACCAATTGGTCGGTTTACAATTTGCACCGATTTCATTAATTCAAGCATACCACGAACATTTATGACAACAAATAATGATCATATATGGTTCCAAACGGCATTATATGACCCTAAGATGTATTCCATAGAATTTCAAGACTTTTCGACCCCGGGCCCCCTAACCTCTAAAATTTCTCAAAAAACGTGGATATTAGCCTTCAATTTTTAGAATTTTTTGATTTTTTTCGCCTGGAAATAAAAATTGCTGAAATGTTTACCATGGTCCCTAATACCCTCCGGGAGTCCAATTGGGTGTGTGAAACCATTCAATATGCTTTTAAACGGCCAATTTACTGGTTTACAACTTGCACCGATTTACCGGTTTACAACGGCCAATTTAATTAACTTGCACTAAATTCGATTTGAACCGAAATTGACCCAAATTTGTTTTAACCCGTCAAAACCCGAATTTAACCCGACTTGTTATTAACCTGACCTGAATTGAACCCGACCCGTTTCTATCCCAAACCGAATTCAACCCAACCTGTTACAAACCCTACCCGTAATCAACCTGACTTGTTATTGTCCTGACCCAAATTTAACCCGACTTGTTATTGACCTGACCCTGACTTTTACCATACCTATTACTTACCCAACCCAAAAATTCAACCTGATATGTTACTAACCCGAATCGAAATTAGCACGACTTGTTATTGACCCGACCTAAATTCAACCCTAATTGTTCCTGACTCGATTTCTAATCACCTTAAATGCAATTTAGACCACCTTATTATTGTTGATCAAATCATTTTGTCTTGGGAGACCAAGTCGGTCCACGCTAGCAAAAGAAAGGAGCATATTCCTCAAATTTAAGAGTTAAATATAGTATATATTTGTTGTATGGTCAAAGGAGATAATTATCTTCCTAAATTATAGACTATATTTCCCTAATATATTGCTATATATATTATAGTCAAAGGAAATAATTAGCTTGATGAAAACGATAATTATCTATTTATAGTTAGTTGAACCCAAATATGACCTGTCTTGGAAATGACCCGACCTGGTTGTAACCTAGCAAATTATTGACTTAAACATAACCCGACTTGAATCCGAGAATGACCCGACTTGGAAATGACCCAACCTGATTATAACCCGCAAATTATTGACTTGAACCGAACCCGACTTGAACCCGAGAATGACCCGACTGGAAAATGACCCGACCTAATTATAATCCGCAAATTATTGACTTGAACTGAACCCGACTCAAACCCGAGAATAACCTGACCTGATTCTAACCCGCAAATTATTGAATTGAACCGAACCCGAGAATTACCCTAACCCGTTTTAACCCGTGAAAACCCGATTTAAACCCAACCTATTGTTCACCCGACCCAAATGTAACCCGACCTTAACCAGGTAAGAAGTATGACCCGACTCATGCATGACCTAATCCAAACCCGACCCGCATAGGTTATGGAATTAATCTGAATCGACCCGACCCGAGATGACCCGACCCAAACCCGACCGGTTTACACGAACTGACAGCTCTACAGACAGTCATCAATGTTGAGAACTTGCGAATGAATCTTTAACCCCCCTCCCCCCCCCCCTTCCTTTTCTAGTATCCAGTTTTACCTTCCTATTTCTGATGATTCCAACATTTAGAATTGTTTTGATGCTGGGGGGGGGGGGGGTGCTCAATCTTGTCACATCATTAGCGATGTTCGAACTTGATGTTAGGGCGTGATGGTTCGAAATTTCGAATGATTATATTGCCTTTTCGTCTTGTTAATAATTTGGCTTTGAATTTGATATAATGTAATCAGTTCAGCAAAAAGGCCAACAACCTCTTAAGATTCCATTGACTGCCACTCTGCCAGATACTTGTGTAGTAGTGCATTTCCTTTACAGGCTACACAATATCTGTTCTATCTGACATGGGGACAGACAGAAACTTTCTATTTATATATTTCAACTAGTAAAACAAAGGCACTATATTTTCTTCTAGATCTCTGTTTTTAATATTAAGGAGGTTCCCTATGTTGATGTTTTCACATTGTTACTTAGGTTTGTATCATTCCATTTCGCGGGGACTCTGCAGAAGTTCTCCTGCCTCCTTCCAGATCAATTTCAATGGCAAGAAAACGTCTCGAGAAACTTCCGTGTGGTGGAGGTTCCCCTCTGGCTCATGGTCTTACAATGGTCAGTACTTTTGCACTACCTATGCTGTGCCTTAATGTGTCTCATCATTTGCATTCAAATTGCTGTACTCAAGCTACAATGCTGCGAATCCTTTCTGATTCCTCCTCTGCATATGCTTAGGCTGTGAGGGTCGGAATGAATGCAGAAAAAAGTGGAGATGTTGGACGCATCATGATTGTTGCTATAACTGATGGTAGAGCAAACATATCACTGAAAAGATCTACAGACCCAGAAGCAGCGGCATCTGCAGATACCCCTCGGCCTTCTTCAAAAGAGTTAAAGGTAATTTATACTCTACAGCCTACACCAAATGATTGCTAAAATGTAGATCATTAAACTTAGTATATTACCTTGACTGTCAGCCTTTCTGCAATTTATTTTTTAAGTCTTGAAAATTATTTACTCTGGTTGTGCTCGTTATTAGGAAGAGATTCTGGAAGTGGCTGGTAAAATTTACAAATCAGGAATGTCCCTGCTTGTCATTGACACAGAGAACAAATTTGTATCCACCGGCTTTGCCAAAGAGATAGCCAGAGTAGCTCAGGGTATGGTTTACACTAACAGATTTCTTTTTAAATTTCTTATGCTTTCTCTGATATGATTCAAATTTCAAATCTTTATGCAGGAAAATACTATTATCTGCCTAATGCTTCTGATGCTGTAATCTCAGCAACAACCAAGGACGCCTTGTCAGACTTGAAAAACTCGTGATTACATAGATAGGTCAAGTTGTCAATATCGAAAGCAAATTTATTTTCAACATGACTCAAATATTTTGTAGATCTTGATAAAATCATGTTAATAGATCTTGACTCGATGTCGGAAGTGAGGTTGTATTGTAAAGGCACTCTTATTTCCAAGTGACACCCAATAATTAGAGCTCAAGGTTGATGATCATCAGTCCAAAATGTAGCAAACTGAAGTTCAAACAAAAATTGGACCTGTAATTTGAACTAGAGAAATAACCAAAAGTCTGTCTGAACAAAAAATCATACCGAGGATGCAACTTACATTACACATCTTCTAGCAATTCAGAGGCAAAGTGTTGGAAGCATAAAAAAATATTCTAAGTGATGGAAATTGCACATTCTGATTGCAGACTCAGATCCAGATCATCTGTAATTACTCTTACTGTGACATGATTTGGGCAATTCAAATTCCTCTCACTTGGACAATTATGCATCTGCATGCAGAGGTATTCAGTCAGAACGTGCCATTTGTCCCCTAATTTACATAAACAACCTTTTACTGTAGTAAATTCATCCTGTATCACACAAGGGATGAGTTATAGCCTCTGTTAGAAATTCATGGAAGTTAATATGGCTCCAAAATCATCTCAGGTTAAACTTTAAGTTCACTCAGCAGTCAGTACAACACCACTGAAATCAAACCGCTGTCAATCACTGCCTGCAGCAGCCTCTAGGCACCCCTGAAAGCACAAAAAAATGTGTATTCAATTCTGAACACAAGGTTATCAGGTTTTGCCTTTTGAACTAGATCGTTTATGCTAATCTATGTTGAGGCATTAAAGCAATAAATAAACTAGAACACACAAGTACACAACACTGTAGAAGGAATTAGATTAAAAACTATTAACTTACAAAAGTAGCTTTTATAGGTGAGAAACTACCTGAAAATTCACAGGTTTTACTACATACATCACATATGAATGAAGAATTAAAAATGCTACTAGAACTATTAGATAATGAGGGATAAGTGGTAGTATATCCATCACTAATGCACATATAAAGTCTCGAATTTCAGTCATTGGATCAAAGGCGCTGTACCAGAATGAGCCTGCGGCAGCACAAGAAGCCAAAGCTAGCAGTGTTTGATAACACGAGATATCCTCTCAAAGAAAATGGGGCACATGCTCGTGCTGAAGATGATAACTTCTTGCATCCACTCCGGAGCCACATTAGCAAATGTCCCTAGGGAGGAAACATGATACAATAACTCTCCAGTTGGGGCAGCCTTATTCACCCATGTCAAAGTAAATGAATAACCTGCAATAAGCCAAAATAGACAAATTTAAGTTTAAAATTTGCCAAATTAAGTGCAAAGGTAAATTTATCATATAACATACATGCACTTATGCGGCAAACAGCAACAGTCCAAGGACTAGCTTGTCCATGAAATGAGAAAATAGTAACACACTAACACCATTTCCACTAAAGAATGTCCATGAAGGAAGTCCATGAATATAAGCATGTGTGTTGGTGTTTCTATGAATTCACGTTGGTGTTTCTATAAATTCACTCAAACTAAAAACACAGCCAAAAAAAAAAACTGGAACAGGGGCATGGTTCAATACAGAACAAAAGGCTCATATGAAATCTATGTGAAAGTCATAGGCTAAAAATCTCCATAAATATGCACTACATAAGGTAGTATAGGTTATTGTATGAGAAATGGGACAATAAATTATACTTCAGAAAGAGAGTGAGGACAGAAAATTTAAGGTAAAAATGTAGTGTACAGGTGAAAGAGATAGTGACACTTCAAACTTAACACAAAACTCCAAACATTAAGCGTATATGTCATGAGGATGGGAGCTGCTTGTCACTTTGTCAGCAACAATCTCTCCATCCATGCTAACAGATGATCAACAATGAATTACCACTGGACTGATGAACTGCATGTAAACACCTTCCCTCAGGCTGATTTGCAACAGAAACTTTCATGCCAGTCAGGCACTCGACAAAATTTTGAAACAGGCATTTACAAGGACCTGTTACGGAAATAGTAGAGTATTGAAAAGAAAATTTGTTAGTTAACAAAGAATTTAGCAGGCATATATTCTCAAGTTGATTGGTGGGATAACAACATAGACATACCTTCATTGTCAATGTTGCTCCAACAACATTCTGGCTGCACGTTCACACACAGAACAATCAGTAAATAATACGAAGTATCAATAATCCTAGGCTCAAGAATAGCCCCAAAAAGTACCTGCACATGTGCATTCGAAACATCTTTAGATTGATCTGATAACTTTTTTTTCTTGGTTGGAGGCTCGTGAAGACCAGCTGATGCACTATTTGTGGCAGAATCAGTTTCCATTAGAAGTCTAGCACGTGTCCTTGTCATACTCATTGGTGATTCATTCACCTGCCCTCGAGATACAGATGGGCTACGTTGAATACTGTTAATATTCTGCTCCTCATGTTGGTTATTTTGGTTGCTAGAGTTGGGAATCTCCTGCTGTAACTGGTGTAGTTTCTCAACCTCTGCAGAAAGCTCGTGATCTGCATACACTTGACAAAGAGTCAGTCTTGAGTCAAAACTAACAATGCAACAAAAGCACCACACCTAGAGAGAACCCTCCACACTCTTAAGTCCTTAACCATGAGATAAAATTCAAAAACAGAGGTGATATTGCAAACTAGACAAAAGCATTGGCAAGGTGCTACCCATGTACCCCACGAGACCCCAAAAGCCCATTTGGGTGGTTAGGACCATCTGCCAAATTGTCATTAAGACATTTACGTAAACGCCTCACTTAAATAACTCAAGGCCATCATGGGCCATTATGCAACCAACTATTGGTCATACATGGTTCCAAACAACATTATATGACCTTGAGATGCATCCCCTATCATCCCAAAAGTTTTCGTAATCAGGTCCCAAAACCTCCAAAATTGGTCCAAAAGCGTGGATTATAGCCTTCACTTTTGGACAAATTTTGACTTTTTTGGACCCGGGGATAAAACCTTGTTGGGGCCTTGGGGGGAGTCCATTTGGGTGGTTGGAACCATCCACTTTGCCTTTGTACCGTTAATTTAACCGTTTACAACGTATGTCTCCTTTCAGCGACTCAAGGCCGCCACGAACCTTTATATGACCGAATACTAGTCGTATATGGTTTTGAACAATATTATATGACCCTGGAATGAATCACCTACGATCTCAAGACTTTTTGACATCGGGTCCCAAAACCTCTAAAAAAGGTTTGATTTCATGTATTATAGCCTTCAGTTTTAGCTTTTAGAGAACAAATTCTAACCTGCCAGATTATGCATCGAGGTGTTTTCGAAGGATCCCAAAGAAACATGAGAGGCATACTTAGTGCCTGAAACCATCTCACTCAAGCCTTAATCCACTCTTTGCCATAATGTCCTAAAATGCCTTAGCTTGGCCTTGCGTTGTCTTAGCTTGCATTGCATTGCATTCCTAGGCCTTGCAATACCTTGATTTGGCACTAAGGCAAGCCAAGCTGCTACCCTCAATTGCCAAAAAATAGAATTTTTTTTTTCAAGTATAAGGTGTTTTATGCATTGTCCTTGTGCACATTCCCCATGCCTTGGCCCCAAGAGTTGTTGGCATTGGCAACAACATCACCACCTAACACCCCACACTTAGGTGTTGCGCTTTGCCCTAATCCCATACTAAGCATTTTTTACCACCAAAGGTGCATCCCTACCCTCGTTTAGCAAAACATAGGAATTTTAGGGGCTAAGGAGTGAGGGGAACAAAACTGATTTTCCTTTCATTTTTCTGATTCTAATTATCGTATGTTCCTTTTCTCTTTGGGGGGGGTGGGGGGGGGGGGCAAATGTATCCTTGTGCACCCTTTAATGTCAAATTCCAATGTTTAATACCAAATTCAGTAATTCCCAATGGAATGAGCAGCAACTACCCATGAACCTCTACAGTCTACACTATATGGCATGTTTATCATCCAATATGCTTATAGCATAATCCAAGAACATAAAGCAACTATCAGAAAAATTGGCAGTATATTAAACTTACTCTTTTGTTTCTCCTCCGTTAAAAGTTGCTGGAAATCATCATACTGTTGGTCTTTAGCAGTTCTGCAACCCGAAAAAAAAAAAAAAAAAAAAAAAGGTGGTCATGATTAGGCTTAGCAAATAAAACTCATCAAATATTGCAACGATAGATACCTCAGAGACACAACTTCACTCCGTAATTCATCAATAGTTTCTAACAATCTGTTTTTCTCACTGGTCAAATGATTTACTAGAGATTCCGACGCTGCAATGACAATTAAAATGGAGGTAACATGAACAAGTAACCACCATCATCCAAAAAATGCAATGCCCATTTACCAACAATGTAGACTTTATAGTTAAATATCTAGCAATGAAAATCAAACTTTAAAGAGAACGAAAATCGAGCAAAATTACACAAATCGTTAATAGAGTGGTGAAATTTAAGAGTAAAGAATGACTACCAGATATAAACTCAATAAATTTCACTTCTTGTTCTTGATTAGCTTGATCCAACTCACGATCTTTCTCTACCTAAATTCCAAATAGACAATCATTTAACGCCAGAAACCCTATAAATTCATCAAAAAAAATTCACTAGAGAGAGAAAAAATCATCGAAAAAACCCGCATAAACTCATAATTCTGTAAAATTTCCCAATTTGGGGAAAAATCCCTAAAAATGAAAAGGCTGAAGGATAAAAATTGAGAGGAAAACCTTGAGTTTTGAGTACTTTTCGTAGAGTTTAGAGTAAAGCGCCTCCATCTGCAGAAACAACATGCAAATTCGGTTATTAATTGTAAAACTACTACCAGAAAAATTGAAAATTTGATTAAGGGAAGCATAAACCCTAATTGTAACAATTGAAGAAATTGGAAGCTTGAACTAATTAAAGTTGAATAAACTGCAAATTCGAAACCTTGAATTCGAAGATGAAGCTTGATTGAAGAAAATTTGAGCGGAAAAAATGGAGTGTAGGAGAGAGAAATCAATGGCTAATTAGCGCGAAATCAAACGACTGGAATTCTAATGTGAGGAGAGGAGGAGAGCACTTTAGACTTGACTACATGAGCGGTTTGAGCCTTGAGCCCTAAGTCAAGTGAACCATGTTGAAGTTGGCTAGAGGCACAACAAGTGAGGATTGGTTTGCTCCGGAGCCTCGGAGGCGGTCCCGGCTAATTGTTTATCAGCCTTTTCAACTTGTATTTTTTGGTTAACTCGGTTAATAAGGATTTGTTACTTAAATCCTTTTAAGGCATTGTAATCCCTCTTTTGGGATTCATTTGTATTACAAAGGTAATGCACATTACGTAATTTGTTAAGGAAAACTTAAACAAATGTATTTCTTTTATTGATGTCAATTACTTGTGTGAATAGTTTTGTTGGAATCAATACGAGTAGTGTTATTTCTTAGAATCCACTTAATGCGAACAAAGAAGCTAGTCAATATCAATAAGAGTTGCTTGCAGCTTGCCCCATAAAAAACGAGATGCAATAGTGTTGGCTATAGTGCTCCAAAATTCGAATTTATTGATTCCAAGAATAGATTAAGGTTGTCACTGATACAATGATAGTATGATACCCAAAGGAAAAGTTAACTTGTCCTTGTACGAGTACTTTATTTCTTCTTACTCCATATTTTAGGTAAATTCAAACAAGATATAAAATTAAAAACATATCAAAACGATGAGTTTTGTTCGAGCATCTCAACAAACCGATGCGTTTAGGTTGTAAAAACCAATTGAAGTAAATTCTCTCAAACAAAACCCTCTTTCAGTTGTTCGGCTTCAGTGCTTCACTAACCGCTTTCTCTCTTTCAATGGCTTCTGAAAACCAACCAAAAACCGCAAACACCAATGACCCCAAAAAACGCAAACGTTGTTACTTACCTCACAACGTAAATCCTCCTTTTCCCATTTTCATTTCTTCAGTTTTTATATACTATTGATTATATGATTAATTTAATAAACTTGTTCTTTGATTTCTGTGTGTGTGTGTTTTTTTTTTTTTTTTTATAATTTAATTTGTTTACCAGAAAGCAGTGAAGAAGAAGGGGCCAAGCCCTTTAAGACCAGGAATTCAAGGCTTCTTCATAACCTGTGATGGTGGAAGGGAACACCAAGCTTCTCATGAAGCTATCAATGTCATTGATACTGTATGATTTTTATTTTTTATTCGTCTTTTATTATTTATTTATGTTAATAGATTCAAAAAATGTTATTTGATTGATAAAAAAAGTAATCTTTAGCACCCTAATTATTCAAGTTTAAATTTTTATGTTCATTTTGTTAATTAACTCAACTATTAATTTGTTAGGCTTAATTCATGTGATTAATTGATGGGGTTTGATAATCTTGGTGGGGTGGTTGATTTGAAGTGAAATGTGATTTGTGGTTAAATTTATAGTTTAATTGGTTTATGAAGATTGAGCCTTGCTTAATTGTTTAAGGTGGACCTTGTAATTGTCAAAAGTTGGGCTTTTTTCGCTGATATTTGTTGTTGGTTTGAACTTCAAGTATTTAAGCTAGAATATATGAGAAGTTTCCAAGAGCTAATAGTTATTTTAGGCTTAAGGAAAGATGAGAAGAAATTATCTTTTGGAATTTCAAATTTATAAGAACTTTGGAGGAAAGGAAAGTGATGAAATAAGTAAAGACATAGAAGGAAAGTGATGAATATTCGTTAACCAAGTGGTTCTACAGATATTGAGTTGAATATGGGCTCTGAACATGCTTAATGTAGACTATGCTACTTAAGCATGGGTATTGGTTTGAAGTTGTATGATTGCAACAAGAGATTAAAGTGGACCTTTTCCCTTATCATTAGCATTGGTTTGAACTCTTTGAAGGGTTCCAACTAAGGTATTTACATTCTGTTATATAAAAAAGTTTCGGCACGCATTTTCCTTGATAATACAGCTTCCTGTTCCTAGTAGTGTTTCTTAGGTTGCACAAATGATCAAGAGGAAAAACGTGGAAGAAAGATTGTAAACTACTGACAAATAGATCATTAGTTGAATATCCATGAACAAAGTAATTCAAGTGATATTTAGTAGGTATCATCTTTCATAACATGGACTTCATAGCTGTGCTACCTACTGCCTACTTGCCTAGGCAATTAGGCATGGATATTGGCTTGAAGTTGTATCATTGCTTCAAGAGATTATAGTGTACCTTTTCTTTTATCTTTATTATTGGTCAAGACTTGAACTTTGAATGGTCCGAACTCAGTTATTTTCTAGTACTAGAATTTTCCAGCGTGAGTTTGTCCTAGTAGTACAGCTTCCAAAAACCATTGTTTCTTGTGCTGCACAAATGGTCCAGATTTTTTTTTTTCACAAGGTGGATGATGAGAAGAGGAAAACAATTAAAAAGAGCTTGTCATTTGCCAAAAGTGTTATGGTCTTACTATTAAACAGACGACAGCTCATGAATTGTGCCGGATCAATATTACTGTAGTATCCTTGCAAAGCAGCTGTTTCATACAGACCTAATTGGCACATACATAAACACCCATATACTGTACAATACTTGAGCATTATCAAGTCTTACTTGTTGTTCTCTGTGCTTGAACTTTTGCATAAAATTTCACATAACAAAGTATATGGAGTGTCTTATACACTCAAGTCTTAAATGTTATATGATTTGGCTGTGAAGGCCCTTATGTTGTCATGAAATTGGACCTGTTCTGGTTTATTTCCTCCTGTTTGTCTGTGTGATAATCCTATAAAGTATCAATTTTTATTTTTTTTAGATTTTAGAAGAGCTGATCGATGGTAAGGATTCAAGGGCTAATATAACAGTGATACCAGAGAAACCTGCAAACAAAAAAATAAAGTTTTCATACTCTGACTCTTCTGATAATGAAGAAGATGATGACAATGTTGACGAGAATGGAGCCGAGAACCAGTCTGAAAAAGTTGCAGAAGAGGTTGCTAACAATGGAAGTACCCTGGAAGAAAATACTGATCCTGCTAAGAAGGATGATAAGTTGCCTGAGGTTGGATCAGGACAAGTTGCTGATGGTTGTGAGGAAGTTGATAAACAAGCTGATGACAAAAGCAAGGAGAATGAGGAACCAATCGAAAAGAAACAGTGCAGTGATACCAAAAAGTTAGAAAGCATAAATCATACCGCAGAGCTATCTGTTGATAAGTTGATAGAAGCTGAACTTAAGGAATTAGGAGATAAGAGCAAGGTGAGTTAATATGACAATCCGTAAAACACTGCCCCCCACCCTCCAAGTCTAACATGTTTAAGGTACATTATACATCATAATGAGTGTTTCTGTTATACTAGTATTTGAAGTAAAATTGTTTTGTTGAACCAGCGGCGTTTCTCAAAGATTGATACCGGCTGTAATGGTGTTGTCTTTGTACTTATGCGGAGAAGGGATGGAGACCCTAGCCCTGGAGAACTTGTACAGCATATGATGGAATCTGCTTCAGCTACAAAAAAGCATATGTCAAGGTTCAAGCTGCCTTTCTTTATTTAGCTTCTTTATTTGACAGCTTCACAAAAGAGTACTACCTTTGTTGTGGACTTCACTGAGATGTTTCATTTCTGTAGGTTTCTTCTGAGAGTGCTACCCGTAGAGCTTTCATGTTATGCATCTGAAGAGGAAATATCAAAAGCTATTAAGCCAGTTATTGAACAATACTTCCCTGTCACCGCTGAAGCACCGATTAAGGTACTTGCCCATACATGCTTGACAAACACTCTATGGTACCGGCAGATCTAAGTTATTATTTCGCCATAATTATGCATGTTGAATTTTCATTAACAGTGCTTTTTTTTTTTGCTTGAAGATAGTGTTACTTGGGTTTTAATTATTCATACAATCAATATTCTGGTGAATTCTATGAAGATTAATTGTGGTATTTTTACTATGGAGTGATTGACATTTAATGTACAAAACGAACTATGACATGGGAAGAAAAATCCTGCATATCTGTTCGACATAGAAAGTTGGAAGCTGGTGGTGCTTAGATTCCTTCAACTTTATGGCAGTGTTCTTGTGGATCTGATAATTGATTTGTTTTGGATGTACTCCCTCAGTTTGCTGTTCAATATGATGCCCGTGCCAATTCTGGCATCGAGAGGATGAAGATAATAGATGCGGTTGCCAAAGCTGTTCCTGAACCACATAAAGTAGATCTCAAAAATCCACAGAAGACTATTATTGTCCAAATTGTTAAGGTACTGAAAGTGTGTTGTCTTGAGTTCTTGACTGGCTGGCATACATAATTTGCTTTAGTTTTCTCCATAGTCGTCTCTAGATTTTTGTTTGTTAAGACTAAATCCATGTGAATCTTATATTCGACCTTGTTTTTCTAGACTGTGTGCTTGGTTGGTATTGTGGAGAAGTACAAAGAGTTGGCGAAGTTTAATTTGAGGCAGCTCACATCATGATAGCCAGGTTTAAGTAAGGCTTGCTCGAGATTCAACTTGGACAATAAGAACAAGAACGTCAATAGTGACAACAAGAATATGGCCCCAGATCAAGACACACAACAAGAATATGGCCTCAGATCAAGACACTCTTTTTGGGCATCTTGATGATAGTACACAGTTACACACTCATAATGTTGTATACTAGTGGCTCATTCTTTTTCTCTAAACCCCCTATTTGCCTCATATTGTGTGTTTGTTGAGCTAGTGAATTCAAGTCTTCAACTAAATAAACAAATCTGTTTCAGCTTAAATTTTTAACTCTAGTCTGTTGAACTTTAGTGATTGTTACATTAGTCTTTGTTGAAGTTGGATTTATACTAAAAGAACTTAGAATTATGTCATATGTGCACTTACACATTCACTTTCTCTGAAAGCCTTCATTATTCAACTTGAAAATATGAATTAATAAATCAACTCCATATTCCTTTAATTTATTTTATTTATTATCATAATACCGCTTATTTTAGAGAATAAGCAAAATATTCAGGAGATTGTTTTGAGATCTATAGTATTTACCCTTTTAACTATATTTTTCTTCTCATAAGTTTGAATATTTTCGTCAAAATCTGAATTTACAAGCTTTGGGAAGCAGAAGCAAATAGTACATTGTCACTAGGGAAGTAGGGAGTTTATAAATTCCTCCCCTAACACTGAAGTTATTATAGCTTCATACATTATTTTAATCTTATTACACTTGCACTTGCGTTTTTTCGACCATATTTATGATTGTTGATGATATGTTACAATGGTACAGAATTGTTTAAGACTTGTGACTTGTTTGTAACATTAATCTTTCTACACTTTACTCGGAATTTGTCAAAAACTTTGTTCTTCTAAGCCAAATAAAACTCACCCTTGTTACAGACGAGTTCACAATGGTGAGGGCGTAACATTTTTCTAACATATTACGATTGTTGACAATATGATTCACAATGTTAATCCTTCAATACAGAATTGTACAAGACTTGTGTCTTGTTTTATAGACCAAAAGGAGATAAACACACATTAATTATTTATTAGGTAAAAAAAATGTAAAAATTCCATTAAAATAAAAAGGTTCTGTGTAACAACAAATGATTGGCACAAATGATTGAAACACAAAGAATTTTGTCTTTTCAACCTAACAAATCATCATAAACTATGCTCCCAAACCACCCAACCTTTTCATCATCTAACACCCCACACTCTCTATGCTGCTGGCTTGTTGTAAAGCTTTTCCACCATTTTTCTATACTCTGCATCATACCAACAACATAAATTCAGTCAAAATCTCCACTATTTTAATTATGATATATTATACTCTCTCCGTCTTTAAAAGTAGTTCCGCAAAGCCATTTAGAGACGGAGGGAATACTAATATTATTACGACAACTATTAATTTTGTATTAAAATAATCAACAACCCAAAATCACCACCAACCTTCTTGATTGCTCCAAAGAGCTGCTGCTTGTGTGTTTAATGGTGAGCTAGTATTAGGCTCTGAAATTACAACCCCAAAAATCAGAAATTTATTAATCACAACTACAATTAGAAAAACAAAATAAACTTCCCAAATTAAGTGCATTTAATTCAATTACCTCCAAGCAAACTTTGGATAGAAAGCAATATAGTTCTCACATCATAAGCAGATGACCATTTATCCTAAACATTTCATAAATTTACAGTTAGTGTGGCGGT
Organism: Chenopodium quinoa; assembly: GCF_001683475.1. Lineage (NCBI taxonomy): Eukaryota > Viridiplantae > Streptophyta > Magnoliopsida > Caryophyllales > Amaranthaceae > Chenopodium > Chenopodium quinoa. Next base: position 185,183 of record NW_018745666.1, read on the forward strand.
TCGGGTATCCGAGGACTCGAAATCAAAACAATAATCAAGCACAATTAACAATCAGAATGTACCTGAAGAATATCCAAGCAAATGTTACCAAAAACATCGACATTTGGGTGGAAACAACCAGTCTCAAACTTGACTTTAGGAGGTTTAAATGGGTAATCAGCAGGAAAACTTAGGGAAAGTTTATATTCAGTGCCTTCAAATACTGTTTCTTTGCTTCCATGAATTGTTCCTTTCCAGTTGAATATGTTGTCTTCTTCAGGAAACGCTGAGATCCCAGGATCACCACTCATCTAATTCAAATAAACAAAATAAAGATTTTTAGAATTATGTTTTAGTTGATTAAAACTAATTAACAAAATGTATTTTTGTAATATTATGATTTACTTACCATAAGAGACATTAATTCAGACTGCAACCTGTTCAAAAATCGCAAGGAAAAAAAAAAAACAAGGAAAGAAATCGTCAGAAAATCAGTCATAATAAAATTAAAACCCCCAATTTTATATGATTTTTAAAACCCTAATTTTTATGTTCTAGATCAACAAGATGGAGCTTATTCGATTAAAAACCCTAAATCGAAACCCTAATTATCATTTTTCTAAATCGATAAAATTAATCAAATTCAATCAAAACCCGGATGAATAAACTAATTTCAAGTAGTGGGTACTAATCGAATTATTGAAATTCTTCATACAAACCAAGTAATTGAAACTACAAATTCCAAGAACCCAGAAATAATTAATTTATTATATTGACACAAGAGTTAATCAATTGACCTTTTAAGAACGGATTGAGTATCAACAGTCTTAGCAGGAGCAACGTTCTGCTTCGCCGGAAGACCCGCCGGAGTTGCCGCCGGAGTATTGTCGGAGTAACCGCCGTTCATCGCCGCCATTTAAAGAGATAAAGAAAGAAGAAAGAGAAAGAAACTTGAGTAAATCGAAATTTGAAATTCCTTTCTTCTTCTTCCTTCGTAGAGAGAGAAAGGAGGAGAGAGAAAATAGAGAGAAAAAGAAAAGTGATGAGTTTGAGAAGAAGAGATTGATTGATTTGGGGTTATAAACACTGTGATGTTGAAATTAAAATATGAAGAAAAAGTTTGAGAAAGAAATAAACTTTTTTTTTTAATTATATTGATGTTTTTGGAACGTTAGAGTTGAGCGGCGTGATTATACGCGTCCTTTTCCAACGGCTAGTTTTTAGTTAGTGAAAGAGTTGTTGTTTTGTTGTTTTCTTTATTTTTTATTTTTTTTTTTGGAAAACCAACCCCTTTATTTACAAATCACAACAGTTGATGGAAAATAAAAATTATCAAGGTGTCATTGCGTTGTGGAAACACGTGGTGTAGACGAGGAGTCAATGGGAAGTCGGAAAACTCTTTACCATATACGTAAGGTTTAATACAGATGTCTTTAATCTGAAATAAAAATACTACGTAGAAAGTTTGATGCAAAGTTGTTCATTATATTCCATAAGTTCAATAAATAAGGTTTGAATGTTGTTGTTTCCAAAAAACATGTTCAGATTAAAATATTTTGTCTTATAGCTCTCATTTGTTACACCTAAATAAACGGATACATTTTGTATGATTGTAAGTATTATTAAATACTTTTCATGTACACTTATATGGCATGTACGTAAATCTTTGTGCCTAATAAATTGATTAAGGATTAGATCTTACGAATCAAGTATAACAATTGTCAATTGCTTTACTTTTTTTGGGGGTGGGGGGAAGGAACTTTCAATTGTTATACTTGTCTTAGGGATTAATAATTCTTTAATTATCTCGTCAAAAAAAAAAAAATTCTTTAATAATGACAACAATTAGGGTATGTTCACTTCAGCTTAATTTTAGTTCAGTTCAGTTCGGTTCAATTCAGCTCCCAATTTTCTTCATCTCATAAAATATTCATTTCAACTCTATTCAGTTCAGTTCAGTTCAGCTTCAATCAGTCTATGTTCAATAAATGTGAACAGGCCCTTAGAGTTGCACGTTGTCAATTATACAATTTTAATCATCAATATGTTTATTAATCTCCATTAATAAAATTATGATACTTTCTTTCAAAAACTAAAATGCTTTTTAATTTTTACCACTAAGATGAAAAAAAATTGTAGTCAAAAGTTGTTAGAAAATTGAAACGAGGTATGTATACATGTAGTGATGCAGTCCAACTAATACTAAAATTTCTAACAGCCCAAGCCCATCAAAATGCCCCCATCACCCTCATACGAAGAAGGGGTTTGACTTATGTGTTGCTAGTGAGAAACATAATTCAATTTTGAAAATTTTGCAATTTTTTGTTGTTAAAATTCGCATTTTTTGTTGTTAAAAGTCAAAACTCCGTAGTCAATTACTTCAAATCAGCCTTTTCAAAATGGACAAACATATAAGTTAGTAACACCTCCCTTAAACTCGGTTTAATATGCGTTTAAGCAAGAAAAATTACGAGTTTACCAAAAGATGATACTATTGAATAAAGTGGTCAAAAGTTATTAATTGAATTGAAAAGGTTGAAAAGGTTGATGATAGAATATTGAGCTTGAGAAAGAGAGGCCATGAGATTGATAACCTGTCCTATATTTACACAATACAAACCCAGAACAAATTCACTATTCTTACCAAAATATTACACTTGTGCTATACTAATAAGAATTGGATGGAAAGAACACCCTATCAACTGCTGCACAAGACCCCGAAAGCCGCCCTTATACTACCATATATATACTGAATACATATGGACCGAACCCAATGAATTCTACATCTTTGTACAAAAGGCCTATACTTATATTATGTAAATATATATAATATGCACACATTATATGTATAAGGCAAAGCAACCTTTTCTTTTTTTTATTTTTTTATTTTTTACGTATCAACAGTCTCAGGTGACGAGTATGTGGCAGCAAGAAGAGCAGCTCCGATGCCTGACCCATCTTCAGTTACCTTCAGAACTACGTAAGGGGCGAGTTCCTCCCCCAAAATCTCGGCCACGGCATCATTCAAGTACTCTCTGAACATTCTGTAATTTGAATATAGGCCGCCTTCAACTGCAACCACTGTTCTCCTTAATCTATTGCTGCTGCTTGGACCTTTGGCTCTGCTGCTAGCAACCCCACCACTCCCATCTCGACCAATTTTCTTTAGTATCCCGACAATACCAGCAGCTGCAAGGCGGGCTGCCCGACGGGTTACCACATCACATATGTTCACAACGAGTTTCCGGACTTTTGAAGGCACATCTCGAATCTAAGGAGAGGGAAAATTAGATAGACAAGTGATGTAAGAATTAAATTTACAAAATTCAGTTGGGAAATTAGCTGTAGTATACAGTCAGAAGGACATACCCCAAGAACCTCATCCAAAATTCTTGCTACTTCTTCCAGGTCAGGAGACTCATCTTCATGCATTGTCGACATCAAAGGCGTCCTGAGATGATTTTCTTTGTGAGATAATGTTACAAGTACTAATACATGGACAAATATGCATCAATGCAGCAGCTTACCGAGTGGTTTAAATCAAATATAAAATTGACATCATTGTTTTGTAGGGGCTATTTTGCCTTAAAAAATTGTTTCCGATATTGTGATCAAGGAAGCTAGCCAAATTTAGAGAGCGAAAATCCAAGCGGATTTATGAAATCTGGATCTTGGCACTTGCCAGTAAGCAGATGCCGTAAATATTTTTTGGCACTTCTTTAACACAAAGTCAAAGTTGAAACCAATATAACGCCAATAAGAGAAGGGCAGGGAGGGGGTATAACAAAAGGCAGCATAAAAGCCATTCAAAAGTCACCAGTAGGGTAATACCTCAAGATGAAAGCTTTGCATAAGTTTGAAGAAATAGGTCCAAATACATCAGACTCCTTTGACATCCTCAATATAACTCTTCTCACAATCTCACCCAGATACATTCCAGATATCATTTTCTCAAAACCCTGCAGCAAGAAAACACTTTTATTCAATTATTCCTTCATGATCTATTCTTATCTTGGAAGAGAGTGTAAGAAACTCCTCGAGAGTCAATTTCATGATGGTGATCAAGCCAACCTGATCATTGGGATTAGGGCTCTCTGCATCTAACTCGATGTCGTAAGAAGTTCTTGGTAAATGGGACGACCAAAAGTTACCCCACTCCATATTAACAACCTGATCAATACAAGACATATACCATAAGTACATAACAATTTACAACGTTTATCAGAATAGGTGCTAACCAAATATGGTTGAAGAAAGATACCATGCCTCCTGAAGATGTTGGAAAACCTTGAGACTTTATGATAGCATCTGCCCGCTCAAAATAACAGGCATTTGTTCCAGTCCCAATGATCACTGCAGCAACAGTGTCCTCATCATTATAATGTCCAAGTGCCAAAGTTCCCACAGTATCATTTACCTGCTTAACAACAAATTAAAATTATACTCTTCAATCAGAGACTACAATGCATGGCAGTCTATGTCCATCAACACTTAACAGACTGCACAGGCAAGGAAAGAAGAACTACAACTACCTCCTATTTTATATCAAGCATGTAATTGTTTACTTTTGGATTGTAAATTTGAAACATCATCACTGAAGCATATGGTGTGAAAGTTGAAGACCTATATTCTAAACGATAAGTAGCTTTGATAATTAAAGACTGGCCACAAAGAACTCCAACACCATAGACAAATACATTAGCCAAAAAAGATAAGCTTACCAAGGCTGCAATATGCATATCTAAGCCTTTTCTAGACATTGCTTGATGCAAGAGTTCACATACATCATTCCCAACCTGAGATGAAACAAACAATTACAAACAGTAAGAAAAATCAGAGAAAATCTTCATTAACCATAAAAAAAAAGTACAAAAACGGAAAGATAACCATTTTTGACGACCAAACTTTAACCTTTTACATTCATATTATAGTTACTAAGGTGGCAAAATATGGTAAGATTTGATACATAAAAACCCGGGGGGGGGGGGTGAATAGACTCCATGATTCAGTGAGTAAAGCATCTATCAATCCATCTATAAAAAAAATCTGGCTGTAACAAAATCAAACAATGAGCGATCACACACTGAGCACTGACCATGTCTTGAATGGAAAATCCTTTCGTCCATTTCATCAAAATTCCAGAGGAGACTGATGTTTGCTTCACAGGAAAAGAAAAGGTAAAACCAAGTTCCCTTTTTGGGGCTGGAGAAATGTCTGAATCCTTGTCATTCTCTTGATCGAAAAATTCCTTTAGAGATGTCGCTATGAAATCAAACAGGTCCTGCAATGAAAACAATCCAATATTCTAAATACGGCTGAACATTAAAAAACAAATCACATAAGACAATACAAAGAAAGAAAGTGAGCAACCTCACTGGAGCTAGTCATTAAATGCTCAGGGATTGGCTTCCTTTCAACATCTTGTCTAACGATACCGGATCTTCGTCCTCCTAGCTGAACCCGCAAGACCCTAAAATTAGTACCTCCAAGATCTAGTGCATAATATATTCCCTTCTCACTCCTAAGGAAAAAATTGCTAGTAATCAATTGAGTGTATAAGACAGAAACAAAAAGACAATTACAGGTATACACTTTTTGTCCAAGTAGTATGCAGCCACTCAGCCAGTAATCGGGCATTGTAAACAAAATAAAAATCTACAAGGTCCACAACCAATTACCTTCATGAAGGTATCACATCTAAATATCTAATTAACAAAACATTACAGTAAGAAAAAACTTGGGTGTGAAAAACAGGACAACTATTCACTGTATTCAGGACAATATGACTCCAAGAATGCCAATATTGCCCTTTTTCAATGGTGAGGTCCACATTCAATGGCAACAGGCTGTCAACTGTGCCAGCTGCATAGATAAAAACCCACACATTCAACAGAAATATGACTGCTACCGTCCCCCACAATCGATAAAAAAAATTACACAACTGCGCACTGAAACTAAAAACCAAAAAGTATACCAATAAAAAAAGGCTATCAAGCTCATTAACAATGCTCTAAAGTCTAAACATATGATGATGATTCAATGCTCTAAACACAACGGCCAACACATTGCTATTTGCATAGCTCATTCCACAAAGAACCAAACGATATAATTATTTAAAAATACTCGTCAAGCACGCTTATGAACAAACTTGGCCATAGCCTATGCCGCCAGCTCAGAGCAAGCGGCAATTAAAATATGAAACTTTACTTCAATGGTTCAACAAAAGCATTTGGTTTGATAAATCCAACTACAAATGCGGCTTTAAAGTCGGGTTTTGGAAAATATAATATGACACATTGCCACATTACATGTTCACACATTGTAACAATCAACATTAGCTAGAAATCTGCCAAAGTATCATCCCAATAGTATCAAACATGAGGAAAAACGAATAGTAAAAAGGGCCACAGGTAGTACATTATAACTCAGAGAACAAACAGAATACATCACATTTTGGAAATTTCTTTTACCCATTTTTATAACAATTATAGTTGGACTTCACCAACCCCATATACATCATAAAGCAACTACATTTCCCAGGTGCTAAAATCTAACTAATTTAGATCAAACACCCACATTACCAATATTCAATGTTCATAACAAGTCAAAACTTATTACCTAAAAAAAATATGAAAAAGTTTGGCAATGTGAACAACAAATTAAAGCATAAACATCCAAAAATTCATAATGCCATCAACCAACCCAATTAATCATCAAATTACCTTGAAAAAAAACTTTTATAACCCCCAACAAAATTCAATCTTTTTCCCACATTCCCAATCAAGAATCCAAACAAACAATCAAATTAATCGACCAACCCCTTTAAAATAGATAAAATTAACAACACATTTTATCAAACAAAAAGACAAAGATTGAAATCAAAAATGTATGATTGATACCCAATGGGAAGTTTATCAACAAAAGTGAGCAACATTTTGAGCTTAGAGCCACCTTCAGAGGCTAAACCAGCATGCATCTCAACAGCCATAGCATCAACAACTTGCTTCAATCTACTAACAGGGGTCCCACAAGCTTCTTCTAATTCTTTCAAAACACCAACAACTCTCTTCCATTTTCTCCGACTTCTAACCCTTTTTCCGACCACCGCCGCCGCCACCGCACACGTCACAACCGCTATTCCCACCGCTATACTAAACCCCACTTTTCCCATCCCTCTCCTTCTCTCTCCTCTTTATTTATATACTTGTATTTTCCTTTTTTTATTTACTTAAACCCCGATAACAAGAACAACCCCTTCTTCCGCATTTTGCCACCTCCCAGAAGGCACAAACGACGTCGTTCTTGAAGTGGGTCGATCTGAAACTCGCCGTTTAGAAGTGAGTGTGAGTTATTTTGGTCTGGTTTTGCCGTTAAAAGGCGGTTTTCCGGCGATGTACACCTGCTCGACGAAATGTTCAAGAGAGAGAAAATGAAAATAAAATTAGAGAGAGAAAGAGAAGGGGAAAAAAGGAGAGCGAAGGGGGGGACTGGGGTTGCGCTAAGTAGTGTTGGAAAGCGAACCGATAGTTACTTATACTCGTTGTGAAATGACGATTTTGCCCTTTTTTAATTTTCCAAAATTATTTTTATTTGTTTTTTTTTTATTTTTTATTTTTTGGCGGGGGTCAAATCTACGTGTGATTGAAGAATGTATAATTGTACTACGTATAGTACTAGTAGTCCTCGTTTACTTTTATTTAAATTAGTACTGTACGTTGTACAAAGTAGTTAATAATTAGGGGGGCATTTGGTTCGGGCATTCTTATAAGGGTTATTGACCATTCAACTTATACTTTGTATTAACTAATTTCATGTAAATAAATAAGACTATATAATAGAAATTCATGTAAACTCAAATAGAATAGGTTTCAAATACCATACTTTGTACGAGTAGTTTATTAATATGTATTTCAAATTTTAAATTAAAAATAAATGGAATATTCACAATAGTTTATTGATACGGAGTACTTTTTTTGGTACATAGTTTATTGATATTTTAAATGACTTATTTTTGTTAAATAATTAATTTGTTAACATGAATTAATACGTACTATATATGTAGTATAACGGCGTCTATTTTTCTTAATATCTTTAACTGAATTACATATTATATTTTTCCTTTTCGATTTACTACTCCGATCCGTAGTAAACACTCCAATCAGTCCAATGCTCCAATGTATGAAGTAATACTTTTACAATATTTGAGTAATAAGATACAATCAACTGAATCTTAAACTCAAGTTTCACGTACTCGTACAAGTGTACACCAGTGCGTAGTATAATATTTATGTATGATTTAAATGTATTTCAAATCTAAAATAAAATGGAAAGCTAAGATATATTCTTTCAAATTCTTGTAAAATAAATCTGGTGGGGGATATTGTGATGTATAATTTGGTGCATAACATTATTATAAGTCGATTTTACTTACCTTTTTTCTAGTGTTTTTCCATTCAAACTCTAATCAGCTATGTGCTTTAATAAGGACCTAAAAAGAAAGAAGTGTGTTTTTACAGATTTTGCCCTTGGCCATTGGAGAAGTTGGTGGGTTTTGGCTGTTGAACGAATTATTTGGGGACTTCATTCATTTTGACTCAATGATGTAGACTTTTTCTCATATGAGCAAAATTACAAACTTAAACGTGCTTTTTTAATGGATTCGTTGCTACTATTTGTGGACTAATGGTCCTATTTTATTCTATTTAAAATGTCAAAAATGACCCTATTATGTGTCATACTTAGCTTAATTGCTTATTCTTTGTTGGAGTTGTTTAAATAGGGAGAACTTGGGTATGAAACTATGAATTAGTCAAACGTTTAAAGATGCTAATTTGTAGGAAAAAGGGGGGAATATGTTGATGCACTTTGAAATAATTAGCAATTATAAGTCTTGTAAACATGTTAGAATGTTCAAAATAAAGATGGTTACATTCTCCAATTGGAATATGGTGTGGCATTTGATTCTATGTTGATAATTAGATTCTATGAGTACCACTTTTTAGAATATATGTCTTAGATATTTATTAATAAACTGGTGTGCACTTTTAACTACTATCATGTATCTTTATTCGTTAAGAATTTCCACGGTTTTAAATTTGGGTTGTCACTTTCATTGATCATTAATAAATCAGTTTCTTTAAAAGGACATTGATGCTTTTCAAAGAGTTTATTCTTGACACATATAGATTAATGACGTGCAATACGAGCTTGTGCTATTCACTAATTCATGAGAAATAAGTTTAGATAAGTTATATTAAGAGTTGATAATAAGTTTAGATGTGCAAAAAATCAGGTGAATGTCTTTAATATTTAAAATGCACATACTTCATATTTTGAAACTATACAGATTACATCAAAACAAATTCAGCAAGAGTGTACATGAGTGTATGATTTCGTTAAATTTTGGTTAATAATCATGGTCAATTTTTTTTATTTTAAAGGGTAAGAAAAAAGAAAAACATTAAGAACCCCTCCTCACGAGGGTATTCCTAATGCAAATAATCATGGTCAATTAGCTTCATCTTTAAATAGAGTATTTCAAACTAGACAAACACTTTTTTTTTTTTTTGAGAGAAACAAAAATATTGATACAGCCTAAAATAATTTTAATCACTCAATGTGATATTTTAAGGAAAGTATAGGAAGGAAAAAAAAAAGGGAAGGAAAGGGCATTATTGTCCAAGGCATGAAAAACCAAATAAGCACCTGGCTTGACCAAAGAAAGGCACTGATTTCAAATAATTAAGCATAAATATTATTCTTCCAATGTACTATTTCTTCTTTTTTCCAGAATTTGTTGAGAGGATCCAACTGGCATTGGCCCAATTTACAAGGACAAACCAGGTATTTCTATTTATTTATTTATATATTTCTGTAAAAATAAATATATATATAAATAAAATAAAAAAAAAAAAAAAAAGAGAAGAAATATTAAGACCATGTTTGGTTTGGGTAAATGTAAAGGGAAAAAAAGAGAGTGAGACAAAGGCGCGTCTACAGTTTTAGACAGTTGGAACGGCGACGTTTAGTAGCGTATTGGACTTCAGCTGCCGTACTACCGCCAGCTGTCTCCCGCTATTTCCAGCTCAGCCCCACCATTAAAATTTATTTATTTAAATTTTTTTTGGGGAAAAAAAGCATAAAGCACCCCTACCAAAAAATAAAATTGATCCCTCTTCGAGTTCGATTCTCCATCATACGTTCTAATCATAGAAATATATAAAATACTAAGGATTTAAACTACTATATTAGTGTATCGTGTATATATATACAATCATACTAGTTGTTGTACTCGTATTGACTATAAATCTCTTTATTTTCACTTACTCTTTATTTTCATTTACTCGACACACTTTAATCGATATAATATTTAAGTATGTTTAACTTTTTAATTTTAGTGGCTGCTTTGAGTCAACTAATATAGTATTATCAACTTTTTTCTCTTTTATTACTACGTATTGGCTCCCGTTCACTTTACCTTTTTTTGCTGAATTTATTTTTAGTGAATTTAAATTATTTTTGCTAATAATTCTTCATTAAAAGTTACTAAATTTTACTGAATTGAACTTATTTTTACTAAATCAAATTTATTTTTACTTAATATTATTTTTTAATCAACATCACTTGCAATTCAAAAAATTTATTTGGTGATGACATGAATGATTCTTAATGTCTAGATTCTCTAGAAGATGCATGATGTTACATTACATATATTTTAGTTAATATTAGGACCACGTCTAGCATGCAATCGACCACAAAAGTACTTAATTAATAATAATACCTTCTTATCAAGTAAAAAAAAAAAAATAATACTCTTAATACGAGTACTACTGTACTAGTATACAACTTTATAATATACTAATGTGGTTCCTATGATTAACAAGCTGGCAATTTCTGTTGTACCCTCTACTTGTTAATTATGTATTCGCGTACCAAGTATTAATTAATTGAGAGCTAATAACGATATGATATATACACTATACAGTTAATGTAGCTTTTGACTACTTTTTTAATCATCTTATAGCAGTTGAACATCAGGAATATTCTGCTTAAATACCCTATTAACCGCCCATAATCACGTACTTATCAATTATTAATTTATTTATTAATTAATTACTCGTATTAATGTTATATTACTATAAGTATGTTATACATGGACGGTAACGGAATAATTAATTTATAATGATTGTGTCAAAAAAAAAAATATTATAAATGCAACTACCAATCTTTGTTTGACTTGAATTGACCAAACCATAAGGCCTCACACGGTCACATTATGACTCACATATCAATACATCACACCTCATCACTTAGCTTGTGCAATTGTATATTTGTATAGTCTTGCCTTACTAATACATATACTCGTATTTGACTTTGATAATCCTTAATTAAAAGTTTTAATCACGGAGCATGAATATCAGTTAGTTTACCTGGTGTTATATCAAATCTTATCTACATTTTTTATATGTTATTTACAATTTTTCCATAAGGAAAAAATAGTTTAACCTACCTTTTTATAAGAGTTATCCGAGCCATTCTTACAATAAGTTAGAAATTCAATGTTTGGTAAAATTAACGATTTCAAAACATCTTGTGCGATTATATAGTCAAACCAGCAATCAATAAAACCAGTTAAACCAACCAATTTAAAACTAATTACCAAACAGTGTCATAGTATAATGCAAAATGTTACATACTTTATACTACTATAATTAATTTCAAACGTAAAGAGTATAGAATAATACATAGTACTCCGTAATAAGTAGAAGATCGAGACGGCAAAGGAATTACACTATACGTGCAAAGCATGAAACAACACACATAGTATATATGTGTGTAAACCTGTGCGGTTGTGCACTTGTGCATGTTTCATGTTTGCATGTATTTTATTTTTTTTTGAAAACATGTTTGCATGTACTTGCTGCTTCGTTGACTGATCAATTCTATAATTAAGGAAGCTTCTGAATTTTGGACACCAGGAATGAAGTTACACAATTTTAAAAATACTTTATACTTGTAACAAAAAAGAAAATAATAAAATAAAATTGAGCATAGTCTTAGTCTCATAGGTTTTATATATTTATTAAATTACGTAAATTAGAAAAATATAGGTGATTATTTATTTATTACTCTGTTGGTGAAAGAAAAGGGACAAAGAGGCAGAAAATGTGATTATGTGAATATGGACGACTATGTCAATTTGTCAATGCACCGACGACCATTCTTATTGAAGTTATTACTCTGGTCTCCCCTCATGCTATGACTAAGTGAAACTAACTTTTTTTTTTTTCTAAACTACCTCTACCAGTTCCAAACCAACGATTTTGATTATTTCTAATTAACTTTATGTTGGATCGTAAATAATACGAGTACTTTTTAAATTTGGTAAGTTAAATTTTTATTTGACTTTTCTCCTGTTACTTTTTATGGTACTCCCGTATAACAAATGAATAGTCTGTATTAAGAAAGGATATACTAGTGGTTATTGGAGTCGTGAAAAATATTAGATTAGGAAGGATAGTCGTAGGATTCTGATTTACAGATTTAAAATGACGGTGATTTACTATTAGCTGATAATCTGATATATGATAACAACTTTTAACTAACACAGACGTGCTATATGTTTCAATTCATATATGCAACATACATGCAAAATAATGTGTATAGAAGCATGCAATGAGAGAGCGCCGTTAATTCAAATTATCCTCATTATGGAGCATTGGAGCGCCTACTATATATGATTACTATGCAAAGTAATATTTGTACACCACAGCAAAACACACATAATCATATGATGAACCTTTCGTTTGAAGATGTCTGCTAAATTGGATTGAAAATTATAACTATAAGACTTAATTTGTTTCTTATACATCATACATATTATGTGTAGGGTAATTTTTCTGTCCTCATTTCATCATGCCAAATTATTACTAGTAGAAATAAATACTTATATATAAGTACATTTTTATATATCGCGCCTTCATCCATGTACTTAAGGATATAGTTCATATATACAATATGGCTTGCTTAAAGTCCAAACAATATGATGTACATATAATCATCACTGCACAGCAATTGTAATTAAATTGATGTTGAAATAGTAATCAAAATCATAAAACTGTAAAGTAATTGAAATAATTGGTTTTATAATGATGGAATTAGAAAATAAAAGTAATTAAATGAAAAAACATTGAATAATATTAGATTGGAGTCATTGTTAGACTTTGACTCCAAATTTAAAAAGCATGATGAAAAGGAAGTAGAAAATTCATGTCATTTCTAAACTTATAAATTATTTATTAAAAAAACAGTATAACTCATAAAATATATTGTATGGAGTACTACATAATACATATATTGTATAGTAAATTCGATCAACAGACGCCTAGCTCATTGATTGCCCTCGTATAAATGTATAATAATCAAATCTTCAACTAGACTCCATGAATTCACATTTATACTAGCCTGCCAAAAAAAAAATTGAGAAACCATTCAAGGCATTCACTATACTTGGGTTAGGTGTGTTGAGCAATTAGGTTTTGATGATTATAAACTAATGATGATTATCTATCTAACGTGTATGTTAAGTTGTGCATAGAAAGAGCAAGTTATGCTTGGAACAGGATACAAGGAACTTGAGTAATGACAGGTATATATGTAAGGAACTTGAGCAATATAGGATAAGCAATAGAGGAACAAGAACAACGATAAATGTTATGGTTGATAAGCATGATGATGGCTAAGGAACCATGAAGGTAACTATGTAAACATGTGTTTGCATATGTTAGCTTCGTAAGGTAAGTATCCTATACATATATAGGTCATGTATGTGTAGGAGTCTTTTAATTTAGTTTAGTTTTCTTTACTGTTTTTATAAATGAAAAAACTAACCTTCTGAGTTACTTTGTTATCCTCAGAAGTTTGCTCAGTTTGTCATCATTAAAAAGGAGAAACTTATTGACCCTTATGAGGTTTTGATGATGATGTTAAGAATTGATCGAGCAAACTTCCATTTAATAAGGATTTTCTAGTGTTGTGATGTTTGCAGGTTCAGTAAGCGTTTAGGGCTGAAGTAGGAACTGAAACAGAGGAACTTTGGAAGATCCATGAGGATACAAGTAAAGTTAGAAGAAGAGTTCCAGAAATGGAACTTCCAGAAGTTTCTTAACAGGAACTTCAAAACGGGTTGTAACGACCTGGTTCCGGTGTAATGCTGGGGCAAACCCTAAGATCCAGAATATATCAAGACTACAGGATTCCAGAACAAGAGTTTCAGAGAAGCAACATGAAGACAGAGAAATAGAAGTATATTGCTCTAGGATTCATGTAAGTATGTTGGACATAAAAGTCGGTCTGGAACAAGTCGATATAGAACCAAGGTGAACTCCAAACAGTCAATGAAATTAGAGTAACTGACTTGTCAGGAACTCAGAGACTGTTAGAGTTCAGGAACCTAATAGGAACTTAAGTATACACGTCGTCAAAAGTCGGTTTTAATGATATATATATTTATCTAATACGTGCATATCTTTTAGGGATTTGGTTTTACAGAATAAAAATATTTATTTTCTAATAAATCCCTTTTGGAAAAAGATAAGTTATTTTTGGAAAATATTTTCAGCAAAATAAGTTTTAAATAAAATCTAATTTTATGGCAAGTATATCTTTTGTTAAAAGATATGGTAAATATATCTTTTGTAAAAAAAGATATGGTAAGTATATCTTTTATCAAAAGATATGGCAAGTATATCTTTTGTAAAAAGATATGGTAAGTATATCTTTTGTTAAAAGATATATTAGTATATTTGAAAAATATAAGATTTAGATAAAATCTGATTTTATGGTAAATATATCTTATTATTATTGATAGAATATATTCTTAACAAAAGATATATTTTTGGAAAACTTTTTTTTGGAAAATCTCTTTTATTTCTATCTTTTAATAAAACTTATCTTTTACGAAAAGAATAATTTGGGTGTACTATAAATATGCTCATATGTATTCATTCAAAGTTGAGGCTGATGAAGTGTAGTGGTCGTGCTTAATGGTTTTATCCTTCACCACGAAGCTAAGTCAGTCCTCCTGGTCAAAGTTCCTATCAGGTTTTTAGTTCCAGACAGATCTTGAGTGTTCAACATATTAGTTTTATCTCTTTATTCATAGATATGTATTTAGGGATATTCAATGAGATCTTGTAATAGGAAAAAGGGTTTTGAGTGTTTTGTATTTTGGGGTGAGATTGTGAATTCTCTTAAATTCACGCTTGTGTATGAGTTTGAAATCTCGTAAAATTCGAGTGGTAGCTGTGAGTGCACAGTGAGTGAAAGGAACCTGAGAGGTGTCTTGGGTCACCTAGGAAGTGTCCTGGGTAAAGGGAGAAAAGGGTCCTGAGAGGTGTCTTAGGTCTGGTAGGAGGTGTCCTATCATAGAGTCAAGTGTCCGTGGTGGAACTTGCAAAGCAAAGGTCTGTGTAATATGTTGTACTAGGAGAGTTGCCTATTATAGTGGAATTTGTTTATAAGTCACAATAGGGCCGAGGTTTTACTTTCAGTTGGGCATTGGATGGTTTCCTCGTAAAACTTGTTGTGTGCTTTAAGTTCCTTTACGTTTTGTTTTTAATTTCCGCATAAGTTCCGCGATTGGAACCTACTACCATTTACCCCCCCTTCTTGTAGTAGTTCATCTAAAATAACAAGGTGCATGCATGTACTGATCATGTACGAAATGTACATGTCAAAAAAATAAACAAAATAAATAAATAAAAATAAAACAGAGCTAGAATTGAAGCATGTAATAAAATCATTCTTGAATATTAAGACGTCGAATTGAAGCATTGAACTTTGTTTTTCATTACATGGTCAATCAAATAAAAAAGGCCATATATTATTGTAGTACGAAAATTTAATTGACCTTTTGGAATTCATATGAGAAGGAGAGGGACATACCATGTAATTGTCCCATCAAAGTTCATGTCCGTTGTCCTATCGTTTTCTCAGTGGTGGGGAACCAAAAGGGGAGAAACAAAAGCGACACTATAACTACGAACTAATAAAATAAACGAGTTTTATTCAATTTCAAGTCAAAGGATATTTTATATATGGAATACATACTAAAATTTAGCAATCATATTTAAAATAACTTCATTCTATACCTTATAAAATGATAATTTTTCATATGTGAGTGATTAAGTGAATGTTCAACATGAATATTTTTAAATTGATTGAAATTAAAGATAGGGTTTTAACAAAACCTTTTTGATGTATTATAGAGTTATTATATAGGAATGATTTTAAAAGAAAAGAATTTAGGACAAAAATCCAAATTAAACCTTCTTGATCTTATGTAATAGCATTAGTAGTAAAGGATTAAAGGAGTAATAGTGAAATGATGTTGTGCCTCTTGGAACTTTTCAATGGCCCAAGGGACAGCAATACGACAATGCGGCTCTTATGTTTGTGTTTAATTTAGACTAACTACAAACACAATTAACAAATTTCTCTTTTCTATCCTAATGAAAAGAGAAAATTGAAGTTGCATAATATATATAATTGATTTATATATGCATTAGATCGAGTTCTGGATCTATCAACTACTTGTATTTTTTTTGGTTCATTACTTCTTTGATATTTATTATTTATGATGGTGTTTGGAGAGCCAAAAAATAAGGCATCGGGAGGGCAAGGGATGAACTACTCCGTATAACATAATATTACGAAGTTATTTATTTACAAGTATATATTTAAATTAGTTATTATTACGGAGTATTGTACTAATCTTCTACGTAGTACTAAATTTATTTGCAAATTCAAGTATAGTGAGTATAGAAAAACAGATGAAGTGAGTCATAAATAATGGAGTAATATGGTTTTGACTTTTGTGAAACTTTTAACTAGCTAAATTTATTTAACTGATATTGATTATTGAAAATAAAAAACTTTATCTTAAATTCTTAGCCATATAATATTAAAATATTTTGACTTGTCAAAAGCATGAAAATTAAGGAAAATGATAGGATAGAAAGTAAGCTAAAAAGAATCTCCATTAAATTTGGTAATAATGCCTTTAAATTACAAGTTGACTATTCACCTTGTCAACTTTATTGTATTATTACGTATTTCTTTATAATATTTTCTCTCTCCATTTAACTAAAGGGTGACGATGACAGTTAATTTGCATGACATGCGCAAAGTAAACGTAGTGCGTAACTAAATTGAGTGATTTCTAAATAGCGTTTTAAATCAAACCTCTCATTTAGACTTTTTAGCATGTAAAGTACGTTTTAGTTGTTGATCAATTTAGAGTTAAATTCATTTTAGTTTTAATTAGTGATTAAAAGTTCAATGAGTAGTTGAAGTCAATTCAAAATTTCCAACGTTCGTTTAATAAGTACTCTTTGTTTTTGGGGTGCAATCATAGCATATTATAGCCTTTTGATTATATACTCATATATATTATTGTGATAA
This sequence comes from Chenopodium quinoa, assembly GCF_001683475.1. Classification (NCBI taxonomy): domain Eukaryota; kingdom Viridiplantae; phylum Streptophyta; class Magnoliopsida; order Caryophyllales; family Amaranthaceae; genus Chenopodium; species Chenopodium quinoa. The sequence goes on from NW_018745666.1 coordinate 202,625, forward strand.
TTGGTCTTAGCTTGCTAATCAATTTAATAACATGGTGGTTGTATATTAGCAGGTTTGATTAATTCAATTGTTATTGTTGATTAGGGGATTTTTATCCACCAAGCGCCGTTTGACAAGTGGACCAACCAGGTTCCGCCACGCGTCCTCCACGGACCACTTAAGACACGCCACGTGTCCACCCATGCCAAATGGGACAACCGGCCATCAAGGCCCATTTCAGTCTAGAAGCCCGTTCGGCCCTAGGTTTACCTTAAACCTAGAGAGTTGCACGCTTCCCAAGGCTATAAATACTCGATTAATCCTCATTAATCGGGGGACCGAATAATTGACAGAACACACTAATAACCGGCTGATCTCGCTAGCAAAGCAGATTACCTACATTAAATACTCTCACCTAGAGAGACCTTATTACTTTAATTTCTGTATTAATTACTCCTTAATCAGGTACTAACTTGACCGTTGGAGGCGGAGCTCTCAGGAGTCTCCGTTATTTTGCAGGTACAGGCGTCCGGTTCCAGTCTCGGAATTGTAACTCTCCCGCAGGACATCAGAAAACCCCGAAACATTTGGCGCCGTCTGTGGGGAGAGTACTTCAGAGATGGCATCCAAGTCTGTACCGACCCCAGAAGAGAGGCGTCCCCTAGACGACCCTCAAGTTCAGTCGGACCATGATACCGAAAGTGAATTTGAAGTTGAAACTCATACAGCTCCAGACGGGACCCTAAGGGCCCGCCGTACCCGTCATACTGAAATAAGGGAACGGGAGTATCTTCAAACAGGAAGCGAGCCAGCAGGCGCACCGCTTGCTCGGCAACAGCCGACTGATGGGTCTGCTCCCATCACAAGGAACGAACTCATGACCTTCATGAGGGGATTCAAGGGAGAGGTCCAAGAGTTGATCAACAAAAAACCGCCTGCTTCAGTCAAAGAGCAGGCGGCCAAAAAACCTTCCACTTCACTGAAGAGGAAGCCAGTTCAAGGGCGAGAGGCGACTCCCCATCCTAAATCTAAGAAGCGGGAGCCGTCTGCTCTTGATTTCACAAAACTCCGTTATCCTACGGGAAGTAGGAAACCGGTTCGTCATATTCAGGCGGACGGGTCAAAGCAAACGTTCACAGATGCTCGGCACCTGCTAGAGCAGAAGAAGAGTGACCGATTATCAGAGTCGGCTTCTACTTCAAATTTTCAGGACAGTTTGCGAAATGCCTCGATGAGGCCAACTCAGTCGTACCATGAGAGTCAGTCAGGCGGCACCTCCCGTCAGTCTGGCTTTCATAGTGCGCAGGCGGTGCCAAATTTGCCATTTGTGCCGCAACAACAATATTTTATGCAGCCACCTCCATTTGGTGGACCTGCAGCAAAAAACGTCCAACCTATGGACTGGCAGCTACGGCTGCTTAGACTTGGTGAACAGCCGTCGGCCTTCTCCAAGGAAATTACTGAAGCCGCTCAGCCGGCCAAAGTAAAAAATGTTTTAGTAGGCGCCTATGATGGCACTACTAACCCAGAAGACCATCTGATGGCATTCACCAACCTGATGTACCTTCAAGGGTTGGATGATCCCACTTGGTGCAAGTGTTTCCCAGCAACTCTCAAGGGAATTGCACAGCAATGGTTCGGCAACCTGCCGACTGGTTGTGTAAACAGTTTCAGGACGCTTGCTTACTTATTTGCCTCCAACTTTGCAATGAACATCCCTGCGAAGAAAACGACCCTTGATTTGGGAACAATTCAGCAGGGTGAAAAGGAGGGGCTTCGTTCCTACATCAGGCGGTTCAACCTGATGAGAATACAGATTCAAGGGTTACCGGATGAGGTAGCTTATACTGACTTTTTTAGAGGTCTCAAAGACGGGTCTACCTTCAAATTTGATTTAGTTCGAAAAAGGGTGGCGACTCTTCAAGAGGCCTTGATTGAAGCAGAAGCCTATATACAGGCGACTGATCTGTGTACAATGAAACAGTCGGACGGGAAGAGGTTCGACAATAGAGAAGGACGACAGAAACAGTCGTCCAACAAAGATGAAAAAAGAAAAGGGGTCTGGGCGGCTGATTCCTCTAAACAGCCGGCCAAGAAGAAAAAGGAATTCAAACCATACTCCCCAAAGTATGTGTTTAACAAGGATAACCAGTTTATCCTAAAAGAAATAAAGGGACGGCTCTCAATTGAGAAACCGCTCCCCATGAAGGGTTCTGCGAGCAACCGGAACCAAGACAAAATCTGTGCTTATCATGATGACATTGGTCATCACACCAATGACTGCATTAGTCTCATGCGGTACCTAGACCGCTTGGCTGATCAAGGTGATCTTGACACTTATGTCAAGAAATCTACGGGGAATACTTCCTCAAAAAAGCAGTCGGCCAAAAAGAATCAACAGGCCGACAGTTCCGATACAGATGATGCAGTCGTCTACACCATTGCAGGCGGCTTCTCAGGAGGCGGCCCCACTATTAGGGGCAACAAAGATAATATAAGGCGGTTAGATGTAAATTCCGTTCACCAAGAACGACCGTCCAAATATACATTTCCTGAGATTGTCATCACTGAAGAGGATCTAGGAGGAATAAGGGGGCCGCATGACGACCCTCTCGTTATTGAATGTAAAGTGGCCAACCAGAGAGTTGGTCGAATCCTCATAGATACTGGGAGCTCTTCAGATCTCATCAGCAGCAAATGTCTGTCAAAACTGAAATATCAGACGGACTGCATACATCCGGCCTCCCACCCTTTAATAGGGTTTGGAGGAGGAGTCGTCCACCCACTGGGACGAGTTGATCTACCCGTCCGCCTGGGCGAAAAAGGGGAAGGACGACACATGGTAGTCCGATTCCTAGTTGTAGAGGAACTCTCTGCCTACAACATGATTCTGGGTCGCCCAACCCTGAATAGTGCCAAGGCTGTTATAATCCCGTCACTTATGCTGCTTAAGTTTGAAAGGGACAATGGAACAGTCGGCTCCCTAAGGGGAGATCAGAGGATGGCCCGAGAGTGCTATCTCTCGGATGTCAAACCCACTGCTAAGGCCACTGGGTCAAGTGGAGAAAAAACAGACCTTGACAATGTCAAGGAAAGTGCGCCTGTTCAAGAAACAGGCGACAGAAAAAGAAAGGCGTCCCAGACAGAGTCCGCCAGAAAGGCAAGAAAATAGCAATCATTGGCAGAGGACCGGCCGGATGAGTTCCGCCCTCAGCCGGCTGGTGAGCATACGGACCTGATATTAGACGACTCCCGCCCTGACCAAACAGTCAAAGTTGGGACGACTGCTCTGAGAAACCTTGGTGATGACTTTCACAACCTGTTGAAAGAATACAAGGACATCTTTGCATTTGAAGTCCATGAAATGCCAGGCATTAGTCCTGATCTGGCAGTACACAAACTCGCTGTGGATCCGAAAAAGAAGCCGGTACGGCAAAAGAAGCGGAACCATGGTGAAGAAAGAGGTCAGGCGGCCGCCGCCGAAGTCAAAAAATTACTTGATGCAGGGTTCATTCGGCAATGTTACTTCCCAGATTGGGTTGCAAATGTGGTACTCGTTAAAAAGCCGAATGGCACCTGGCGAATGTGTGTAGACTACACAGACTTGAACAAGGCGTGCCCCAAAGACAGTTACCCTCTGCCCAAAATTGATAACCTGGTCGACTCAACAGCCGGCCATGCCTTGATGAGTTTTATGGACGCCTATTCTGGTTTTCATCAAATTCCTTTGTGGAAGAAAGATCAGGAGAAGACGGCCTTCGTCACTGATCAGGGATTATACTGTTATACGGTCATGCCGTTTGGTCTTAAGAATGCCCCGGCTACATTCCAACGAATGATAAACACAGTGTTCTTTGATCAGATTGGGAGAAACGTCGAGGCATACATTGATGATATGATTGTTAAGACTAAACTTCAGAAAGATCATCTGACGGACCTCCGAGAAACTTTCGCCACACTCAGGCGGCACCATGTCATGCTCAATCCCAAGAAATGTGTATTTGGAGTTGAGTCTGGGAAATTTCTCGGATTCCTTATCAACCAGAGAGGAATAGAGGCGAACCCTGAGAAGGTACAGGCGGTCGTTGACATGCAGTCGCCTCGTACCGTCCGAGAGGTTCAGAAGTTAACAGGTTGTCTGGCGGCCTTGGGAAGATTTCTAAGCCGATCAGGCGACAAATGCCTATACTTTTTCCAGGCAATTAAGAAAAAGGCAAGGTTTGAATGGGGGCCGGATGCTGAGGCCGCCTTCCAGAAATTAAAGGTTCACTTGCATTCCTTGCCAAGGCTGGTCAGCCCTTTGCCCAAAGAAAATCTCTACATGTACCTGGCCGTCTCTGATCATGCGTTAAGCGCGGTGCTCCTTGCTGAAAGGGACGGCTGTCAACTTCCGGTCTACTTTGTCAGTCACGTACTGAAAAATGCCGAGTTGAGGTATCCCCTAGTGGAGAAATTTGGTCTTGCACTCTTCATGGCTGTTAAAAAATTGAAGCCCTACTTTCTGGCACATGCAGTCGTCGTGTATACCGACCAACCGATCAAGCGGCCCCTTACCACCATGGAGTCCTCCGGACGAATGATCAAATGGGCCATAGAAATGCAGAGTCTCGAAGTTACTTTCGAGCCTAGAAAAGCAGTGAAGGGGCAAGCCTTTGCTGACTTTATTGTAGAGATGACTCGTCCTCCTGACTTTCAAGTTCCAGACCAAGTCTGGAAGGTATATGTGGACGGAAGCTCTACTTCAAACGGTTGTGGAGCAGGCGTCGTATGTCAATCTCCAGAGGGCGACAGGTTCGAGTATGCTCTACGCTTCAGTTTCCAGGCTTCAAACAATGAGGCAGAATATGAAGCTTTACTAGCCGGGATCCGCATGTGTAAGGCGGCCGGGGCAAGGAAAATAGACGCCTGTTCTGATTCACAACTGATAGTGAGTCAGTACAATGGCGAATACGAAGCAACACATCCGGCCATGATCAAATATTTACAGGCGGTCCGACAAGCAGTCGGCTCCCTTGAGGATTTCCATCTGATCCAAGTACCGAGATCAGAAAACAACCAGGCAGATGCACTCTCGAAATTAGCATCATCCGCCTCCTCCGATACTCCTCGAACTGTGTTTTGGGAAGTAATGGAGAAGAGAAGCATCGAGGAAAATCCTATTGGAATTCTAGACAGAAGCTCAACCTGGATGGATTCAATCAGGGCATATCTGACAAACGGTACACTGCCGGATGATCCTCAACAGGCGGCATCACTGAAAAAACGAGCCTCCTGTTTTGAAATGATACAGGGGGAACTGCACAAGAGGGGGCACCTTCAACCCTTCTTAAAGTGTGTTACTCCTGAAAAGGGACGAGAGATACTAGATGATCTTCACTCTGGTTTCTGTGCTTCCCATATAGGTGGTAGGATGCTTGCTCAAAGGGCAAGGCGGCAGGGCTACTTTTGGCCTACTTTGGAAGCAGATGCAATGGAGATGGTGAAAAAATGTGACAAGTGCCAAAGGTTTGGCAAATTAATTCACCGTCCGGCTACTGATCTCACTACCATTCACAGCCCACTACCGTTTGCTAAGTGGGGTATGGACATTCTGGGTCCATATACGCCTGCTACAGGCGGCAGAAGGTATATACTTGTTGCCGTTGACTACTTCACTAAATGGGTAGAGGCGGAGGCTGTAAAGGGAATCAAGACGAAAGATGTAATTTCATTCATTTGGAAAAACGTCATCACTCGGTTCGGGGTTCCCATGTCTATGGTTTTTGATAATGGTCCCCAATTTGAGACGCCTGTTCTCAAAAGCTGGTTGGGAGACCAAGGAATTGGACATTACTTTGCATCTGTCGGCCGTCCACAAGCAAACGGCCAGGTAGAAGCCTTTAATAAAATCATCTCAGACGGTCTCAAGAAAAAAGTTGAACGAGCAGGCGGCCTATGGGCAGATGAACTACCACATGTTCTTTGGGCCATTAGGACGACTGAAAAAGGGGCGACTGGAGAAACTCCATTCCTCCTAACTTATGGTGCAGAAGCTGTTCTTCCAATAGAACACTACGAGCCGACTCTTCGAGTAATGCTATATGACGAAGAGGCAAACTGGGAAGCTATGCGCCTGGCATTAGACTCACTTCCTGAAAAGAGGGGCAATGCTGTTTTGCGCCATGAAATCTACCGCCTGAGAATGACTAGATCATACAACAAAAAAGTGCACAGGCGTCCACTCAAAGTAGGGGACTTTGTACTTAGAAAAATGGAAGCAGTTGGTAGGGCTAACGAGTCTGGCAAACTAACTCCCAACTGGGAAGGACCCTACCGAATCTATGCGGAAGTCAGGGACGGTACCTACCGTCTGGAAACACCAGACGGACAACCGTTGCCTCGAACTTGGAATGTAGATAACCTTAAGAAATATTTCTTTTGAATGATGTAAAGTAAAGAGCTACTTAATAAGTTGGCACTTACTATTCAATTTTGTATTACGAGGGGCATGCCGTCTGTACCTTTACAGTCGGCTACTCTCCATTGAGTTTTTTCACTCTATCTTCAGAGGGGCATGCCGTCTGTACCTTTACAGTCGGCTACTCTCCATTGAGTTTTTTCACTCTATCTTCAGAGGGGCATGCCGTCTGTACCTTTACAGTCGGCTACTCTCCATTGAGTTTTTTCACTCTATCTTCAGAGGGGCATGCCGTCTGTACCTTTACAGTCGGCTACTCTCCATTGAGTTTTTTCACTCTATCTTCAGAGGGGCATGCCGTCTGTTCCTTTACAGTCGGCTACTCTCCATTGAGTTTTTTCACTCTATCATCAGAGGGGCATGCCGTCTGTACCTTTACAGTCGGCTACTCTCCATTGAGTATTTTACTCACAATACTTAGCTAAAAAGATTAGGGCCTGGCCGACCCTGTGCCTAACAGGCGGCTACCCTTCTTTGACTTAGCACCTACGTTCACCAAGAACTTACCAAGGCCACCGGCCGAATGATCAGACCAGGCGCCTAGTCAACTGATCTAATATTAAAAACTAATCCGACCTGTCCCAACATTATAGCAGGCGTCCGGCGGCATCCATTCGGATGAAATTCGTCGCAGAGAGCAGCTCCCTTTTGGGTGGAACATTGTTCTATAAACTAATTACACGGCACCTATACGACTGTCCCAAAGGGCAACCACGTAGCCGTTTTTGAGACAAGGATAACTCTATCACTAACCAAACCAGTGGTAGCAGTTGACATCTGAGTCAGATGACCGCCTGTATTACTTGGGATAAATGCAGGGGGTACCTATTGAGTTAATAGCCAACAAACATTGGCGAATCAAGGGGTCTAGCCGGCCTACGCCGCCTGGTACCTCTACTTCTCAAACAAAAGTGACGGCGACTGAGTAACTCCAAAGTTAACTCATAGTCACTCCTTCAAATTTGGTATGGAACCTAAAAAGTTTGAGTCGTCCGCCTGTTTTATACAAACAAGGGCACTCGAACCCCTATTCCTACTGGATAACCTATTGAGTAAATAGCCAACAAACATTGGTAAATCAAGGGGTCTAGCCGGCCTACGCCGCCTGATACCTTTACTACTCAATCAAGATTGTGACGAAGACTAAGTAACTCCTATGTTAACTTAATAGTCACTCAAACTTAGTACTGAGCCTAAAAGGTACGAGTCGTCCACTTGTTTTTAATAAACAAAGGCTCTCAACCAATACTCTTGCTAGGTTAACAAATAACAAATTAGAGGCCAACATTGGCAATAAAGGGAAACAACCGGTACCCGCCGCTTGTTTTCCTACTTAAATTCCTTGGCTACTTGGTAATTCTATTTACTTGGTCAAATTGAATAAAGAGTTCGAATACCGATTGATTAAATGGCCGACTGATCATCTATCCTGGAAACAGACAACCAGTCGTCCAGGGGCATAGGCGGCATACTTACTATTTGTACCTGTCTTAACGTTCGGCCATACACAACAGTCTGTCTAGTGAGCAAATTTCAAATACTTAGACAAATTTGAACAAAAACAAAAAATTTGATTAAAATGAGCCGGCCATAAAAGACCAGCAGAATATTCAAAACCCCGGCCCCCTGGCCGGGTAATTACAAAGCAAACGGCACGCAGGCCGTGAAAAGAAAAAATATACTTAAAGCTTAAGAAGGGGGCAGTTCAGTATCAGCAGCAGCCGCCTGGTCAGCACTCTTCTTGCTGGACTCGGCCTTCGCTGCATCATCTTTTGATGCCTTTCCCCCAAGTGGCACAAGCGCCACAACCGGCTCTTCCTCCTCCAACGCAACGTCCATCGCCTCTTCTTCAGCAGCCGCCAGGATCTGTTGATTATATATTTCCGAACACTGGCGGTACGTTCTTTCCCATGAGGCAAAGTCGGCACTGGGGAACAGTCGTTCCCAGGTCATGCGTTGGATTTGGGCGGAGTCTTCCACCATCTCCCGGACGAGCTCTTGTTTCTCTTGCTCGGCCTTGTCCGAGAGCTCTTGGGTAAGACTCTTCTCCTGGTTCACCAGGCGTTCTTTTACGTTAGCCAAAGATTTCTCCATGGCTTCGTAAGAGTGCATTTTCTGACGAAGGGGCTTCAGCTCGGCTTTAGGTTTGGTGACGGTCCCCTCCAGCTCGTCAACCTTCTTTTGGGCCGCCTCTAGCTGAGCCCGAACAGCGGCGGTCGCCTGCGCCTGATAATAAAGAAGATCAATGGTCAGTACTTCATTTTGGGCAATTTGAAACATTGCTTTATCACAGCTGGAGGCGGCCATAGCCTTTGCGGCCTTTACCTCTTTGTTTTTCCGATCAATCGGCTTGCGAAGGCTGTTGACTCGGAGCAGGGCCTAAGTACAAAGAAAAACAGGCGTCAGTTTCCAATCATAAGGGTTAACAGGCGTCCTGGAACTTCAAAAGGGTATACCTCAGCTAGGATCCCCGAAATTCCATCGAGGTCAAGGGTGCCGGCACCCTTGACCGCTTCCCTGTCAGAGGGAGGAACTACTTTAACCATTGACTTGGCTACCTCAACCAAGTCAAGTCCCTGGGGGCCGGCTGCATTAAGCAAAAGGAAAAACAAGTTAGACCTAATCAAGAAGGAAGCAAGAGTGAGTTTTTACAAGCAAGTGTCCATACATCTAGGCGGCCCCGCCTGGGTTTTTGAAGAAGTGGCCGGCTGCTTCTCAGCCGCCACTGTTTTCCTGGAAGACCCAGGAGAGCTTGCAACAGTCGTTCTCCGGGCCTTGGGGTCCGGCTGTTGCGAGGAAGAAGCCCTTGGAGTGCCAGACTGAAAACAAAAAGAGTTAGTATATGCATAATACAACTTAAAGGGGAAGAGTTTCAAAGCTTACCAAGGGTGCCTCCTTGCTGGGGGAGTCGGCGTACGACTGCTTCATTAGCGAAACCCGCAGCATGGCCGCCGCAGTCTTAGATGCTGTTATTTTACTCATGGCGTCGGCTGAAAGAAATAAACAGCAAAGTTAGTAAAAATCCCAAGTAAACAAGGCGTGAAAAAACAGAGTATTCGTCAGGCCGGCTACCTCTAGAGCACCGACTGCCGAGGCCACAGGCGGCCAAGAAGTACTCATCATAGAGCCACTTGAAGCTCGGGACGCAGTGTAGGGGTACTTGCTCTCGTACCCCTGAAGTAGAGTTCACCCTAGTCTCTACTTTGAAGAGTCCTTTGTCTAGGATCTCTCTTTTAGCCTTTGGGGGAACAGGCGGCATGCTGCGGCCGCCTGCAAGAAGAGGCGGATCCCTGTTCCACTTGTTAAAACGTTTGTTCAGCTCCGTGTCTGAATTCTCGATAATAAGGAAGGTGTTCCGCCAATCCTTCCATTTGTTTGCCTTACCTCTCGTCATGAGGTAACCCCTGTGGCTTGTTAGTTGATACCAGCCGGTACCTCCCGACTTAGGGGTCCGGCTGAGATAGTTCATGTGGGCGAAAGCCTCAAAACTTGGCTCCACCCCGTTCAGTTCGCACCCGGCCACATAGCCGAGTACGTTTACCCAAGAGTTGGGGGCTAACTGCCATAACCCCAGATCATACCCATCTAAAATCCGCTGAACAGCCGGATGTAATGGGAAGCGCAGACCAGCTTTGATGGCCGCCACATAGCAGCCAAAACAGCCGTCACCATAGCTGGTACCAGCCGGCCAGACGACAGTATCTTCTGGATCCGGCACAAACAGTAAATACTCCGGGCCCATTTTGTGGTTAGCAATAAAGCTCGCCACGTTGTCTCGCATGGTTGCGATCCGGCCCCGGGGCACCCTGCAGTAGTAGGGGGTGTTTTCCTCTCTGTAAGAGGCGGACGGCTCTGCCCAATTATCCCCCTTCTCCACTGCATGGGAACTTCTCGCCTCTTGTAGGCGGTTATGTTTTTCTTCTGAGTCAGAAGAACTATGGTCAGAAGAACTATGGTCAGAAGAGCTGGAATCGGACTCGTCCCCTGACGAGTCCGAAGAGGACGACTCCTCCCCTCTCCTAGAGGGGCCCGCCTCCTCTCCCTTAGAAGGAGCAGAAGGTAAATTAGACATGTCCACGGTTAGATGAGAAGGGAACACCTTGGTCCCTCTCTCAGAACTGTCAGCTTGACAGTCGCCTCGTTCCACATCTGGCGCCTGGTCAGATGTTTCGCTAAGGAGTACCCTTTGGGAGGAGCCGTCTGAGTTTGATATTCTAGCAGTCTTTTTTGTTCTGGCCATCACGTTCTGCATAGACACAGATTCAGTCGGACTTTGTATAAAGGGCAAAGATGGGTCCAGAAAAGGGCAGGCGGCACTCCTAGTCCTAGATTCAGCCGTCCCCGGTGACCGGCTGATCACTAACTTAGGGCGTGTCGTGTGCTTCCATGGTGCCATTTCAAAAAATAAAAAGAAAATTAAGAGTAAGAGAACTGAGTTACCTGAACGGATGACAGTTGATGAAGTCCTGAAAGTTCGGGTCAGTCGGCTTGTCAGAACAGGCGGTAGGCAGAAAATGTCCGAAAATGTCAGAGCAAGTTCAGGGGTCCGAATGTTCTCGCAAAAATTCTCAAATGTGAAAATGACCGAAGTCAGCACTTCCTTTTATAGGCAAAATGAGAAGGCGAAGGGTCGCTTCCGAATTCAAATTTGGGCGGGAGAGTCTCCCGGCCGTCTGCAAGGTGACACCTGTAACGGGCCGTCGCCTGTCACCGTGCGACGCCTGTCACAGGCGACACGTGACCAGTCGCGTGCCACCTGTGAGGGGCAAATGATTAGGGGATTTTTATCCACCAAGCGCCGTTTGACAAGTGGACCAACCAGGTTCCGCCACGCGTCCTCCACGGACCACTTAAGACACGCCACGTGTCCACCCATGCCAAATGGGACAACCGGCCATCAAGGCCCATTTCAGTCTAGAAGCCCGTTCGGCCCTAGGTTTACCTTAAACCTAGAGAGTTGCACGCTTCCCAAGGCTATAAATACTCGATTAATCCTCATTAATCGGGGGACCGAATAATTGACAGAACACACTAATAACCGGCTGATCTCGCTAGCAAAGCAGATTACCTACATTAAATACTCTCACCTAGAGAGACCTTATTACTTTAATTTCTGTATTAATTACTCCTTAATCAGGTACTAACTTGACCGTTGGAGGCGGAGCTCTCAGGAGTCTCCGTTATTTTGCAGGTACAGGCGTCCGGTTCCAGTCTCGGAATTGTAACTCTCCCGCAGGACATCAGAAAACCCCGAAACAATTGTTATATCAGACGATTGATCGTACTCAAATCAAATTAAAATTCTAAGTTATTGACTATAATTATGTTTATGTGTTAACTGTATGTCAAGACGTTAGATAAATCCGATTACTAATTTATTATACTTTATTTAAAGCTTCCGGGTACTCTTGCCATCTTGGCACTAGCTTAAAATTATAAGTAGTCATCAACTCATCATTTTAATAGCTAAGGTTTTATTTGGTTGAACGATTTAATTTCTTTTGTCTGAAGTTATATTACTCTGTATTATAAAGTAAGAAAACATTACACTAGTGACTATCTTATACATACAAAACATATTATTATATGAATGCATGTGTCAAAAAATATAATTTATGTAGCAAAACTTATTAAATTTAAACTTATATTAATTTCTTTTGTCTAGAATTAGTCAATATATGAAAACAAATGAGCAAATTTCTCAGTTAAAGGTTACCTCAATATCCCATATTGTGAAAGATTGTCACTAAATCTCACACTAAATTTACTACACTTGAATGAAATACGTAGAAAGTAAATTAAATTTATGAAGGTAAGGTGAAAAGATGGATGTTGCCGTTTTTTGGTAGCTTGTACAAGCAGTGAGGTGCGCTGTAACAGCCTTTACATTGGGTTATAGTCAAAGAAAGAGAACCACAGCTTTTAATTTTCTCCCCACAGTACAAGTCACTTTCATAAAATTCATGTTTCTATTTTTATTTTATTTTTAAAAAAATTAATAACACATAATTGATCTACTAATTGAACAAATCGATGTGAATTTTTATGTTATTAGATTTCTCAATGTATATTTTTTAAACTAAAGATTGTCTTTTTTTTTTTTTTTTTTTTTTTTTTTTTTTTTTTTTACTGTAAATAATTTTCAATGGTCTAAGAAATTGGATGTATTTATGGCTAAAGATTGCATTAGGGTTTATATGATTCATGCAATTAGTGAATGACAAAAGCGTTTAATAGAATGAGGTATTCGTAATAGTTTTTTTTTTTTTTTTTTTGACAAAAAGGTACTCATAATAGTTATTTATTCCTTAGGCGTATCCAATTTTGCCTTCTATTTGATCAAATTCTCATGATATTTAGTCATTTGAATTTCAATTAGTTAACTCGGTTTTACTACAATAAGTTGACTTAGGGTTTTATTAGTATAATCACACACTTACATACTACCTTATTGTACAACAATGCTAGATACATTGACAACCATTTGTGGTTAAATTACAAATACCTCTATTGATCTATACTTTTTTTTTTTACTAGACTACAAAATTATACTCCCTTCATAATATTACGTATAATTTTATTTATATGTTAACTTTTGCACAATTTACATAGTTTTATCTTTACTTGATCGAATTTTCCAGTGGATACTTGTGAGTGTATAAAAATTAAATTAAGGTTAATATGTACTACGAAATATTAAATTTTTTGAGTTTTAATTTCTTAAAGTATATTTCCAAAATTTAAATTTATTAATAATGTTAACTTATACCAGGATACAGTAATATTAAGAAAATTAGAAACCATATTATTGTTTCGAAACTAATAATGCTAAGCAAGTTGATCATAATTTAATATTTATAATAATTGATCTAACAATCGAACTAAACCGACATTTATTTATTGTGAATTTTAATTGGGTCTTTATTGTTACTTTTAATTTCCTAACAGAAAAAAAAGGGTAAAAAAGATCACTAGAAAGTGATGGAAACAACTGGATATTGAGGAGAATGGGGGACATTAACATCTTTGAAATAGAGACTAGACCATGCCAAATCTAATTATTATGGAAATTTTTTAGACACTTTTGGTTGGTCGGTTGCTTTGGTAGGTTGATTAGAAGACCGCCCTAAATACCTTTTCAAAATTATACTTGTACATTATTTTTTGGTGTATGTAGGTTGAACATTATTTATCATCACATACTAGCCATCTATTGTGCTGCCTTCGCTCAGCTCGTTCGTAGAATTTTTGACACTTAAAAATCGTTAAAAGATCAATTCAGTCAAAAGATTAATTAAATTGATAGTTAAAACTCATTTTTAGGAATATTTAAGTGAAAAAACATTAACTATAGATTCTTACAGTAAATTGTTCCATTATACACATCTTATATATGGACCGATGTGAAATTGAATTGATATATTATACTTCCTCCGTTTTCTTTTACTTGCAACACACCTTTTAGGCACGCAGTTTTAGGAGATGATTAGTGAGGATAAACGAGCGATTTTATCAATATAATTTTTACACGAAGATTAAAATAGGGTTAAGTATCATTTGTAAAAATTATAATGAATAATTTATCCGTTTACATTACATAAACCCGACCTCAAAACACGTGCCACAAGGCTGTGTTGCAAGTAAAAAGAAACGAAGGAAGTACAAAAGATGTATTAATTAAGAAGATTATATTATGTGCATGCACCCCAAAAATAGTTGTAAAAGGAATTAAACAATTAGGTAAAACGATAAATTGGTATTTTACTTGTTATTGAGGCACATAACATACAAGTTGACATCATTAAACATTAACATAAGTAATCTTGAATGGAACGCCATTCATATTTAACAGTGAAAGTACCTTCAACTTGTCGCAACATGCATCATATATTCATGTACTGAGCAACGTTTTGATTTATTTAATTTATTAGGGTTTCACTTGGAGATGGAGCCACCTACTTTTTATTGGTACGTACTCTATCATTTTTGGACCCACGCAACGCACACATATTACCAATTTTGAGTCGTCGTATTTAATTATATGGCTATATTATTGATCTCCATCTTCTAACATTGAATTGAGTTATGCAAGCTAAGAGGTCTTTTACATACAATAGCTTGACTGTGCATGGAGACATACAACTAACCTCATTCTTCGAGTCGATTTATCATGGTCAAGTTCATTCCTTCGTTTATTTTTAGAAGCAACGTATATAATTACCCTAAATTTTTATGTTTAAATAAATTATGATCGAATATGCATAGTCGGATCGACATGATATGACATTGTTGACATGTTAAACCAGCTTGACACTATAATAATTCAGATCATGAAGACCACCATTATGCTCATATATAACTAATGTTGTTTTAATTTCATTATGAATGCATGCATAATGTTTCTTCAATTTACCTTCCCTTCACAAATTTTATTTTAGTAGTGTTTGTTTCTTTAATTTATCTTCACATGTTTTATGAACAAAATTTGTCACATGCAAAATGTAGAACATTTTCATTGATTGACATTATATGCATATGGGATATGGCTATTTAAAAAAGAAAAACACACACACACAAAGTTTGATAACAAATCTACAAAGTACAATTGAAGTTAAGTGATCCGATCCTCTTACATGATTGGATTTTGTAGCACACCAATTTGCCCAAATTTACAAACTAAAGTGACCTAATGGGATTAAGTATATTCTTATGTACTCTCAAAGATCCATACAACATAATATGTACAACTCTAACACGCATTTTCATCGGGCCAAAGTCACAATATTGTAATCCTAACATAAAACAAAACCATTTCAAAGGAATCAGTAGTACCACCTTACATATTTACCCCGATATAATTACGGAGTAATATACAATGTACTAATTATCATTGATGCATGAATAAATTATGATGATGGGTTGGGGGGTATATAGATTAGTAACACTTGACAGATTGCAAATCAGATAGTATAAGCAGAATACAGACGACGATCAATACAATTGTGTGTTGTATATAAATGGGGCCCAATTTATATATATGGGTCAATAATAATAATAATAATAATATCAGAGCAGCAGCAAAAGAGAAACTCCAGCTCATTCAAATGCTTTTATTTTATTTTATTTTTTTTATTTTTTTGAGCTCGTGAACTTTTATTAAAAATAAAAAATAAATAAAAAATCCAGCTGTAATAAGGTCATACCCCAATTTATGCAACTAAACGTATTTTTCACCTTCTATTTTACACACTTTGGTTGTCAGTAGTTATTTCATAGGATCATGGTGATCTTCTAGACAATTTTTTTGGACGGTTTGGCTATTTTCTTCAAGTGACTAGTTTTAATTTGGAGCGCTTTCCCTAAACAAGGTTAGGAATTCGCGTAATTCCCTAAATGCAGCCACTCTTTTATATATTCCCACTTTACCGTCCACGTCACCGGTTCAGTTGGAATTTTTTTTGACCAGTTTTTTTACAAAACCGCTACTTCAAGTAGCGATGTATTGAAGAAAACCGCTACTTGAAGTAGCGGTATACTCAATAAAAACCGCTACTTCAAGTGGCGGTTTATTAAGTGAAAACAATTCACAACAAAAACCGCTACTTGAAGTAGCGGTTTTGTTTTTAGAAACCGCTACTTGAAGTAGCGGTTTTCCCTGGACCGGAAAAAAAAAAACCCGGTTTTTTTTACCCAATGCTTACGTGGACGGTAGATTGGGAAAATGTAAAGAAGTGGCTGTAATTTGGGAATTGAGGTTTTTCTTGACATTATTTTGGGAAAGAGCTCTTTAATTTGTCCACCTTTTTTACAGATTGAAAAATATGTTCTTTGTTTTTCACATTTGTATGATATGTAGCCGACATCAATTAGTACATTACTCTGTATCAATTACTTCGTATATGAATGACGTATTATACGGGGATTATAGATTATAATGTTTGATTATGTATGTACGTACATATGGCCTGATATGATCGAGTTTGGATATTTAGTACATAATGTTTTGTAGCGTAATACAGAATGAAATTAGCATGCATGTGTGGTTATAGAATAATTTAAGTAGAAGAAAAAAAAATACTCCGTATATTGTTGTTTAAGGTTGTGCAATATTAGAATAAAGTTATTTTACGTGATGACTGTGTTGTAAAAAAAATGAATTGATGAGACCAAAACATTGCATGCATGCATGGATTGATGGTGCAGCTTATTAGAGTTACAAGCTTGTCTTGGACATGTTAAGCTAATTTATTCCTAGGTTGATGCTACTTAATGGAATTGTGGTGTACTGTTCTTTAATTAATTCATTTAATTCATGAAAAATGTCATTCAATCTAGCTACTTCAATAAGCTAATCGACATCTTCTACACGTCTAAATTAAACTTTATTTGTATTATAAAAAAAAAAAAGTTTTGTTTGAAAAAGCAATTGTATATATATATCTTACGTATAGTAACGAAAGATAAAATTATCTATCCACTCACTACAAGTCTTTATACATTGAGTAAAATGTTGAGTATTAAAACTCTTTAAGGAATGAAAGGGAAGAAAATACTAGCTCTGTATTGACAAGGGATGATATACTATGTATTACAAAAATAACTAATTCCTCTCATTTTTTTAATATTTGTAACACTTTCTTAAAAAAGAAAAATCACAATATTTACAGAATTACAGCACACTGTAATTGGAAAGTTATTTTAAGGAAAAGTTGTACTCTACCACTTCGTATGATTTCTCTTATTTAAAGTACATGACTATTAATAGCCGTTTAAAAAAGAAATACAGTATATACCTCTGTATAAATAAATGAATGCAAGGAGGGGTCATAAACCGTATTTTTTTTTTTTTTGAATAGTCATAAACCGTATTATTATAACGTTATTGCATGCTACTCCTACTACGGAGAGTGTGGACCGTCATAGATTCGGAAGTTACCTAGTCACATTGTCTAAAAATAAAAAATAAATGGAAATCTAGTAAATTGAAAGCAAGAACCATATTCTTTTTTCAATGGGGACCAATCCAAACACTACCTTATACGATTTTCCGCATGCCATAATTTTGAGGGTACTACACTACTTGACTACTACCACCCCACCTTTTTCTTGGTTATACTTGCTTCATCACGTGCTTTTTTCTCTACCTCTCTTTCTTCTATATTGGGCTGGGCCACTACACCCCTTTTATCATGACCCCGTGAACCCCGTTTTTTAACCGTTATACACACTCGATGACCCGGGTGCATAACATAAACTTCTTCCGTCCTCTTATGATTGAAACATAGTTCGTTCTTTTTGATAGGTTGATAATTAGTAGCAAAACTAGCGATATTACTTTAATTTATTTATCTAATGATAACCTCAAATTCCCTGAGTCTCTCACATTTAGTTAAAGTCAAGTATTCACTACAATGCATTTAGAATAGAATGAAGGATGTATGTTGATCTATTCTATATTTACCAATTCGTTCGACTCTCAAAGATAACACCACATTAACAATCTCTAATTGCTCCCCGAGCCTTCGATACGATGTTGGCTCCAAAGCCTTCCAACTAGCTAGTAAGGGCCTGTTCTGATTGACTGAATTGAATATTTTATGAGAGAAGAAAATTAAGAACTGAACTTAACCGAAAATAATCTGAAGAGAACATGCCCTAGTGAATAAAGTGTTGCATATAAAAGACGTAAATTTAAGGCATATAATAATTAATCAAACTTTATACTTGAAAATAATACAAGTTTCTAGTATCAACTATTTAGTATTTACTAATATTATACTTTATCCATTCTTGTAAATTACGATGTGTATATTTTTAAAAATTGCATTTTTACAAAGTCGCCTAATTTCTCTCTACTCCCTCCGTGTTTTTTTAAGTGATACATTTTCCATTTCTGGCCGTGTTTTTTTAAGTGATACATTTCCTTTTTTGGCAAAACAATACATTAAAATATTATATCTATCTCATCTCATGGTCCCCACCCAAACCCACTACTACTATTTTATTATATCTTTCATCGCACATTCATTACTTTTCAATAAACTATTAACCCCACTATTTTTTTTTAACAATTCTTTAATACTCCACTACCCCACTTACTTCTTATTTTATTTAAGTCAATTAAATTGCCTAAAACTATGTGTCGGTCAATATGTATCACTTAAAAAAATACGGAGGGAGTATATCTAATCTCAACATACATATTACATTCATTAAGCCATTAGGAAAAATGTTTATTGGGCATGGACTTGGTCATCACAATTGAGGTTAAGCCCAAATCATGAAGCCCAATAAAAAAGACCAAATAAAAAATGATCCCAAACGATGACACGTATACAAACTCAAAACCACCAAATTCACAAACCGCCACGTCATCAACCACGATAAACTAAGATAACCGAAGCAACTACTCCTCTCAGTTCATCATCTTCCATTTTTCATTTCAGGGAGGAGAGAGAAAATATGGCGGGAGGTTCGATGCTCCTACACTTCAAAAGCTCGGCGGCGCCATTAATGGCGGTTTTTGCGAGCTCAGTTAAGGAGAGAGAAATTTCCAAGCCGAAGATTGATATCGCAGTTTCCAGCGATAAAATTCGGAATTCTAGGGTTTTGGTTTTGGGCGGTACCGGAAGAGTTGGTGGTTCTACTGCCGTCGCTCTTTCGAAGCTTTCTCCTGAACTTCGTATTGTTGTCGGCGGTCGAAATCGGTAAAATTTCTCCAGATTTCTAGGGTTTGTGAATTGTGATAGATTTTTTTATTTTTTATTTAATTGTTTGATTTGGTTATGAAGGGAGAAAGGAGCAGCAATGGTGAAAAACCTTGGAGAGAAATCTGAGTTTTTTGAGGTTGATATAGGTAATGTGGACAAATTGGACGCTGCTTTACAAGGTATTATTTCTATATTTTCTGGAATTTGAACTAAATGTGGTGGAAGAAATGGAGTTGCTAGATTATTGAATTTTAAATTTTAAATTTTAAAATTTTCAATTTTAATTAGTACAATTGCAGTTTGAAATTAGCCAATTAATTCAGTTTACTTTAGTAAATTGCCGCATGTAACCGTAAATGCTGCAAAGTTGAAGTATTTGATTACTGATCATTTCTGCAGCTAATCCAATTTTCAAGGCCAATGGCGATTTGGCCTCTAATAATTTATATCTTTGATTTGATATCTACACACCGTTTGTTTAGTGGTAGTAAATGGTGGCGATGAGAATGAATTTGTACATGAAAGAAATCAAGGTCCATTCCCGTGGCAATGATTGTTCATGCTAAATTATTCTTTCACAAATCTCCATTGCCATTCAAATTATTTGGGGTGGTATTGGGAAGTAATGGAAATTTATGAAGAAAAACACAAATTTGGGATGAGATTGCATTGCTATGGACATTAGAATGTTGTTTGCTTGTTAATGTACACGTGAATTCATTCCCATTACCGCTATTTATAACCAGCTACCAACTACCTAACAAGTTGTTTAGGGGATCATGTTTTTTATAATCATGTTGTATTGTTGTGTGCGTCTATGTGTAGTATGTAGTTACGTACTGATATTATTTTATAATATATTTTAGTTTGGTCGACTATTAATACGTAGTGCATTATATATGTTATGAACATTTGCTGCTTTCTTTTCAGATGTAGATCTTGTAGTTCACACCGCAGGGCCTTTCCAGCAGACAGTAAAATGTCCTGTACTTGAAGCTGCTATTCGTACCAAGGTGAGATGAGGTAATTATCTAAGCTTTTTTTTAGATGGTTATGTTACGGATTATTGCTTGTTTTTATTCTCATTGTGTTTAAGAGTCAAAACTAGTTTGGCTTTTCGTAGTTTTTTTTTTTGTTTTCTTGACACATACTTACGCAATCTTCTTTCAGACAGCATATGTTGACGTTTGTGATGATACGAGTTATGCATTTCGTGCCAAATCATTTTGCAAAGATGCAATTGCTGCTAATATTCCAGCTATCACAACTGCCGGGATTTACCCTGGAGTGAGCAATGGTTCTTATATTTGAACATTTTTACTATTCATTTTTCTCCCTATCCATCCATATTCTTAACATTGCATGAAATTATTCACGGCATTTTAGAGTCTAATTTACCTTGTGTTACGGGGGATTTTCGTTACACATGATTAACTAAATCTTACGAGCTTAAGTGTTGCCAATGAGTATTCTTTCTACTGTTTATTTATTGTTTGGTTGACTCCTAAGTCCTAACTCATTATTTTCCTATATCACTGGAATTATGATGACAGTGATGGCTGCAGAACTTGTTCGTGCAGCAAAAGATGAAGGCAAGGGTGAACCTGAAAGGCTAAGGTGATCATTTCTGTTCTTGAGGTTTTGATATCGTGTTTTGTGATCAACCTTAAATACATTTGATATAAAGGTTCATGTAACTCTTGTCATATCTCTGGCATGGAATGTGTTCCATACTCTTTTTGCTTGATTATGTTAGTTTGCATGCCTTTATGCAAGACTTCTAATGTGAGTTCACTGGGTCTTTTTTGTTTCATGTTACCTTCAGATTCTCTTACTATACAGCGGGTACTGGAGGTGCTGGTCCAACAATATTGTCTACAAGCTTTTTACTATTAGGAGAAGAGGTTGTTGCCTACAACAAAGGTTTTCTTTCTTCCATTTTGTTACGTTATGTTGTTATACGTGTTCACTAGCAATCTTTTCATCTCATGATGTCTTGTTGGGAATACAGGTGAAAAGGTCAAACTAAAGCCTTATAGTGGGATGCTAAATGTTGATTTTGGAAGAGGGGTCAATAAGAAGGATGTATTTTTGCTGTAAGTTACTAATGTGAAATTTTTTTGTTTGACTAAGGCTTAGTTGTTGCTAGATCACTTCATTGATTATTGTGAATTTCATTCAACTGTTTTTGCCTTTTTGGCTACCTGGATATGAGATGTGTGCTGGGTTGTTTTGAACATTTGATCTCTGTGTTTGGCAATAAAAATATTTACATTTTCTAAATATCTATTGGCCTGGAAATGTTATAGCCCCTTCAAATGATCTGTCTCCAGGTCCAAAACTTAGTAGATGCAAGGTCATACAGCTACGGTTCTTGAGTGTATTTAATTGTGCTTCCTTATTAATTATCTGAATTGAACTCCGTGATTACCCTCATGAGTGCAATACACCGATTTGCATCCAGGTGCTGGCTTAGGGGTGAATCCTCTTCTCCTTTTTTGTGACTAAAACATCTATTTGAACCATGGAAAGGCTGTATCAAACTTTTGCTTGCTTTGTGCAGCCATTAATGATCCTAGTGTATAACTGGAGAATGTCCCTCAAATTTATAAGAAATAGTATATTTTCTCCAGGAATCTGCCAGAAGTAAGAAGTACTCATGAAGTTCTGGGAGTACCAACTGTCAGTGCTAGATTCGGAACTGCACCCTTCTTTTGGAACTGGGGAATGGCCATAATGACAAATCTTTTACCACCGGTATAATTTATTCTCTTCTGTTATTTTGCTAGTTTTGGCTGCTGTAGACAATGGCTCTATTGTTGGGCTAGTGGACAAACTATAAATTGCCTTACATAGAGATACCCATAGAAACTGACGTTATTTGCCAGAAAATTCAGTAGAAAGCATAAAGGGTTCATTGCTAGATGGATATTTTGATTTGATTTTATTTTATTTTATTTTTTGGGTATATATTATGAAGGCCATTGATAATCTTTTACAAGTCACACTGAACACTCAGCATGTTGGTATTGACCATTAAAAGGAATTAAAAAAAAAAAAACCTGTGCATGTAGGTTGCTGCAGTTGGTTAACCAGACACCATATTATACAACCATGAGCTCATGTGACTGGATTATGCAGGAATTTCTAAGGGACAGAACAAAGGTTCAACAGTTGGTTGAGTTGTTTGACCCTGTAGTTCGTGCAGTTGATGGTATTGCAGGGGAGCGTGTGTCAATGAGGGTAAGGTGCTGTAAACTGATTAGTGTTATACAAATTATTCCTAGTATCACTTCTAAAATTCTAAGTTCTAACGAGTCTCCCAGAGTAAGATAGTACAACTAAAGCAGTGCTTTGCTTAATTTGTTACAATCCCCTTGTAATTGTGGTCATCTATACTGCTTTCCCCCAGGTTAGGTAAGTGGCTATTTACGATTTTATATCTATTTGACAGGTTGATTTGGATTGTTCAAATGGGCGCAGTACAATTGGTGTATTCACTCATAAGAGCTTGTCAGTGTAAGTATCAGGTTTATAGTTTTAGCCCAGCTGTTACTCCTTACTCCGTATAAAATTGACATGCTGGTTGTGTGTTTATTGCTTGGGTTGAGCTTGCTGCACTTTATGAAATTTTAAAAGACATCACATTCCCAGAAGCAGCATTGCTTGAATCTTTTGGAATTTAAAAACAGACTTTTCAGAATATTTAATGGGACTTTTGCAGTGTCTATCTCTGGTATAATGCTTTCTAATAAAGGTGTAGGATACTTTGACATGCGTAAATATGCTGTTAAAGAAAATAGAACTATATACTAGGAGTGGAAATATATTCTGAGACTGCAATCTGTGTAAGAAGGCAGGACCCTACTTTTAGTATGATGGTCTAGTATTGATGTAATATTACCTGGTGATGAATTTAGTTGAGGACTTTTTCTGTGTCTCTACCAGGAATCTTCTAGCTATCATCTTTTGCTGTTGTTTTGGGATCCTTTTCACCTAATTCTTGCAATATTGTATAGCTGGCTTAAGAGTGCAAATGTTAAGAATATTTAAGGCACTTTTCCTAAAAAAAGTCCGCTTCACCATTAGTGTATTACTTGTTCACAGATCGGTTGGAGTATCTACTGCTGCATTTGTCCTTGCAGTCTTAGAGGGTAGTACGCAGCCTGGGGTATGGTTTCCGGAAGAGGTACATACTTTAAGATCCTCTATTGTCAAATACCTGAGAACTTCAATCGTACACTTTCATGACCTGGCCCCCATCCCCTCCCCCAAATTATTCCTGTTAACTTGATGTTGTTGAACAAAAGTGTGTTTATTTTTAAATATAGCCTGAAGGAATTGCAGTAGAGGCCAGGAATGTTTTATTGGAGCGTGCAGCCCAAGGAACGATCAACTTTGTGATGAACAAGTACATTTTTTTTTTATTTTATTTTTTTATTTTTCATTATTAAAAGACTAATCTAATTGTTCTGTTTTTGTTCTTGATCTTCGGCGTATTCATGGTCTTCATTTTGTGTTAACAGGCCTCCTTGGATGGTGGAGACAAACCCAAAAGAGCTTGGCTTAGGCATATATGTCTGAGATATGCTGCACTGAATTTGAGTGACAGGTTTCAGCTGATAGTTCTATACCACCATACAACAATGAAGTGACAGTTCTAACTTTGCTGTTTCTGTGTACGAGGTCGATGACAAAGCTTAGCAAACAACAGTTTGAATCATGATCCATGAGTTACCTTCAAATGTCTGCAAGATGGACATTCAAGCATCTATAATCTGATGCTTAATCAACTCAGCAAATGAATGGTAACGAAAGATGGTGCCTCTACTATACCATCTTACATCAACTTCCGTCTTATGGTTTGGAGAAAGTCTGGAGAAATATGTAAATGATTCAGGTGACAATATATAGTTTTGAAATTGGATTTGTAAATGATTGCTTAGAAGACCTGTCAAGGAATGATCTCAACTTAAATAAACCATGTTTATGAGATGTGGAGTTACTTTTACAGCTTTACCATTTGTAATCCATAAAATCATACCAAGTATATAGTACGAGTATACTTTCTTATGTTTATCTAAGACAACACTTTACCCTTGAAATTAAAAATTTCTTTTTTTTTTTTGACAATATTTCTTTGTCAAAGTGAAATTTCCCGTCTCCAAAAAAAAAAAAAAAAAAAAAAAAAAAAATAATTATATTTCATTTTATGTATTTTTAAATATTCGTAGTAACTTTTCGTATACACTACTGCTTCTCTCTTAATAAAAACGTGCCTAAAAGAAAGACTAGATATTTTTGATTGTCTGAAGCCTAGCATGATTTCAAATAGTTTCTAATGCCACCACAAGCACATGCCTACATTCAGTCGTTCATTATCATTCATGAAGTGCCTGTTGTCATAAATTATCAAACCTATTATTCCCGTATACTAAAGAACCATCAATCCCACCTAATCTTGAATGATTTTAAATGTGGTTTGCACTAGTATAATGAAGATGAACCTTAATAAAATTTCCCCATCTATTTTTATTAATATGAGAAAATACAAGTTTATCTTCATCAATAAACAATTAAACATTTACGGAGTATTTATTTAGTGACATTTCTCGCAAATGAAGATTACAGTGCATGGACCAATTCAACACAATAAAATTTGGTACGGGTTGAGCTTGAGCCATAAGATCCAACGTACAATTTTGGAAAGTTTAAATTATTGATGGATTAGGTATCTCCATCACATCTCACACATGCATCCAAATCATCCAATTACGTTAACTTTGCCCAGATGATTGGAACCCAATATTTAAACAAGTGTATTGTGTATACATTGACTACATAATACATGGTCTATTATTTTCTCATATTTGAGAGGAGAGAAAAATTATGGCGGGTTATTCTTTACTCCTTAACTTGAAAACCGCAATGCCACCGTTGACTGCGGTTGCGAGCTCGGTTAAGGATAGAGAATGTACTGCTGGTAGTTATAAGGTTTCGAATCCTAGGGTGTTGTTTTTGGGTGGTACTGATAGTGTTGGCGGTTCTACCGCCCTTGCTCTTTCTAAGCTTTCTCCTCAACTTCGTATTGTTGTTGGTGGTCAAAATCGGTATTTGTCTTTCTTTATTTGTTCGTTTTTGTGTTTCCACGTACTCCCTTTGTCTCAAAATAAATGAATTTATATTTTTGACATATATATACTCAATTACTCATCAATAAATTAAATAAGTTTACTAATATTTCTAAATATCTCTAAATGTAAATTTTATGAAAAATGACACGTTGAAAATATATATTTAAGATAGATTTTTACATCATATATTAAATTAGAAAAAATTAAGTTAAGGGGAGGTATGAAAAAAGTGCAAAAAGTCAAGTGATGCATCTGTTTTCGAATCGAGGAAGTAAGTTGCTAACATTCATGGATTATTTTTAAATGTTTGGTTTGATTATATTAGGAAATTTTTGAAAATAACACCTCATTTTTTCAAAAAAATGGACTATAACACCACCTTTTTTCGTTTTTTTATTATAACACCATCTAATAAAATTAAATTAAGAAATCACCACCAGAAAACGGATGCTGTGACGGAAATTGTGTGTGGGTCCCACAGGTTAGCTTACCCTCCAAATTTTTGAGTTCTTGAATTCGATTTTCTCTCTCCCTGTTTCATTACTCACTCTCCCTCATTCATTACTCAACTATTCCCTCATTAATTTCTCAGTGATAAAGATTCAACCACCAAAATTGCGAATCAGAATCAAACCCTAGGATAATTTGTGTAGTTGGGAGAGTGAATTGCAAGGAGAGGTGTCAGTGTTTGAGCGAAACAACTCAGCCATATTCGTCAGCCATTTTCGACCTACATAAAGCTTGTACTTTTCTGGGTTTCTAACAGCGACAGGAAGAAGAATCTGAAAGAGGTACCACATGAAACTTGTATTTTACTTTGAATTTACTTTTGGTGTCAATTTTGCAATATTGATGTTCAGATTAGGGCTAATTTGGGGAAAAATATCGCTGACTATAAAATAGTCAAACTTTTGTTTGAATTACTCTGAATTATGGGTAATTAGGGTTTAATTGGGTAATTTTGTTTATGTAGTGCTTCATTGAACTTAATTGTGTGATTTTTGTGTAATTGGAATCATTAGTTTGTTGCAAAGTTATCTGTACTTTACTTTAATTGAAAATTGATGTAAATCTGAATTGTTAATTATGTTGGAATTAGTGCTTGCTTTGTGGTTGTGCAACTGGGATATAATATGTTAACTTATGTTCCTTTTTGGTAGTTGTGTTGACTGTTTTTGCATTTCTTTATTGTCTAGATAATGACCACAACAGATGGTATGGTTGATATTGTTTTTAGAGTGGGGGGTGCTTTTGTTCCCAAGAGAGTGCACAAAAAAAAGAGTTTAATTGTCTACTGTGGTGGGTTATGTTATTGGAGGAGGGGTGTGAAAGTTAATAAGCTTGATGTGCCTTACATTAGGGAAGCTGCAATTCATGGTTTTGTCAACTTTAGTGTCAATGTGGCTACTCTTTACAGCTGTTGGTATAGGGAAAAAGGAAAAACCTTCAATACTGGGAAAAGGGAAATAGTCAATGAAGATGAAATTAGGGGACTTTTACAAACAGTTAATGGGCAAGGGTATGTTGAAGTGTTTGTGTCTTCAGATGATGAATCAGTGAGGCCCAATATTGTTGAGGCCCAACACACTCCAAAGAAGGCTGTAGTACCAAAGGGGAAGAGTGCATGTAAGAGTTTGCAGCTTAGGAGAAGCCCTAGATTACATAAGACTGATGTACATGAAAGTCAAAGGGAACAGAGCTCACCCAAACCTAGATCTATATTGCCTCCCACAAAGAACAAGGGAAAAGGGAAAGTAGATACTTGCAAAGGGCTGTCTGGAGCTTCTGGTAGTGGGAAGGATAAGGATAAGGGGAAAGGGAAGCTAGTTGGGAAAGAATTGTTGTTTGAGAGTGATAGTGATGATGACAGATCTGGGAGTGAGGAGTTTTAAAGTGATGATTGTAGTGATGTTGACATAAATTGGGAACCAACTGAAGAGGAGTATGATGATGGTGATAAGCAGTGGTTTATACAAGATGCAGGGGTGATTCTTGAGGAGGTTGACAAGAAACTAAGAAAGGGTTTACAGAAAGAAGGTGGGGGCCTTAGTGAGAACTTGGATGTTGCTGAGGTTCAGATTGAAGTAGAAGATGAAGGAGATTCTGATGAGTTAAGAAGTTTAGGTGGTTCATCTGATGAAGAGGACCATAGTCCTGTATTTAATGATAAGGTTGACTTCACCAAGGCTGTAAAACTGGTTTCAAACTTGAAGTTCAAGGATGCTACTGTGTTGAGGAAAGATTTAAGATTGCATGCCATTGAAAACAGGTATGAATTCTACTTCTTACATAATGACAGCACTAGGATCACTATTCAATGTAGGAATAGATGTGGCTGTCAGTTTAGTGCAAAGACAAGTAGGATGCCCCTTTGTACATGTATAGGTGTAGTTAGGTGCAATACTGGTTATCCTTGTGTTCATGCTTATGCATGTGTGATGGACCAGAGATCTGATATTGAGCAGTTTGTGCACCCATACTACAACATAAACACCTACAGGAAGGCTTATGAACCCCCTATTCAGCCAATGCCAGGTCCTAAGCATTGGGACAGGGTGAATGTCAGAGGACCACTTCCATACAACCAGGAAGACCTAAACTGAAAAAAAGGAAGTTGGAGCAGGATGAAGGATCATCAAAAGGGGCCCAGCAACAGAAGCCCAAGCATAGGAAGAACCAATGCACTGAATGTGGTGGGTTTAGGCATTATGCAAAGACTTGCAAAGCTGAAGCTGTTCCCGAGCCATCTGAACAAAAAGCAGAAGCAGCAGGCAGGCCTCCCTTAAACTCACCTTGGGTAGTGGATCAAAGGAAGAAGAAGGAGGAAAGAGCTGCAAGGAAGGTAATACATTTTAGCTAGCACATGTTGTCTAATTTATGTTTATGTGCACATGTCTGTTCGCCAGTTATGACCTCTTTTTTTTAAAAAAAAACCTATGACAGAATGCCATTGGAGCTGTGCCAAACAACATTGGCAACAGGACATTTCCACAAGAGAGGCCTGGATGGGAACCTTGGAGAAAAAGGAAGGCTCCAGTATCACAACAACAATCCCAGGATGCAGCCCAAACAAGGCCTTCTTCTAGTCAGCCAACTGCAAGCAAAACAGCCACCACCAGCTAAGTTGGAGTACAAACCAGGAGGGGAAAGCTTCAAAATGCTAACAAGCTTAATCTTACTCAGTGATTAATATGTAATCAACTTCATTTTGTATGACTGCAGACAATAATTTAGGTGCTTTATTGTTAGTTTGTTTAAGTCAGTAGGTTGTGGTGTTAGTTTTGAACAAATAACTTGATTTAAGTCTTTTGTATGCCTCTTTTGTTGCCAAACTTTGTGCATATTCTGGCTTAATGGTCAATATAACTACTTTTGTGCAAATTGTTGCTTTGGGTGATTTATTAAAGTTGTTTATGTTATTTGAAACATTGCTCATTCATTCCAAACATACATTGCAAACACTTTACCATTCATTAAAAGCAAATGTGGATTCAACCCACTTCATTTACAATACATAACAACCAGTGCTCCCATGTCCATTGCATATTACTGAATACATTAGTAACCTACTCATACTACACCTACTTAAACATAAAAGACACTACAGCTGCAACAACAATACAAATAATACCAACAAGCCATAGTTTAAACTGTTGATCCATGCATCCCCTGCCCTCACCATCTTTGCTCATTCTCTTTCTGACAGAGTTGAGGGCCTTACATTTTAGCTTCAAATTGTCAACCTCATTGAGTAAGCACCTCATTTGGCCACTTAGATCTTCCACTTCCCTTTTGTAGTCACTAACTTCACCCTTTAACAACTTCTTATCAAGCAACAAATTGTTGATAACCTCTGTTTGCCATGTTGTCCCATTAGGTTGATCAGCCCATTCAAAGGCTTTACACCCTCTACTCTCAGTCACTGGATCATAAAACTTACAAGTTCTGAATTTTCTTCCAGGATTCTCCCTTGTCCAGCTTGTCAGCTTTGATAAGGGAACACCACTGCACATTGACACTTCTTCTCTTTCAAAGGAGATGAGCTCATGAAAGACATCACCTGCAACAAATTACCTTCCATTAAAATCCAATTGATCTGAACTAAATATGGAATTACATATAATAGGACTCAGTCCCCGAAATAAAAAAACCACCAATTTAGATATAGGACGAACCCTAACTTTAAAATTGGGATGATATGGGTCCAATTCAAAAAAGTTTAACTCCAATTATAAATCCATTGCATGCTCAATCGAGTATATCAACGATTAAATTGCAAATAGCATTTCAGATTTCCATTAATCAAAATCAAAGTTCTACTCTTATTCAAAATCGGTGTACATACCTTATTTCAGCACTCCCAGCCAAGATATCTTCAAGGAATGTTAATTCGTAGTGCTAAGATCAGTTTTGGTTAATTAATTTCTGCAATTGAAAAGATTCAAGGGTTTAATTTTTTTCCCAATTGAAAAATATGAACGTTAATGAAGAAAATCGAAGATATGTATAAAGGTTTCCAAAAAGTATCCGTTATAGTGGGCCCCATTAACAGTTTCAATAACGGAGTACTGTTTCTGGTGGTGATTTCTTAATTTAATTTAATTAGATGGTGTTATAATAAAAAAAACGAAAAAAGGTGGTGTTATAGTCCATTTTTTTGAAAAGATAAGGTGTTATTTTCAAAAATTTCCATTATATTATGAAGGGAGAAAGGAGCAGCAATGGTGAGAAATCTTGGGGTGGAGTTTGTTGAGGTTGATATAGATAATGCAGAAATATTAGAGGATGCTTTACAAGGTGATTTTTTTTAGAATTAAGAGTATATATAACAACAATTCTTAACTTTTTGATCATAGGAAAGTTGAATATAAGGTACATGACACATACTTAATTTAAAATGAACATTATTAATTTTGTTACAGTTTTTGTTTTCAGAAGTAGATCTTGTAGTTCACACTGCAGGGCCTTTCCAGCAGACAGAAAAATGCTCAGTACTCGAAGCTGCTATTCGTGCAAAGGTGAGATGAGGTCATAATCTAAGCGCGTACTTAGATGATTTTGTTGATGGATGATTGCTTGTAATGTGATTCTAATTATGTATTAATGTGCATTATTGTGTTTAAGAGTCAATAGCTAGTACTAGTTTTCGTTTTTGGGACATTTTGTGTATGTGTTTTCTTGACTCATACTTTTGTGATCTTCTTATATACAGACAGCATATATTGATGTTTGTGATGATACAAATTATGCATCTCGTGCCAAATCGTTTTGTAAAGATGCTATTGCTGCAAATGTTCCTGCTATCACAACTGCCGGGATTTGCCCTGGTGTTAGCAATGGTATTTTTTTTCTCATTGTCCTTTCCATATTTTTTGTGTTGACATGATCTGTTCATGACATTCTAGAGTCGAATTCATGCTTGGGGTATGAAAATTTTAAGCATGTGCAAGCCTAAGTGTTGCCAAAGAGTCTGCTTCCAATTATATTTTGTTTGATTGATTGACATTCCTTATTTTATTTTCGTTCCACTGGAATTATGATGACAGTGATGGCTGCAGAACTTGTTCGTGCTGCAAGAGATGAAGGCAGGGGTGAACCTGAAAAGCTTAGGTGATCATTTCTGTTCTTAAAGTTTCGTTGTTATGTTTTGTTAACCCGTGATCAACCTTCACAGTTTGTGCTGCGTAGATCTTAATTTCAAGTTTTATGCAGCTCTTTTCTTGACTTGATTAAGACGGTCTTATGTGAGTAGTTCACTGGGAATATTGCTTGTTGAATGTTATTCTCAGATTCTCTTACTACACATCCGGTACTGGAGGTGCTGGTCCAACAGTATTGTCGACAAGCTTTTTACTTCTAGGAGAAGAGGTTATTGCCTACAACAAAGGTTAACTTCTTCCATTTTGTAACCCTTTTTTGTTTTACATGGTTATAAGCATTCATCAAAGGTTTCATCCTATGAAGTCTTGTTGTAAAATCAGGTGAAAAGGTCAAACTAAAGCCTTATAGTGGGATGCTTAATGTCGATTTTGGAAAAGGAATTAATAAAAGGGATGTATATTTGCTGTAAGTTACTAATATTGAAAAGTATTATTTTCTTCTGTTTTCTGTCAAGAACAATATATTCCATTCAACTGCTATCGACCATCTTAGTATGTTCCTTTTATGTTGTTGTAAGCTATGATCCTAATGTATAGCATCTGTTACTTTTCAGTAGAAGATGTTACTTAATTTGACAAGGAATACTGATTTTTCTGCAGACATCTGCCAGAAGTAAGAAGTGCTCATGAAGTTCTGGGAATACCAACTGTCTGTGCTAGATTAGGGACTGCACCCTTCTTTTGGAACTGGGGAATGTCCGTGATGACAGATCTTCTACCACTGGTATAATTTAGATTGCTGCAGTTGGTTAACCGGGATGTCATACTTCGTGTTATACAATACATCCATGAGCTTGTGTCACTGGATTATGCAGGATTATTTAAGGGACAGAACAAAGATTGAGAAATTGGTTGAGTTGTGTAATCCTACAGTTCGCGCAGTTGATGGTATTGTGGGGGAGCATATCTCAATGAGGGTATAATCTGTTAACAGTCCCTTCATATCATTAATTAGTTGATGGTTATTTACAAATGATTTATGTCATTCTTTCTATCTGATAGGTTGATTTGGAATGTTCGAATGGGTACAGTACAGTCGGATTATTTACTCATGAGAGATTGTGTGTGTAAGTATCATATCAGGCTTATAGATAGTCTTAATACTTGTACATTTTGTGTTATAAGCTTATATAGAGTACAAATGTGAAGCTCGATCATGTTTAAGGCTGTACGTACATAATTGTTCACAGATCGGTTGGAAAATCTGTTGCTGCATTTGTCTTAGCAGTCTTAGAAGGTAATACACAACCTGGGGTGTGGTTTCCAGAAGAGGTACATGCTTTAGACTCCTTTAATGTCAGGATTCGAGGACTGACATCGTACATTTTTCATGCCTTTTTTTGTGTTTATTTATCAAATTTTCCTGTTAAACTTGCTGCTGCTAAACAAAAATGTTTGTATATAGCCTGAAGGAATTGCAGTAGAGGCAAGAAATGTTTTATTGGAGCGCGCTGCTCAAGGAACGATCAATTTTATGATGAACAAGTACAATTTTTAATGAACTGACTTTAATTTAGTTGCTTAACTTTAATTTGGTCCTTGATCTTAGGCTGATTTCATGATGTTTATTTTGCATGATTCAACAGGCCTCCTTGGATGGTGGAGAGTCAAACCCAACATAGCCTGGCCTAGGCATATACGTCTGAGGACGGTTGAATTCAACTTGACTGACTAATTTGAGCAAGCAATTAATATAAGAATAAAGTGTCACTGTCATAAATACTTTCTCCGTCTTTTTTTTTTCTAAGAAATTGAGTACGGAAAAGGTGTTTAAATGGAATGAACAACTTAGCTTAGACTTTGAACTTAAACTTTCATTACCAAATATATAAAATCATCTACTAGTAATTGATTGCTTTAGCAAATGACAATTGACAATTAATTACATTAATATTTGACAAAGCAAGTATATTATCCAAATAGAAAGAGTGTTTGGCCGCTGAAACAAGGAGAAGGCAAGTGACAAAAGGTTAAGGCTAAACTAAAGGTCATGAAGGTCAATTCACATGGGCCCATTGCATATGGCACTATATAGATGATTGACTACTACATTTGCAAATAATCCTACTAATCAATCATATTGCTCCATAAACAGCAAATTGGAGAGCCTCTCAAAAGAAGCATATTTCCTTGTTTTTCTCTTTTTTATTTTTCATTGTTTGAATATCTATCTTCAAAAAAGCTTATAATTCACAACCTCTATACATATCTTAATTGCTTTTTTTTTTGGTGCAAATATCTTAATTGCTTATAAGTATATACAAATACTTACGTTAACTAAATATTCATTGATGAGATTGTAAAATTTACATGTATTTCAATACTTCATAATTCTATACTTACATAAACATGATAAATTGGTCGATCACAAATCATTAAATCTTATATGTAATGTGTATTACACTCTCGACCTCCTTATTTCCTTTTTCTCAACATATCAACTTCAGTTTTATATTCGGAGAAATATGAATTGATGTTGCGGATTTACTATTTCATTAGGAATAAAATTTTTAGAGGCTATTTCCGATCAATTAGGCAAATGAAATGTGATAAATATTCTAAATTAATATTGAAAAATGTACGTTTGTACATGATATATTTGCAAATGAGATAATTAGGCACCTTTCAATTTCATCACAGTTAATTGGCTAATAATTGGTGTTAGTTGTCCTAACACATTTACTTTTGTACAGTATTTGACACATACAACCATCTATGTCTTTTCATATTTCTTTCCAAAAATAAAGGAGTAAAATAAGGTAGTACTCACAAATCATAACTTTCATAAGTCATAAAAGAAGAAGAAAATCTTGCACTGTGAAAAAGTGTTGCTCTACTCCATATTAAAATGATCCTGATTTTTAAACATCTTTTCTAAACATTAATTGTATGTCCCCTTATGTGGCAAAATACATTAGTACTTGAACTATCCAAAAATGATCACTACATTGACTCAAGAATCAAGATTCCAGCTTTTAAAATGTAACTTGATCTTAGTTAATGATCTCCATAGGCATATAGCTGAAGCCTACCTGAAGAGGACAGGGTTAAAACTTTCAACACCGTGTTTAAAACAGGAATAGATAGTGATTTATAATCGGATTATTTCCATTATCATTAGGATTAAAGTTCCAATGAAATGAGTTTAATATACAATTATAATACTGACAATCGCTTTAACGAAATATCAAATGGTATTTGCATATATGCAGGGTAAAGATATATTAAGTGCGCTTAACACTTCAAACTTCAGAAAAACGAACTTTTTCGATGCATCTATTATATTTCATTTACAAGTTAATTAGTGTTTCTATTTGCGCCATCAGGTTTCTAAATATGCATGACTTTGATTCTTAATCTTGTTATTATAGAGTATTCAACCAGATGATTATTTCTGTAAACAACCGGAGATTATTTAAGAAATTAAGACAACTTTCACCGAACATTTTAAGATTGATGAAAAGATTATAATTGATGATCGGAATAGTTGAAAATCAAAAGAAAAGAGAAAATCGAGAACGGAAAAGAAAAGAAAAAAAAAGAAAGGGAAAGAAGTGATCACATGAAGTTTGCACTTTTGCTGACCCAGATCAAGAGACGTAGCTATCAATCTTCACACCCTAAAACAACATAAAATCAAATGTCGTGCCTCACCCTAATCTAAAAACAACAACCCTTTATTTTTCTGATTTTCTCCTTAATTATTTCCTTCATAACCAAGCATAAATAACGGTTGACATCTTTTTTGAGGCATTTCGTCGAACACATAGCATGCATCTTGATACAGGGGGATGAAGATTGGTATTCACAGGCTTGTTGATTTGATGAAGCCTTTCTTGACATGTCGTCGGTGTTGCTAGACTCCGGCGCATCAGTTTTCGATACTTCCAATTCTAAGAAAGGTCAGATTTTTAGTACTTTGCCTATTTCTTCGTTGGGGTTTTCTGGGTTCGTTTCAAACGATCAAATTGCTTCATCATTCAACATGAATCCATATGGGCAATCTGGGTTTGTGAACTCTAGTCAAATGAATGCGAAATTTGAGTTTAGTTCACCGTCAACTTCGAATTTGGGTTCTGAAAAGCCCCCATTTAGCTCAATTCCTAGTCTTTCAAGGCCAAGATTGGTGAAGTCTAGGAAATCTCAAAATCCCAGGTCAATGGGAAGCTCAGAAACCCGGAAAATCGATCCGGGTTTTAATCCGTTTCGCCCCGTTTCGGATAATCTAGCAGGGGTTTCATCTAGGTTGGAGGGTAAAGATGATGATGAAGTATATATGAATAGTAATAGTAGTAAGAATTTAAAAATTAAGGTTGCTAGTAAGGTTGAGAAAGTAGGGGATGCACTTATTGATGAAATTAGGAAATTGAGAATTGAGAATCAAAATATTGGTAGACAAAGTGGCAATAATGTGTATGAAAGTGGGAGTTTGAGCTCGATTGGTGTTCAGCAACCTAGCAATGTGGCACCTGAGCTTCTTGATAAGATACATAATTTGAACTTGGGAGGTTTAGGTACCGGGAGCTCGAGAGGTTCCGGTGTTGGTGAAGGTCATGGTGTGCATAATGTGAGTAGTTCAATTGGTACTTCATTGGCATCTGAACTTCCTAATGATTTGGAGAAGTTGAATCTCAAAGATACTGGTGAATTTCGTAGCGATAGTTTTGGTTTTGGTGCTTCTGATAGTAGTAAATTTGTGTTTGGGGGCAATAGGACAATGGAAGATTCTAATGACCCTAGCATTGCGAGCGCACTCTCTAGGATTAAGAACTTGAACATAGCTGATCCTGACGAAAATAGTGGTACTAAGAAACAAATGAATAGCAACATGAACAATCCGACATTTGGCTCTGTGGATGCTAATAGAACTGAATCTGGTGAAGAGGTGGACGTAGATACGATGATTTTGGATGAGATGGTGAAGTTGAAAATTCTTGGTGATACAAAGGAATCTAGTGATCATGCCAATGCAACTGACAGTTCATATCCAAGGACTGAACCACTTGGAAGCATGAGCAAGGAAGATAGTAGAATATTATATCCCACGGAGTTCCTAAACCCAATCAAGGAACAAAAAGAGCATTCAGTTGGTCCTCAAGTAGCTGATTACCAATCGAATAAAGGCTCTGTATTTCGTGAAGCATCCGCATCATCAACATCATCTCTTTCATCTGGCAGCCTACACTTTCAGCCGGTGAGGCACGAATTTGAAGTGCCTTGTACTGATGGTACTGTGAAGAAGGAAGGTTTCGCTTTTGGTTACAACCAAGAAGGTTCAAGGATTCCCTTTGTTGAATTTAGAACACCTGATTCGAAAGTGCAAACTGGATACAGCACCAAGGGACTAGTTAGAGATGCTAAATCCAAAGGGAGGAAGGCAAAAGTAAAAGAAACTAAATCAGTCTTGATGTCTATTGGGAATAATTTTACATCACAGGAGAATAACTTCCAACATGAACCTTCTGAGTCTTATTCACCTATGGATGTTTCTCCTTATCGTGAAACTGGGGATGCCGAGCAATCAAGTAAAGAGCCTTCATTGACAACTGAGAGCCGGGCATCACTTGAAGCACACGCACCCCTTTCTAATGATGCAACAGATGAGGATTTGATTAGAGCTACAGAAAACATGGACA
Source organism: Chenopodium quinoa (assembly GCF_001683475.1). Classification (NCBI taxonomy): domain Eukaryota; kingdom Viridiplantae; phylum Streptophyta; class Magnoliopsida; order Caryophyllales; family Amaranthaceae; genus Chenopodium; species Chenopodium quinoa. The sequence continues at coordinate 239,201 of NW_018745666.1, forward strand.
TTTTTGAAAACAATGATGTGAAGCATGGTGAAGCAGAAGAGCAAGTTTCAGAGTGCACTGGCAATACATGTGCAGCTATGGCAAGCTCTCCAGTGGATTTTGTGTCTGCAGCTGAAAGTGAAAGTTTTATGTCTGCATATGAGAATTTGGATGAAAATGGAGAAAATGAGGTTGAATCAAACAGTGTGGAACAAAATTGTGATCAAACTCGATATTTCTCCACTGCAAGTTCTGCAACCAGTGGAGAATCTTCTTTCACTTTTGCTGCTTCCTCTTCTGCCCAAGGTCAAACATCAACTGCTACTCGGTTACATAAGAAGAAAATTCGTATGAAAGTTGGCCCAGATATCTATATTCCCGCTAGGAGTACTATATTATCTGATTCACAGTTTTCTCCCATTTCTAGAGTTTCTGTCCTTCCTTCACAGGTGGTGCAAAGTGATACTGTACCAACTGCTCCCTTAAAAGGTATTAAAAAGGTTACCTCTTCAACAAACATGTCAGTAGGAGGTAGTATTGTGGGAGATGCAAAGAAAGCTATATCATCTCCAACAGCACCAGCTCGTGCAGCACAAGAAGCTTGTGAGAAGTGGCGTCTGAGGTGCTTTTCATATTTGACTATTCTGATTGTTTGCAATATTTTGTTTTCTTTACCATTCTATTTTTGCTGTTGAATATTGCTAAATGCTAACATGGTAGACACCTTTAGGGTGATTTATTCAGTTTCTAATTCGATTACCATTTAGTTTGAGTTATTTAAGATTGCTTAGTGCTAACTATGATGAAGACTTTCAGGGGAAACCAAGCTTATGCAAATGGAGATTTGGAGAAAGCAGAGGCTTATTATAGCCAGGGGCTGAGCTGCATTCCTCAACATGAGACATCTAGGGACTGCCTCCGAGCATTGGTCCTTTGCTACAGTAATCGAGCTGCTGCTCGTATGTCTCGTGGAAGAATTAGAGAAGCATTACGAGACTGTCTGGTTGCCGCTGACATAGATCCCAGCTTCTTCAGAGTTCAACTCAGAGCTGCAAAGTAATGCTCATAAAATACATGCCCTAATGTCTTTTCCCTGTAGTTTAAGCTTGTGTGTTGTGTTACTTTTAGCCTTTTGGGGTAGGAAGTGTGACTTGTGTAGGGATCTGTTACATTTTATTCTGGAACATAGTTTGTCCTTTATGCCTCTTTATCCCTCTTCATCTGTTTTCTTTTGTTGAACTAGCTGCTACCTTGCTCTTGGTGAAATTGGCGATGCATCACTGCATTTCAAGAGACTGTTGCAGTCGACTGATATCTGTGTGGAGCGGAAAATTATTCTAGAAGCTTCAGATGGCCTACAAAAGGCACAGGTACCTATTTAATTTGTCAGTGTTCTTTTAATTGGCCATTCCAAATCACTGCTATTTTCCACCTCCAAATAAAAAACATAAATTAAAAGTGCTCATGCCTCTGTTCCAAGCGAAATAATGACAAAGTTTCTTATGCAAAAGGAAAATTCTATTTATTACATATAGCTGAGCACAAAAACTGGGGGGGGGTGGGGTTTGAAATTTATGCTTTCAATGTCAGTATTTTAGCCTTCTAGGCAGGATTTTCAAGATCAATAATTGACACTTGGGCATTTTGATTAGGGGAATACTAGAGGGAGTTTTACTAATACTAAAGACAATGTATCAGATTTTTGAGGTTGCTCAATACTGTTGCTCTTCTTGAATTGTGATGTTTGCCTACTGCCTTACCCCTGTCTGCCTCTTTGACTTTAGTTACTGGGATAGAGTAGCTTTTAAGGGAATATTTTTCATATAAAGCCACATAATCTTTTCACTTTTTCAAGGATTGGGATCTTGGGGATCTGGAGGGTTAATATATATACTTGCTTATGTATGGTCCATATAAGTATTTGTTAGTGCTGTATTCCTGTTGAGTTTGTATTTAAGCTAATGATACCGTGTCTTTGTGATCACTTGCTAGGATATATGTGTTGGATTTGTTTTTTGCTTGGCCTTATTTTTCTAGCATATGGGGAAGTATGGGACACTAAATTTTGATGTAATTTCCTTCTTTGTCTATAAAAAGTTCTAGCGTTTATTTGTAGATGGTTCACGGTCTTGGATTGATCCATTATGTTGCTGTATAGACTCATTAAAGTTATGTTTTCAAGTTGATCGTCTAGACTTTTTCCCATATGCTGCTAGTCACAAGGGCGTTAGTTTTCCCAAAATCCATTTAAAAAGTAAAACATGTTGTGACATGTATTTGGAGGAGTGTTTACCGAGTCATGATTAAGTATGCACTGTAGCATAGGGGTGTAATAATTGCAAATTTTTTAAAACCTGTGATAAGATGGACTTAAATGTGTTGACTTGCAGAAAGCATCTGAATCCATGGGTCATGCTGCTCGACTTTTGTTACAAAGGACGCTGTCTGATGCAGAAACTGCTCTAGGAGTGATTTCTGAGGCCCTAATTATCAGTCCATACTCAGAGAAGTTGCTTGAAAGTAAAGCAGAAGCACTATTTATGGTTTGTAGCTTTGTCAATGCTCTTTTTTGTTTTCCCTTCTAGTCAATGGTTATCTTGACAGCTTTATATAAGACTTTTTCATTTGCAGTTGCGAAGATATGAAGAGGTGGCACAGCTATGCGGGCAGACTTTGGAAACTGCTGAAAAGAATTCACCTTTACTGGGTGCTGATGGACAGTCACCATGTTTGGAGGCTTCTGAGCTCTTGGAGAGTTATTCTTTCCGGATTTGGCGATATTGTTACATATTCAAATCAAACTTTTATTTAGGAAAGCTGGAAGAAGCTGTTGATTTTCTGGAGAAGAAAGAGTGTTGGAGGTCTATGGTGGCCAAGTAATGCATCCTCTATTGTAATTTATTTTAACCTTTTTGTGTTAAGCATGACTTTCTCAAATTATGACTCAATGCTAATAAAATATTCTAGGTTTGGAAATGAGACTATTGAATCATTTATACCACAACTTTCAACTGCACATGAGCTGATAAATCATAAGGTACGTCATTGCATTTTTTTTTTCCCTTTCCCTTTTCCTGTTTTGTCTGTAGTGGCTTATATTTACTGTTGCTCTTTATGTTCTATTTAAAATATCCTCAGGCTCTTTGTTGTCAACCACAGAACAGTTAATCAGTTATAAGTGTCCTACTTTGTCAAACACTCCTGTACCCTTGTCTCGCTGTTGTCAGACTTAAATAGGCTGTTCTACATTAGTGTCGAAGTCGAATAGCAAGGATCACTATTATATAGAGTTGCCATCCTACATGAGCAAATTCAGCTTAAAAAAATTCTGGAAGAATTCTCGGGTGTCCATGTTTCCTTGCTTTAGAAACGTTACTTCTCTGAATACTCTTTCCGTGCCACACTCCCACATTATAGTTCCTATTTGCCTATTTCTGAGACCCTAAATGTTGTTCTTATTTATATTTTTGAATCGTATGTAAAGACCATTATACCCTCATTTTTTTTTACTTTATTCATTGTACTTCCTAAATTACCCTTGATTTTTCCACTTGCCTTGTATTTTTTCCACATTCTCTCTAACTTTTGTCTATAATTGTACTTTTCACTTTTTTTAATCATACTTCATCCACTTTCTCCTCCCATTTTTTAAATACTGTGAAAAAACACAAACATCTATTCATTCTTAAGTACTATTTTTTTTGTCTTGAAAAAATATACAAAAGTTAGAAATAATTTTCTATTCATTCTGTAATGTCTACGGAAGAATTTTCTGTTCATTCTGTAATGTCTAGGGAGTATATAGGGATATGGATATTGTCCCCTGTTAAGGTAGCATATCATTCTGTTACAATTACAACTTAGCAAGCTTTGATGTTAGCATGTAGGATGGTTTTTGTCAGTTGGCTTCTTAAGTCTTCAAGTCAAACTTTTACTTCCTTTTTGGTTTCCACTTGCATTTGTTAGCAATTTATGTCTTTGATAGTTATGAGTAGAGCTGTCAAAAGTTGACCCGACTTGAAATACTGACTCAAAACCGATTATGAACCGAACCATCTGAACCCAAAAAAATGGTGACCCAAAACTGACCTGAAACCAATCCTAGACCCAAGTTGACCCGAGTATGTGAGACCCAAACCCGAACTGACATGGAGATGACCCGACCCGAATGTAATTCGTAAATTATTGACCTGAACCGAACCCGATTTGAACCGAAATTGACCCAAACCCGACCTGAAACCAATCCTAGACCCAAGTTGACCCGAGTATGTGAGACCCGAACCCGAACTGACATGGAGATGACCCGACCCGAATGTAATTCGTAAATTATTGACCTGAACCGAACCCGATTTGAACCAAAATTGACCCAAACCCCCAAAAAAATGGTGACCCAAACCCGACCTGAAACCAATCCTAGACCCAAGTTGACCCGAGTATGTGAGACCCGAACCCGAACTGACATGGAGATGACCCGACCCGAATGTAATTCGTAAATTATTGACCTGAACCGAACCCGATTTGAACCGAAATTGACCCAAACCCATTTTAACCTGTCAAAACCAGAATTTAACCCGACTTGTTACTGACCTGACCTGAAATCAACCCAACCCGTTCCTAACCCAACCTGTTACAAACCCGACCAGAAACCAACCCGACTTGTTATTAACCCGACCCAAATTCAACCCGACTTGTTATTGACCCGACCCTAATTTTACCAGACCTATTACTAATCCGACCAAAAAATTCAGCCCGATCTGTTACTAACCCGACTCGAAATCAACATGACTTGTTATTGACCCGACCTAAATTCAACCCAAATTGTTCTTGACCCTATTTCAAATCACCTTAAATGCAATTTAGACCACATTATTATTGTTGATCAAAGCATTTTGTCTAGGGAGACCAAGTCGGTCCAGGCAGCAAAAGAAAGGAGTATCATCCTCAAATTTAAGAATTAAATATAGTATATATTTGTTGTATGGTCATAGAAGATAATTATCTGCCTAAATTATAGACTATAGTTCCCTTGTATATTGCCATATATATTATAGTCAAAGGAAATAATTAACTTGATAAAAATGATAATTATCTATTTATAGTTAGTTGAACCCGAATATGAACTAACTTGAAAATAACCCGACCTGATTGTAACCTACAAATTATTGACTTGAACATAACCCGACTTGAATCCGAAAATAACCCGACTTGGAAATGACCCAAATTATAACCCGCAATATATTGACTAGAACTGAACCCGACTTAAACCCGAGAATGACCCGACTTGAAAATGACTCGACCTGATTATAACCATAACCCGATAAGAAGTATGACCCGACGTGACCCGACTCAAGCATGACCCAAACCAAACCCCGCATAGGTTATGGAATTAATCCGAATTGACTCGACCCGAGTTGACCTGACCCACTCTTACCGACCTAAACCCGACTCGTTTACTCGAAATGACAGTTTTACCCAAAACCTCCAAAATTTCTCAAAAAGTGTTGATATTAGCCTTCAATATTGGATTTTTTTGATTTTTTTTCTCCCGGAAATAAAAATTGCCGAAGTGTTTACCATGGTCCCTAATACTCTCCGGGACCAATTTGTCTTTAAACGACCAATTTATTAGTTTACAACTTGCACCAATTTCATTGACTCAAGCCTACCACAGACATTTATGACATCATATAATGATCATATATGGTTCCAAACGACATTATATGATCCCGAGATGTATCCCTTAAAATCTAAATGCTTTTCGACACCGGGCCCCCGAAACAATCGAAATTTCTCAAAAAGCGTGGATATTAAGCCTTCAATTTTGGATTTATTTTGACTTTTTTTCTCCCGAATATAAAAATTGCCGAAATGTCTAGCATGGTCCCTAATACCCTCCGAGAGCCAAATTGAGTGGGTGGAATCATCCATTTTGCCTTTAAACGACCAATTTACCGGTTTACAAATTGCACCGATTTCATTAATTCAAGCCTACCACGAACATTTATGACAACAAATGATGATCATATATGGTTCCAAACGACATTATATAACCCCGAGATGTATTCTCTAAAATTTCAATACTCTTCGACACCAGGCCCCCGAAATCTCCAAAAATTCTCAAAAAGCGTGAATATATCCTTCAATTTTTGAATTTGACTTTTTTTCGCCTGTATATAAAATTGTCGAAATATTTTCCATGATCTCTAATATCCTCCAATAGTCCAATTGGATTGGTGGAACCATCCAATTTGCCTTTAAACGGCCAATTTACTGGTTTACAACTTGTGCCAATTTCATTAACTCAAGCCTACCACGAACATTTATGACAACATATAATGATTATAAATGGTTCCAAACGCCATCATATGACCCTGAGATGTATCCCCTAGAATTTTTAGACTTTTCGACACCGGGTCCCGAAACCTTAAAATTTCGCAAAATGCGTGGATTTAATTTGGAATTTTTTTATTTCTTTTCGTCCGAAAATAAAAATTGCTAAAATGTTAACCATGGTCCCTAATTCCCTCCGGGAGTCCAATTGGATGGGTGGAACCATCCAATTTGCCTTTAATAAGCCAATTTACCGGTTTACAATTTGCACCGATTTCATTAACTCAAGCCTACCACGAACACTTATGACAACAAATAACGATCATATATGGTTCCAAATGACATTATATGACCCCGAGATGTATTCCTTATAATTTCAAGACTTTTCAACACCATGCCCCAAAACCTCCAAAATTTCTCAAAAAGCCTGAATATTAGCCTTAATTTTTTGAATTTTTTTTACTTTTTTTCGCTCAGAAACCAAAATTGCCGAAATGTTTACAATGGTCCCTAATACCTTCCAGGAATCCAATTGGGTGGCTGGAACCATCCAATTTGCCTTTAAACGACAATTTTATCGATTTACAACTCGCATCGATTTCATTAACTCAAGCCTACCACGAACATTTATGACAATATATAATGATCGTATTTGGTTCCAAACGGCATTATATGATCCCGAGATGTATTCTCTAAAATCTCAAGGCTTTTCGACACTGGGCCTTGCAACCTCCAAAATTTCTCAAAAATCGTGGATATAAGCCTTCAATTTTGGAATTTTTTGACTTTTTTCGCCCGAATTTAAAATTACCGAAATGTTTACCATGGGTCCATGGTCCCTAATACCCTCCAGGAGTTCAATTTGGTGGGTGGTACCATCCAATTTGCATATAAACGGTCAATTTATCGATTTACAAATTGCACCGATTTCATTAACTCAATACCTTGAACATTTATGACAACAAATAATGATTACATATTGTTCCAACGACATTATATGACTTCGAGATGTATTTCCTTGAATTTCAAGACTTTTCGACACTGGTCCCCGTAGACTCCAAAATTTCCCAAAAAGGTAAATATTTAGCCTTCAAATTTTTTAATTTTTTGACTTTTTTTCGCCCGAAATAAAAATTGCCGAAATGTTTATCATGATCCCTAATACCCTGCGGGAGTCCAATTGGGTGGGTGGAACCATCCAATTTGCCTTTAAAAGGCCAATTTACTGGTGTACAACTTGCACCGATTTGATTAACTCAAGCTTACCACAAACATTTATGACAACATATAATGATTATATATGATTCCAAACGGCATTATATGACCCTAAGATAAATCCCTTAAATTTTCAAGGCTTTTCGACACCGGGTGTCAAAATCTCCAAAATTTCTCAAAAAACATGGATCTTAGCCTTTAATTTTGGAATATTTTAACTTTTTTCGGAAATAAAAATTGTCAAAATGTTTACCATGGTCCCTAATACCCTCCGGGAGTCCTATTGGTCGGGTGGAACCATCCAATTGCCTTTAAACGCCCAATTTACCGGTTTACAACTTGTACTGATTTCATTAATTCAAACCTACCACGAACATTTATGACAATATATAATGATCATACATGGTTCCAAATGGTATTATATGACCCCGAGATGTATCTCCTAAAATTTCATTATTTTTCGACACATGAAACCTTCGAAATTCCTAAAAAATCGGGATATTAGCCTTCAATTTTGGAAAATTTTGACTTTTTTTCTCCCAGAAATAAAAATTGCCGAAATGTTTACCATGATCCCTAATACCCTTCCGGAGTTCGATTGGGTGTGTGGAACCATTCAATTTGCCTTTAAACGACTAATTTACCGATTTACAACTTGTACTGATTTCATTAATCAAGCCTACCACGAACATTTATGACAACATATAATGATTATATATGGTTCCGAACGACATTGTATGACCCCGAGATGTATCCCCTAGAATTTCAAGACATTTCGTCACTGGGCTTCGAAACCTCCAAAATTTCTCAAAAAGCGTGGATATACCTTCAATATTTGAATTTTTTGACTTTTTATTCGCGTGGATAATAAAATTGCTGAAATGTTTACCATGGTTCCTAATATCCTCTGGGAGTCCAATTTGGTGGGTGGAACCATCCAATTTGCCTTTAAAAGACCAATTTACTGGGTTACAACTTGCACCGATTCATTAAATCAAGCCTACCACGAACATTTATGACAACATATAATGAGCATATATGGTTTCAAACGACATTATATGACCTCGATATGTATCTCCTAAAGTTTCATGGCTTTTCGACACCGGGCCTCGAAACCTCCAAAATTTCTCAAAAAGCGTGGATCTTAGCCTTAAATTTTGGAATTTTTTGACTTTTATTCGCCCGGAAATAAAAATTGCTGAAATGTTTACCATGGTCCCTAATATTCTCCGGGAGTCCAATTAGGTGGGTGTAACCATTCAATTTGCCTTTAAACGTCCAATTTACCGGTTAATAATTGCACCAATTTCATTAGACAAGCTTACTATTCTGTCATCTTTGTTTAAGTATGCTTGTTGCCATAAACTATCCTGCATTTTTCATGTATCTGTGGTGTAAGGTGTTTGCTCCTGTTTGCAGTCCGCGGGAAATGGAGCCTTTCTAGCAGGAAAGCATAAAGAAGCTGTTGAACATTATACTGCTGCTTTGTCATTTAACGTTGAGTCCCGACCTTTCAGTGCAGTATGTTTTGCCAATCGTGCTGCAGCCTACCAAGCATTGGGGCAGATCACTGATGCAATTGCAGACTGCAGTTTGGCTATAGCATTGGATGAACATTACTTGAAGGTTTGGACCAATTATATCCGCATTTAGTAGTCATCAGAGCACTTAAACTGTTTTTATATAACATTTTATGTAATTTGTTATACTTGAACCTTGTTAAACTGCAACTTCCAACTTAGCTAGTTCCTAATGAAGAAACACACTAAAGTTTATAACTCTACCTAGCCTTTTGGAGGAACACATTTTGAGTTGGTAACATTGTTTATGGCCTTATGGGAATTTTCGGATTGACATAAAAAATCCTACGTAGTAAAAATTTCAGATCAGATCATGTTTTTTAATGCCTGGACAATGGGCTCCCAATAACACTTACTGGCTTCTTTAAAACAGGGTTTTATACTGTTTGAACTTTACGTAAATTAACATCATTTTGAAATAAATCATCAAAAAGTCAAAGGCAACAGCATGCTTCTTTAATAAGCTTATTGTTTATGCACTGCTTTTACTGAGCGATCTGCCCAAGCTTATTGTAAGTAATGGACATGTACCTATCCAAATAAGTGATAAGTATGAATTTAGTTCTGAACAAATAGGGTTTATTTATTTTTATATATTTTTTTTGAAAGACCACTAATAATTACTTCTCCATTCAATAAAATGCATCCGTGACCATGAACTAATATGAGTAAAATTTAAAAATTTTAACATTTTGAAACTGTTTACTGAGATGAAACTAACAAGCATGACAATTTATTTCTTATATATTAATGAAAATTTATGGTAAATTTTTTTGAAGTTTGACTTTCAAAAGAGAAATGGTGCAACTATTAGTGAATAAGGGAAGTAATATCTTTAGAAATGGTTTTCTACTTAATATGTAGAAAAGGTAGAGGTGTAGGTTGATGCTCTGGAATTCATTTAGAACATTTCCCTATTAGATGGCTCATCATGGCTTTTACTGTCATATTATGCATTTTGTTATCGGAAATCTATGATTGAGTGTTCGTGGAGGGAGTTAGCTACATCTTGACAATTATCCCTGTCTACTTAATTAAGCTAACCGTCGAAAGTGATCCAGATAGTTAGTACTTTTTACTCTGTCCATTCACTGTATCTAATTAGAGTGTTATCTTAATTATGTTGCAGGCAATATCCAGAAGAGCCACCTTGTTTGAGATGATTCGAGACTATGAACAGGCAGCGAAAGATCTTGAGAGACTTGTGTCTCTTCTTACCAAGCAGGCAGAGGAGAAGTCCACTTATTCAGGAGCATATGTGCCATTGGGCTCTGTAGCTGATCTAAGACAAGCTCGACAACGGCTTTTTCAGATGGAAGAACAGGCTAAGAGAGGGATACCTTTAAATTTTTACCTGATCTTGTAAGTGTTATACATTTATTAGTTTGATTATCTAATTCTGGAAAACTGAATTTGGTACTAACATCAGTCTTGGTCTTTATCCTGATGGCAGGGGAGTAGAGCCATCTGTTACGGCAATAGATCTAAAGAAAGCTTATCGTAAAGCTGCTCTGAGGCATCATCCTGATAAGGTCTGAGCCTTCACATTGCTGTTTTACTTGCCATTTTCTTAATGCTTGCAAAAATTCACACGAATATTGCTAATACAGGCTGGTCAATCATTGGCGAGAGCTGAAAGTGGAGATGATGGTCTCTGGAAGGAAATATCGGAGGGGGTCTACAAGGATGCTGATAAGCTATTCAAGATGATTGGCGAGGCATATGCAGTTCTTTCAGACCCTGATAAGGTGATGTGTAAAAAACCTATTTCTCTAATGCTCTCTTTATTCATTTCTTTATTTTACCATACCAAGTCTGTTATAAGATGTCATGAATACTACAACATTTGTTAAATGTCTAGGTGGTTGTCTTGGGAGCCTGAATTTTGACATATTAAATTTTCATGGTATTTAGGTGAGCAAGTCTCTGCAAAATTAATGAAACATTATACACTGGGTAAACATAACAGATAATATGAAGAAAACAGGAAATGGAGCAATTTGGAAACACAATGTTTTCTCAAAATTATGTAGGGAACTTGAAAACCAAATACGTAGTAGTAGATACTCTTCTGTTTCATACTGGTCTTCTTACTAAAAATCTTTTTGTGAGGCAAAATTGGTCAAAGTGGAAAGAAAGATATGAAATGGAGGAAGTATTAATTATGTTGCTTGGAATTGTAAATGTTTCTAAATTAATGATGTTTATTATTAACAGAAAAATGTAAATTCATTGGGTAATAAAGTTTTTTTGGTTGAGACAACGGAGTATATTCTAAATAAATCTAGTCCCGTCAAAAAAAAAATAAAAAAAAATCTAGTTTTCTTATGAAGCTGAACATAATTTTTCTTTGAATTGCAAGGCCAAGAGTTTTCCATTTCTGAAAACAGATGAGAAGTCACCTTGGTTTTTTTTTTTCTTTTTTTTTTCTTTAAATATTTTATTATTATTATAATTTCTGCATAAAGTTTATAGCTGAGTTACTGCTGGATAACTGTGTTAAATCTGAAGTAGTTAAGGGTTGTGTGACTTGCTCCTTCACTTTGCAACCTATCATAACATACATGATACAGTTAAGTCACTACACTAGGGAAGTAGGGAGTCAAGAGATGACATTTTTTTTTTTTTTGAAAGAAAGTCAAGAGATGACATTGAGCTTATTAGAATTGATCGAAAATCTTTCCAAACCAACACATTGTTTACTAAAACTATTGGTATTCATTTGCAGCGTTTCCAATATGATATTGACGAGGAGACAAGGAATGGCCAAAGGAAAAGTAGTAGCAATGCTTCAAGAATGTACACTGAAACTTCTTTTAACACTGCAGAAAGAGGTAATAGTGGAAGACAATGGCGAGAGATGTGGAGATCTTCTGCCAACCCTTATTCTCGGGGGTTTGAACCTACAAGACCTGGTGGATTTTATTAACAGAAAGACAGCCAGCTGAGTCACGGTTTGAACTATATTGAAGGAAACGACTAGATAAATCACACTATGAATCATGGTTATTACTATATCTAATGCTCTGAAGCTATGACAGAGACTTCCTCAACTAAACCCTGTGATTAACTTGAAGTTCAGAGGCACAATTGTGCAGCACTGTTGGGATTATCTAACGATACACAAGCAAAATGAGATTAAGATGGACTTTCCATCAGAAGTTCGGCAACTAACCCTAAGCCAAAGGTGTCTTGGTTCTCAAGTACATAGACGACGGAAAAAAAAAAATCTTTCTATATTATTTTTTTTACTTTTAGAAATTATATCAATATTCTTTTTCTTTTTCCATTTTCTTTTGGCTTGGAGGGTGTGAAGGGGGTATTTGTATGTGAGAAAGAAATTTGTTTTTCCAGTTGAAGCTATGTAAATACAGGCAACTTGTATAGCACAAAGAATTGCTTTGATTGAAATTAAATTATTATAGTGTTTGTGTTTGCTTATGTTTTCTGAAATCGGTCCTCTTGCTTATGAACTGTTGAAGACATTTGACATCTAGCATCACGCTTACAATTCAGGGAAAGCAGAAGGCTTGCGCAAGATTGATATCGATTACTGCAGGTCTCAGTACAAAACTGAAGATTTTGAAAAGCATAATGTCTGCAACTGTATATTTGAACCTTATTTCTGAAACTGTGAAATCTGAAAGCATATAAAGGCAAACACAACCCCTTTTACATAATTTAGAAGTACTCTGTGACTACTTGGAAACTCAGCAGAAACTCATTCTATATGCACTCAAATTTTTGAAAAAATATAAACAAAGAGAGAGCTAGCAGGTTCGGAAAATGTGTCAAACTGACTGTACCCTAGTTAAAAATGTATAATCCAACTGATACTAAAGAAGCAATGTAGCTGGATTCATCATTTCGTCTTTATCAAAAGAAAAACTACAATGCTAATCTTCAAACCACAAATATGAAAATGCTTCTTATGAGTAGAACTTGTAGGTTTTCGCGGCTATTATGATCTGTCTAAGCCCTCCAATAGGTGCTAACACCATCAGCATGACTCCAAGAACAATGCACGCCTGAAATATGAGCAGAAAACATTATGAGAATATATTCAATAACAAAGATTTACACCAATGTGCCAATAAAAACTCGACTTATATCAGCCAGAATTTTCGGGCTGATAATGTTTATCCTGAGGCCAGATCAGGCCAAAGACCAAAGTGGTCGAAAAAATTGTTATTCGGCTAGAATCAGACCATACTCGATAAGCTCTGCAGCATATAGAAAGGAAAACATACCCAATTACACCACCATGATAGGCCAAACTTCCTGGGTTTGTGAATAGCAAGCCACATGATGCAAGGAAGCTGCAAATAGAAGAAAGTTAGAACATTTGACAAGTGCAACATAAATTAAAATTCAAGATAAAATGTTGATTTAATTTAAGATTCTTTGTACGTAAAATGGACTTACAAAGTATGTAGTTGGAGCAAAGGCAAATCCTCCGAAGAATCCAAGAAGTCCTCCAAAGAAGGGGAATGTAATGGCTATAAACATTGTAAGTGCTGTGGAAGTAGAAAAAAAAAAAAAAATCAATGGTTAATCAAATTTCGATCAGTAGTCACGTTGATAGTATAATTGTAAAGAGAAAGTATATATAGAATAAGAACATTGACACTTACCCACATAACAGTTGCGACTAATAAATCTAAGGTACCAAGTAGGCTTGAAGTGCAGCTTCTTCACTAGCACAGTCTCAATCATGTCAAACACCGGCATGGCATATATCTAGAGAGGCAAAAAAAGTTCTTGATCAGTATCTTGGAAATTCATATGAAAACCATAATGTGAATCATAAAAGTTAGTATATTTCAAGGTCATTTCCTAGGGAATATTGTGCACGTCCAAGACTTTTTTTTAAGGACCCTACTGAACCGGCACCTCTCACAGGTTTAGCCAATCCAGCTCCGTAGGTCATCGCTTGAGAGTAGAGGGGGAGGTAAGGGAATCCCCCTACTCCCAACCATTTTGTAGTTGGTGGGGCTCGAGCTCGTGGCCTCAAAGTCACAAAGTGAGTTCCCAAATCCCCACCAACTCCCAAGACTTATTTGGGTACACAATTGGTATATACAGTAGATTTTCTGGTGTGTGTACAATTTCAAATTATGATACACACCTGATAGCTTCCAATAACATGGACGACCACAAACATGTTGGCCATAGCAATAAGCCAACCAGGTTTCTCTAGGGAAATAAGGATGTTATCTTCAACCTTGTTGCCAAAAACCCAATAGCCGATTAGGGCAACAGGGAAATAACATATGGCAACAACGATATAAGCAACGATAACACCCTTCCACATGGGTGCCTTGGAAGGCTTTTCTGGGGTGGAAGGGATGGTTGCTTGAATTTCGAGTACAACATTGTGTCCTGCATATGCAAAAGCCACATCTCCTAGCGCGTTGAAGAAGCCAAACATCTTCCCCACGTCACTATGGTGCTTAGCCCCGTAAGAAACGTCTGGTTGTACACCTTTCCCTAGTGATGCTGTCCATGCAATTGTAGAATAGCTGCAACATCATATCAAACCAAAAGAAATCCAACTAGTTAAAAATTAAGGCCTTGGAATACATATTTAAGGTAACTCTTAAAAGATCTTTAAAGATGTTTTGCTCGTTCAAGTGTTCACCTAAGGGACATAACAGCAGCAGCCAATGAAACAACGGCGATGGAGTTGAAGTTAGGAAGGTGAGACAGGACAAAGTGGACAGAGGAGAAGATCATGATAAAGTAGGTTGTTTTCATAGGTGCGCAATTAGTCTTGGTAGCACATATGATATCATGGACCTTTTGAAGGGATTTACCTCCGGTAACCATGTAAACAATGTTGACACCAACTTCAACAATAAGCTGTTGAGGCACCACAATCCATAGGCCTAGCTTCTCCCCAAAGGCGTATTGTCCTAGCTCGTGGTACCGGTCAAATCGCTTTCCCGGCACCATCTCATGCATCTCCACCATTTGCCACAGGGTGTACAATGTTATGATCCATGACAGTACTAGAATTACCACTCCTGGTCCCCTGTAAAACACACCAAAATTATATTAACTGTCGATATAAAAAATGCACCCTTTCATCGTCCATAGCTAGTATAGAAAAAGTAACATCATTATTGCAATATATACGTGACATTTAGGCAATTTAACATACTTTTCTTCGTGAAAACATATACAAAAACTATTACTTGGAAATGAACTCAAACATTTTAATTACGTAGAAAAATTAGGTGTTGTCTTGTTATTTTGTGCTGACTAAGCTAATTTTCTAGACCACATACGGAAATGTTGCAATTTTGTGAAAACTTACCATCCTAGATTAGCCATGGCATATGGAAGACTAAGGACTCCGGCACCAACCATAGCCGTGACATTGTGGAAGGCAGAGTACCACCATTTTGCATTCCTTGCCGATGTAATGGGAAGCCAATCATCAATTTCCTT
Source organism: Chenopodium quinoa (assembly GCF_001683475.1). Classification (NCBI taxonomy): domain Eukaryota; kingdom Viridiplantae; phylum Streptophyta; class Magnoliopsida; order Caryophyllales; family Amaranthaceae; genus Chenopodium; species Chenopodium quinoa. The sequence goes on from NW_018745666.1 coordinate 254,758, forward strand.
TTGTTTTGCTAACTTTGTTTCAATATCCTGATTAAACATACACCAAAATTATAAATATAATGCAAATTCACTTAAAACATAACAAAATGATATCGTATATAAAAAATAATACAAGGAAAATATGCTAAATTTCCCTTATCATTAGAGTTCAATAGTTCACAAACATTAACTTTGAACCTATTTTCAAATATCAAACATACTTTCATAACGTTTTGAACTTATTGATATTATAGTACTCAAAGTGACAAATTAAGAAAAATGAGTCATTTTCATTGAAGATATCACAAATATGTTAGAATTGTCATGTGAAACAAATCAAGATGGTAAATTAAAGGTAACGTTGTCACAAGGTATACGTCAAAAAAGTACTATAATTAAGTATAGAATCATAAAAGAAAATACTATATAAGGAAATCGTAATCAAACTGAAGTCCAAAGAGATAAGATTATACAAGTATATTTATACAATTATACTCGTGAATTTGATCTTGATCATCATAAAAGTATTTTTATAACTTTATTTTATGTATAAACGGTGGGTTCACGGAGCTAATTAATAACAGTAGCATTTATAATTGGTAAAATTCATTGATATAAATAAACAAATAATAGGTTTGAATTCATTGTCCACCAAAATTTTCAAAGAAAATTATGAATTGACAGCAAAAATACAGCTTAGCATAAATTGAAGAGTCAAAGTCTTTAATTTATTTTAAGTCCATAACACATGGAGTGCAAAATTAGAAATTAGACAAAAATTATTGAAAATTAATTTATCAAATATTCAAATGACAACTTGTTCACATGAAAGGGCATGTCTACTACTAATTGTGTGATACATCACTTAAAATTAAGTAGCACCCCACTAACACAATTTGCAGTAGACATAACATGATAAAGAATTCCCATTTTACCCTCGCTCTTTCAAAAATCATTATTGCAAAACTTTGACTAGATAAAATGTGAACTTTTACCAAAATCTATTGACATTGAAGAAATATCTAGCAAGTTTCTTAAAAATTTCAGGTAAATAAAATCCGTAAAGACTAATCACCTCAAATTTTCTAAGTCATTTACGATTAACTGATAGGTGTTTTGAATTGAGATTAAATTTAAGAGACATTTTTCTTGTGTATAGTAGCTCCATTAGTAATTTTGACTTTTGAAGTCTTTACATTAAAGGTTGACCATAAAAAATAAAAAAAGTCGTTAACAAACTAAAAGCTTGGTTATCCCTCAAAAATAATAACTAGGGGAATCAAAGTTGTCATCGATGGGATAAAAATGATAGAGTAAAAGACATTTTTACCGAGAAAAGGAAAGATAAGTAATGGTAATTAAAAATACAAGTTATCCTAATCTAATTTCTAACTTATGCCAAACAAAGAAAAATAATATTTCTATTCTTATTCAATACCCACTAATTCTCCATCCGTATCCCATATTTTTACAGTAAATGATTATCATCAATGTGAAATGAAAACATATGATAACCCAAAACAAACAACCCAAATGATGCACACAATCTACTATTCTAAAGATAGAAAAAAGAGATATTTACATTGATACGCCCATAAGAAGTGCTGGGGACAGAAGGAGCCATATTTGTACAATTTGTCAATTGTAGAATCAACTCACTTTATAAAATTGACCAAAAAGTTTGGAGATTTCCTATTTTTTGTGGAGTTAACAATTCACACCAAACCACAAAAAACACCCCCCAAAAAAAAAGTAGAAAACTGCCAAATTATGAACTTTTAATTTGGAAGACTTCCTAAAGGGTTAAGCTACTATCATTACACCACTTTTTATAGGATAAAAAGTCAAGTCCACGCCCTTAAACTTCACATTACATTCCTACCATGAACTACACTCCTACATACAAATATACAATTAATAATTTGATTTTTCTCACTCAATTTTTTATTTATTTATTTATTTTTTTAACAATATAATTGTTCAATTTGGCTATTAATTTATTATGTCATTTTTCTTAATTCAAATGATTGGAAAGCCGAGTTTTAAGTTTCAACTAAAAAAGTCCAAATATATCACTCATCATTATATATTTTTTTTTTGGTGCAAATCATTATATTTATTAAATATTCTAAACAAGCAAGATTTGCTTGAAGAACTAGCTAGTAGCTATGGTTGAATATAAATGGTCATCACGCCATGTCGCCATATATACCCTTTTCTTGTGTATATAAAGAATTTTAATTTACACTTAAAATTTTCATATATAAACAGTATATATATATATATTTTTTAGTGTTCAGAGAGTCACAAAGGGCGGGAGTGAGAATCAATCCTAGGATCTCCTGGAATCGGGAGGGAAGCTCTAACCACTTGAGTTATACCTCACTCTCTATATAAACAATATATAATAGATAGAGAACGATTATATTCTCAAATGTATGTTGGACCACTAAACCAATTTTTTTTTTTTAACCAATTCAAAAAGGTATGTGAGGAGCAGGAATAATCACAGGCCAACATCATATAGATTTATTTTAAACGTGAAAATTTGGGTCAACAAGTAGGATTCGAGATTAATTTCAAATAGAGAGTTCAAATAATCTTAATACAAATATCATAAGTGATGAGTCAAATCAGGCTTCACGTTGTTTGGGCTCAATTCAGCTTAAGTAGGGTTAGAGGTTTCTCTCAATGTATTTTGGGTAGGGTTCTCCGGTAGGGTTATGGTTTTTCAACATTAACTTCGTTTTGTGTGTGAACTTAAGTATCAGAAATAAATATATATACTATTTAGATGTATTTGAACAATGAGTTTGACCAGGTTCATAGCTTAAAATATTTTCTTAAAGTATTATATGTAAATTAAAATCTTCAAAACTTCCCTAAAAAGCACAATTAATTAAATCAATATTCAATACCATCATCCTATCTTGTAAACTATGCTTTAATTGGATAAATTATATTCAAATTTCATTAGAAGACAAATAATGTATGTCACATGGTGAGAAGTTATGATCCGGAATTCTTGATCATATAATTTAAAGGTTAAAATACCACCTAAGATGCTCTTGAAGATCAAATTACAAGGGGGTTGGATTGAAAAATATAATTAAAAATAAATCAAGGTTTATCAAAGATAGTGTAAAATACAATTATAATTCAACTATTTTGTCGATACCTATATCACTTTTTTAATCATAAAAAAAATATTCAAATAAACATAACAAGGTATCATTAAACAAATAAGAATCAGGTTAATTCATTACTCCATTCGTTTCCGAATATTGTTAGTTCACATTTAAAATTTTGTCACACACTTTTTAACTTATAATGAAATCAAGAAAAGAACAATTAGCATATCGAAAAAATTCTTAAGGCCAGATATAATGATCATATATATGAATACATCCAAATAACAACAATAATAAACTAACTATATTATATGAACCATATAAATTGCAATAAAAGAAATCATATAAACAATTAAAGAGAAAAGAAATCATACTGTGAATTTTGAAGGAGGTCGAGTATCCATTTAATTGGCTAGGAAATTAACAGAAGGAGATTAAAAATTTGGGAATTGAATCTCCTTCTGAAATTGTGCGCAAAATAAAAGTAATGCGTTACACACTTTATATAAAAATTAGTTGTAAAATTGTAATCACCAAATCTCCTCTTTTGGTAAAGTTTTAATCTCTCTCCTACTGTCAATGAGTTGTGGAAATTTACTGCTTTATATAGCAATAAAACGAGTGAATTGAATCTGGAATCATGAATTTTTATTTATTTTATTTATTTTTATTTTATGATGCATGTATATGGATTTTATTAAGGATTTAAGGATAAGAGAGTGTAACAAGTATTTCTGTATTTGACTTTTTGACGTATCATAAGTATATTGTACATAATTTTCTGTTTTATAATTTTTAACTTAGACTTTTAATAGGAGTGTCTCTTACAATGTCAGGTTTTTTTTATAGAAGATAAAAATACCTTAATATGAAAAAAGCAAAAAACAGGATTATGTTTAAATTATATCGAGGTAACTAATGACAATGTTAAGTATATGTTTGCCCCGTGCCGTTTGTCCTCAAAAATAAATATTAAGTACATGTACAATATTTATTTAATATGGCCAATATACCAGCCTTACATATAGAACTATGCACTTTTGAACTAACTATTCATAAGTGTTACTACCTAGTACCTACGGACTACAGATTACTACTTATCGTGATGGTTGCACCTACATAAATGACATTACGGAAATACAGCTAAAATAATTTAGTCCAATTTTAATATAATTTACATATTTTATATTGGCAAATTTCTCAAATGTATTACTTCGTATCACTTAGCAATTTTGCATTATAATTACACAGAAAAAGGTTGTTTTTATTGCTTAATCTTTGTTAATGACATGATCTTTGCGTAAAATATTGCTTGATATTTGTTAATAACATTTATCTTTATTTCTTTTTCTTTTTTCTTTTTTTATTTTTTTTACCACTATTCAACACTTAAGAGTTGACAGATCGAGTTTATCTAGCCTCTTATTTTGGTGGGCGAAAAACTTGTGGCACCTGTTTCCTTTTGTCATTTTATTACTCCGTATTATTATTATTTTATTTTTTGAAAGGTTCCTTTAATTATTAAAATTACATAAACCACCAGATTATTTAAATATTTACTGCACTCTAATTTCAGTTTTAACTATAAAGACAAGTGTAAGGGTTTAATAATCTCATACATTTGACATGAAAACTTCAAACTTATTATTTCTACCTTCTAAATTATTTACACTTATTCTCCTTACTCCCGAAAATGCTCAACTTCCTATCGCGTGATTTTGTGTGGGTAAATGTTGACGGAATAACGTGATTAGTTTATATGTTAAGAGGTGATATTCAAAACATAGGATTAATAAATACTATTATAAACGGCCTAGTAAGTCATCCCCACAAAGAAAAAGGATATATATGTTGTATACACAAAGACAAGTGAGGCGATTCTTTTATAAGGGTGATTGGAATTTTATTTAATTAGCATACGTCATAGTATAAAAATCACTTATGTTAGTTATGTACCACAATATTATGCAATTCAAGTGATCAACACAAAATTTTCAAACAATCAAATTTGTATTCTGTTAACTTGTGGGTACATCCGTCCAAACAAGTCCTAAAAATATATGTAAAGACATGATCACATTAATTATTTAATACTAAAAAAAAGGCTGTCCAATGTTGAATTTAGCAAGAATATATCACATGGTGAGAAGTTGTTATCCTCATATTTTAAGGGTCAACTATCAACTAACGGCTTAACTTAAGGATTTAAAAGAATACTAAAATATTAACTTGAAAGATTAACTTACATGAATTATATATAGTAAGTAACTGATATACAGTACAAGAATTAATTCCAATTAATTGTTTATAGATTACTACTATAATGTTTCAGAGGAATATTGTAAGTTACTTATTATAATGTTAATTTACATTGCACCAAAAAAAAAAGGTTAATTTACATTGTTTTGACGTGTATTCATTCTTTAATACCATTGTTGAATAGATGAACTGTGAGACTAAAAACTCAATTCCACTCTCATAGTTTGTATTGAATTCTTAATTTTCAAAATTGAAAATGAGGTAGCTATCATGTACTTCGTTCATATATAAATTTTCTACATTACATCAACAAAAATCGAACAAGATAGTCTCATAAAATATATTTACAATGAACTGACTAGGAAGAATTCTCAACCTATTTTAAACAATCAAAGTCATAAACACAAAATTTAAATCATATTACTCACTTCTTTTTTTCGTGTTTGTGTAATTTCTAGTATTTTTCGTTTTACTTTCTTAAATTACATAATGTCACATTCTTGGTGACGTACCTAATTGATTCCAATTTAATAGCTTAACTAATACAAGCAACCAATCTTTGGCTAAAAATTATACCATTGCAATTGAATGTCCATCCTAAACAATGGCACAATTAAATTCATACATCATATTACAAATTACAATCATATACTAGATGTACAAATACTAATACCAAATAAAACAGAGTACAAAAGATTTAATCCAATAATAAAAACATGATCAAACAAAAAAACAGAGAAAACTTACTGCGCTATTCTGAGGAGAAGCTTGAGTTACTTGAGTAACCATATTAACACCTTGATTAAAATACAAATCGCCCAAAACCCGAGTTTCGTTTAACTTGTAATCAAAGATTAACAAACTCAATCTCAAGATAATTGATCTTCTTTTGATACCTTATATACTAATTAGCAATATACAATATATATGAAGTATATACTACTATATAGTTTTAAATAATGTATAAATGTGAAGATGGGTTGAGAATGTGATAAAATGGTAGCTTATATGGGCAAAGAATGGTGTGTATGAAAGATTAATGCAAGTTGAAGTAAACGGAGAGAGAAAACAAGACTGACGTATAACCCCTTTGACTATTAGACTTCTACCTACGAAAATTCTACGAACTTCCCATCTTTTTTTTTTTTTTTTTTGTCTATTTCGTTATTATAATTTTATTTTATGAATTCCACACTCTTGTTAAGATGTCAATTATCGAAATATGTGTCTATTATACACCCGCGTTTAATGTTATACACTATGTTTTTATATTTGTGATGTTTTGTTCTTCGAAGATTTGTTTTACACTATCTAAAAGTTTAATATGATGGTTAATGTTCTGAGATTTGTATTTGTATCCATCATGGCTCTTCACATAGGAGTCCTGACCTTTGAGCTTATGTCCAAGGCTAAATATTTCACTATTGTTAGATCTTAGAATATATCATATTATCAGGTTATTAAGTCATACCAAGAAATATTTAAAGATCATAAAAGTTGTGCAACAGTGTTTTGGAATTTAGGTCCTACATAGGCTAAATGTAAGTCGTGTTTGGATTATGACATATTCTACGGAGGTTTTCTTTTGAAGTCACTTTAGATTAAGCAAGATTCAAAAGCTGTTGCTTGTTGGCTTATTATGAAAATTCAATTAGTTGATACGAGTCATTTTATTTAGACACGTTTGTCAATTCATAGCTTTAAATGTAAATATCTTTAGTTGTGTATTTAGCAAAAATTATGAAATTTTGATATTTAGAAAATAGACATTGAGATGAATCTAACATGATCCCACATAACTAGTATTTATTTATCACTAAATCACAAAACAAAGTCAAACTAGGTTACATAAATAATACATAAAATCAAAATGTGTCAATTAAAAAAAACAAAAATGGTATTACCTTATTATTAACACAATGAGACATGAAACTAATTTCGAACTAGCCTGTAGTCCTATACTACTAGTTCGGTTTAGGCTCAAACCTGATATGCCCAAATGCCCAATTGTGTTGAGATCAACCCTGATTGAGTTTGGCCCAATAGTTGAACCGACCCAAGCCTCGCTTTTTGCGTACATTTTTCTACCATATCTAATTTTTTTAGATTCACATTTTCTTCTATTGGGTCAATAATGGAGGAATTCCGGCAGCTTATTAGATTACTCCCATGAATCAATGCCAACAAGGCAACAACCATTACAAACTGTTTTTCTATCCCATGTACAGAACATGATGCGCATTATGACTCCGAAAAATTATGTTGCTCCTTATCTCTATTATGTTAAGTTGCATAGTAATTAACTTTCAAAATTGAAATTTAAAATTTGATTCACTTTACATTTGTCTCTCTACTCTCTAAGAGTTCCATGTTTTCAAGATTCATAACAATTTGTATACATATTACGTACCTTTTTAAAATTATACACGATATTTAGGGATTTCTCCAAAAATAGGATTACGATAAGTTGTAGTCATATACAAGTATATTTCAAATATCATCATTAATCATATTGTTATATTAATCGCGTCGTTCTCATCTTCTTTTTACTTAGCCTAGATAGGATTATTTGGAAAATTCAATACTCTTAAGTCTTAACATATAATGTTATCTCTTAGCACTCTCCTCCTTTGGGAATAAGTTACTTTCAAGTTTTTTTAGTCAAATATAATTAGGATAAGCATACTTAGAAGACCATGAAAAACGCTAACACTAAAAAAAGAAAAGTTGGTCAACCTTTAATTTTTGTGGTACCTTCTTTCTGTCATTTTGGCTGCTAAAAGGCTAAAATAGTTGAATTATGCCAATAGAAAAAGAATCCCACGTCAAAATTCAAAAAACTTTAATTTTAATAATGTTGTTCATCACATAATTATACCAATATTATATACTTCGTATTAAATTAGCATAATTGATTCATGAGGTACGATACATATTGGTTTGGTTTTACAATTATATACAAGTTTGATCAACATTGTAATACATGCTAAAGTTCTTCTAATATATTCTTTAAATTTGTTTTCCTATATACTTGAACTATTGTTAAAATTATACTCGATATCTATTCAAAAAAAAAAAAAAAAAAAAAAAAAAAAAAAAACCCTCCATATGAAAAGTGTGAAATGATAAATAAAGCAAAAATGCAGTATTAAATAGAGTTGTCAAAAGTTAACCCGACCTGAAATACCAACTCAAAATCGATTATTAACCGAACCATCTTAACTCAAAAAATGGTGGCCCAAACCCGACCTGAAACCAACCCTAGACCCGAGTGTGTGAGACCCGAACCCGAACATGAATAGACCTGGAGATGACCCGACCCGAATGTAACCCGTAAATTATTGACCTGAATCGACTCCAACTTGAACTGAAATTGACCCAAACCCGTTTTAACCCGTCAAAACCCGAATTTAACCCGACTTGTTACTAACCTGACCTGAATTCAACTCGACCCATTCCTGAACCAACCCGAATTTAACCCAACCTGTTACAAACCCGACCCGAAATCAACCCGAATTGTTATTAACCTGCCCAAATTCAACCCGACTTGTTATTGACCCGACCCGAGTTTTACCAGACCTATTACTAACCCAACCAAAAAATTCAACCCAATCTATTACTAACCCGACTCGAAATCAACACGACTTGTTATTGACCCGACCTAAATTAAACCCAAATTGTTCCTGATCCGATTTCAAATCACCTCAAAAACAATTTAGACCACCTTATTATTGTTGATCAAAACATTTTGTCTAGGGAGACCAAGTCGGTCCAGGCCAGCAAAAGAAAGGAGCATCATCCTCAAATTAAGAATTAAATATAGTATATATTTGTTGTATGGTCAAAGGAGATGATTATCTTCCTAATTATAGACTATAGTTCCCTTGTATATTTCCATACATATTATAGTCAAAAGGAAATAATTAGCTTGATAAAAATGATAATCGAATATGACGTGACTTGGAATGACCCGACCTGATTGTAACCTGCAAATTATTGACTTGAACATAACCCGACTTGAATTCGAGAATAACCCGACTTGGAAATGACCCAAACTGATTATAACCCGCAAATTATTGACTTGAACCGAACTCGAATTGAACCCGAGAATGACCCGGCTTAAAAATGACTCGACATGATGATAACCCAAAACCAATAAGAATTATTACACGACTCAAGCATTACCCAATCCAAACCCGACCCGCATAGGTTATGGATTAAATTCGAATTTACCCGGCCACTCTTACCGACCTAAACCCAACCAGTTTACCCGAATTGAAAGCTCTGACCGAAACCTCCAAAAATTCTCAAAAAGCGTGGATATTAGCCTTAAATTTTGGAATTTTTTTTTCACCCGGAAATAAAAATTGCTCAAATGTTTACAATGGTCCCTAATATCTTCCAGAAGTCCAATTGGCTGGGTGGAACCATCCAATTTGCCTATAAACGACCAATTTACCAGTTTACAACTTGCACTGATTTCATTAACTCAAGCCTACCACGAACATTTATGACAACATATAATGATCATATATGGTTCCAAATGACATTATATGACCACGAGATCTATCCCCTAAAATCTCAGTGCTTTTCGACACCGGGCCACGAAACAATCAAAATTTCTCAAAAAGCGTGGATATTAGCCTTCAAATTTGGAATTTTTTGACTCTTTTTTTGCCCCAATATAAAAATTTCCGAAATACTAACCATGGTCCCTAATACCCTCCGGGAGTCCAATTGGGTGGGTGGAACCATCTAATTTGCCTTAAAACGACTAATTTACCGGTTTACAACTTCCACCGATTTCATTAATTCAAGCCTACCACGAACTTTTATGACAACAAATAATGATTGATGCGGTTCCAAGGCATCAATATTGTTATTATAATTATTTTTATTTTTATTTTTAGTTTATTATTAGATGACCGAATTTATTAGGATATTTTTGTTAGTTTAATTTGGTTAGTATAAGATAAGCTTAACTTTAAAGATCATATTTGCAAAATATTATCTTTACAAGTTTGAGTTAGTTTCCTAGTTAGATTAGAATTTGTTTTACCGATTTTTAGGCTAATTATTTAGCTTATAAATACGTGATGGTGTTTAACGAAAAGTAATGATTGATTGATTTGAAATTTATAAAGTTTTACGTAAGTTTGTGCTTGTGTATTCTTGGCCTAGTTTAGGTTTTAAGCTCGTGTTGCTTAGCGTTTCTTGACCGAGACTCAAGATTCCAAACTTTTCAACTGTGATTGAAGGTTATATCCATAAAAATTCATATTAATGATCATATATGGTTCCAAATGACATTATATGACTCCAAGATGTATTCCCTAAAATTTCAAGACTTTTCAACACCGGGAACGAAGACTCCAAAAATTCTCAAAAAGCGTGGATATTAGCCTTCAATTTTGGAAAATTTTGATTTTTTTCAACCCGGAAATAAAAATTGCTGAAATGTTTACCATGGTCCCTAATATCCTTCGGAAGTCCAATTGGGTGGGCGAAACCATCCAATTTGCCTTTAAACGACCAATTTACCAGTTTACAACTTGCATCGATTTCAATAATTCAAGCCTACAAGGCTACAACGAAGATATATGACAACATATAATGATCATATATGGTTCCAAACGACATTGTATGACCCTGAGATGTATCCCCTAAAATCTTAAGGATTTTCGACAACAGGCTCCGAAACCTCTAAAATTTCTCAAAAAGCGTGGATATTAGCCTTCAATTTTAGAATATTTTGACTTTTTTTTTGCCCGAATATAAAAATTGCCGAAACGCTCACCATGGTCTCTAATACCCTTCGGGAGTCAAATTGGGTGGGGGGAACCATCTAATTTGCTTTAAAACAACCAATTTTCCGGTTTACAACTTGCACCGATTTCATTAATTCAAGCCTACAATGAACATTTATGACAACAAATAATGATCATATATGGTTCCAAATGACATTATATGACTCCAAGATGTATTCTCTAAAATTTCAAGACTTTTCAACACCGGGAACGAAGACTCCGAAAATTCTCAAAAAGCGTGGATATTATAGCCTTCAATTTTGGAAAATTTTGACTTTTTTCGCCTGTAAAAAAAATTGCCGAAATATTTACCATGGTCTCTAATATCTTCCGGGAGTCCAATTGGGTGGGCGGAACCATCCAATTTGCCTTGAAACGACAAATTTACCGGTTTACAACTTGCACCGATTTCATTAACACAAGCCTACCACGAATATTTATGGCAACAAATAATAATAATGTAAGGTTAAAAACGAAATTATATGACCCCGAGATATACCCCCTATAATTTCAAGCCTTTTCGACACCGGGCGTCGAAACCTCCAAAATTTCTCAAAAAACGTGGATATTCATCTTCAATTTTTGAATTTTTTAACATATTTTTCGCCAGTAAATAAAAATTGTAGAAATATTGACCATGGTATCTAATACCCTCCGGGAGTGCAATTGGATGGGTGAAACCATCCAATTTGCCTTTAAACAGCCAATTTATCGATTTACAATTTGCACCGATTTCATTAACTTACCCTACCACGAACATTTTTGACAACATATAATGATCTTATATGGTTCCAAACGACATTATATGACTCCGAGATGTATTTCCTAGAATTTCAAGACTTTTTGACATCGAGCCTCGGAACGTTCAAAATTTCGCAAAATACGTGAATATTCGTCTTCAATTTTGGAATTTTTGACTTTTTTTCACTCGGAAATAAATATTGTCAAAATGTTTACCATGATCCCTAATACCCTCCGTGAGTTCAATTGGCTGGGTGGAACCATCCAATTTGTCATTAAACGGCCAATTTACTTGTTTACAACTTCCACCGATTTCATTAACTCAAGCCCACCACGAACATTTTTTACAACAAATAATTATCATATATGGTTTCAAACGACGTTATATGACCTTGAGATTTATTCCCTAAAATCTCAAGGCTTTTCAACACCAGGTCCCGTAACCTTCAAAATTTTCTTAAAAAAGTGAATATTAGCCTTTAATTATGGAATTTTTTGACTTTTTTTTCGCCCAAAAATAAAAATTTCCGAAATGTATACCATGGTCCTTAATACCCTCCAGGAGTCCAATTGGGTAGGTGGAACCATCCAATTTCTGTTTTAAACGACCAATTTACCATTTTACAACTTGCACTGATTTCATTAACTTAAGCATACCATGAACATTTATGACAACAAATAATGATCATGTATGGTTCCAAACGGCATTATATGACCCCGAGATATATTCCTAAGAATTTCAAGCCTTTTTGACACCGGGCCTCGAAACCTCCAAAATTTCTCAAAAAGTGTGGATATTATTAGCCTTTAATTTTGGAATTTTTTTGACTTTTTTTGCCCAGAAATAAAAATTGCCGCAATGTTTACCATGGTCCCAATACCCTCCGGGAGTCCAATTGGGTGTGTGGAACCATCCAATTTGTCTTTAAACGACCAATTTACCGGTTTACAACTTGCACCGATTTAATTAACTCAAGCCTACCGTGAACATTTACGACAAAAATAATGATCACATATGTTTCCAAAAAACAATATATGACCCTAAGATGATGTATTCCCTAAAATTTTGAGACTTTTAGACACCGGGTTCGAAGACTCCAAAATTTCTCAAAAAGGTGGATATTAGCGTTCAATTTTTGAACCTTTTGACTTTTTTTTCGCCCGGAAATAAAAATTGACAAAATGTTTATCATGGTCTCTAATACCCTTCGGTAGTCCAATTGAGTGGGTGGAATGAACCATCTAATTTGCCTTTAAAAGGCCAATTTACCGGTTTACAACTTGTACCGATTTCATTAACTCAAGTTTACCACGACAATTTATGACAAAACATACTTATTATATATGATTCCAAGCAGCATTATATAAACCCCGAGATGTATCTCCTAAAATCTCAAGGTTTTTCGACACCGGGCCCCGAAACCTCCATAATTTCTCAAAGAGCGTGGATAATGATCTTTAATTTTGGAATTTTTAGACTTATTTTTGCCCGAAATAAAAAATTTCGATTTTTTTACCATGGTCTCTAATACCTTCCCGGAGTCCAATTGGGTGGGTTGAACTATCAATTTGCCTTTAAACGACAATTTACCATTTTACAACTTGCACTGATTTCATTAACTCAATCCTATCAAGAATATTTATGACAACATATAATGATTATAAATGATTTCAAACGGCATTATATGACCCCGAAATGCGTCTCCTAAAATTTTTAGATTTTTCGACACCGGGTCCTGAAACCTAAAAAATTTCGCAAAATGCGTGAATTTAATTTTGGAATTATTTGAATTTTTTCATCCGGAAATAAAAATTGCTAAAATGTTAACCATGGTCCCTTTTCCCCTCCAGGAGTCCAATTGGATGGGTGGAACCATCCAATTTTCCTTTAAACGGCCAATTTACCGGTTTACAAATTGCAACGATTACATTAACTCAAGCCTACCACGAACACTTATGACAACAAATAGTGATTATATATGGTTCTAAATGACATTATATGACCTTGAAATATATTCCCTAAAATTTCAAGATTTTTCAACATCAACCCCTGAATCCTCCAAAATTTCTCAAAAAGCGTGGATATTAGCCTTTAAGTTTTGAATTTTTTTGACTTTTTTCACCCGAAAATAAAAATTGCCTAAATGTTTACCATGATCCCTAATACCCCTCAGAGATTCCAATTGGGTTGGTTGAACCATCCAATTTGCCTTTAAACGACCAATTTACCAGTTTACAACTTGAAACGATTTCATTAAATCAAGCCTACCACGAACATTTATGATCACATATAATGATCATATATGGTTCCAAACGGCATTATATGACCCTGAGATGTATCCCCTAAATCTGAAGGCTTTTCGACAACGGGCATCGAAACCTCCAAAATCTCAAAAAGCGTGGATATTAGCCTTCAATTTTGGGATTTTTTGACTTTTTTTTCACACGAAAATAAAAATTGCCGAAATATTTACCATGGTCTCTAATACCCTAAGGGAGTTCCATTGGGTGGGTGAAACCATCCAATTTGTCTTTAAACGGAAAAAAAAAAATTACTACTTGCACCAATTTCATTAATTCAAGCCTACCATGAACATTTATGACAACATATAATGATCATATATGGGTCCAATTGGCATTATATGACCTCGAGATGTATCTCTTAAAATTTTTAGGTTTTCCAACAACAGGTCTCGAAACCTCCGAAATTTCGCAAAATGCGTGGATATTAGCCTTCAATTTTGAAATTTTTTGACTTTTATTCGCTCGGGAATAAAATTGCCGAAATGTTTACCATGGTCCCTAATACCCTCAGGGAGTCCACCTAGCTAGGTGCAACAATCCAATTTGCCTTTAAGCTACCAATTTACTGGTTAATACTTGCACCGATTTCATTAAATCAAGCCTACCACAAACATTTATGACAACATATAATGATCATATATGGTTCCGAACGGAATTATATAACCCCGATATGCATCCCCTAAAAATCTAAAGTCTTTTTGACACCGGGCCTTGAAATCTACAAAATTTCTCAAAAAGCTTGGATATTAACATTCAATTTTGGAATATTTTGACTTTTTTTCGCCCAGAAAAAAAATTTCCGAAATGATTAACATGGTCCCTAGTACTCTCCGAGAATCCAATTGGGTGGGTGAAACCATCCAATTTGCCTTTAAACGACTAGTTTACCGGTTTACAACTAACTTGCACTGATCGATTTCATTAACTCAAGCCTACCACGAACATCTATGACAACATATAATGATCATGTATGGTTCCAAATGGCATTTATGAACCCTTGATGTATTCCCTAAAATCTCAAGACTTTGCGAAACCAGGCCACCGAAACTTTCAAAATTTCTCAAAAAGCGTGGACATTAGCCTTCAATTTTGGAAAATTTTAACTTTTTTTTTCGTCCAGAATAAAAATTGCCGAAATGTTTATCATGGTCTCTAATACCCTCAAGGAGGTCCAATTAGGTGGGTGGAACCATCCAATTCGCCTTTAAAATGCCAATTTACTGATTTACAACTTGCACCGATTTACCAGTTTAAAACGACCAATTTAATCAACTTGCACCGAATTTGACTTGAATCGAAATTGATCCAAACCCTTTTTTAACACGCCAAAAACCAAATTTAACCCGACTTGTTACACTAACCTGACCTGAATTCAACCCGACCTGTTCCTAACCCGACCCAAAATTAACCCAACTTGTTACAAACCCGATCCGAAATCAACCCGACTTGTTATTGACCTGACCCAAATTTAACCCGACTTGTTATTGACCCGATCCAAATTTTACCAGACCTATTACTTACCCGACCCAAAAAGTCAACCTGATTTGTTATTAACTCAACTCGATATTAACACTACTTGTTATTGACCCGACCTAAATTCAACCCAAATTATTCCTGACCCGATTTCAAATCATCTTAAATGCAATTTAGACCACCTTATTATTGTTGATCAAAGAATTGTGTCTAGGGAGACCAAGTCGGTCCAGGCTAGCAAAAGAAAGGAGCATCATCCTCAAATTTAAGAGTTAAATATATACAGTATATATTTGTTGTATGGTCAAAGGAGACAATTATCTTTCTAAATTATAGACTATAATTCCCTAGTATATTGCCATATATATATATTATAATTAAAGGAAATAATTAGCTTGATAAAAATGATAATTATCTATTATGGTTAGTTGAACTCGAATATGACCTGATTTGGAAATGACCCGACCTGATAACCTGCAAATTATTGACTTGAACATAACCCGACTTAAATCTGAGAATGACCTGACTTGGAAATGATCCAACCTGATTATAACCCGCAAATTATTGACTTGAACTAAACCCGACTTGAACCCGAGAATGACCCGACTTAAAAATGACCCAACCTGATTATAACCCGCAAATTATTGATTTGAACTGAACCTGACTCGAACCCGAGAATTACCCTAATCCGTTTTAACCCGACCTATTGTTCACCGGACCTGAATGTAACCCGACCTGCTATTAACCCGATTTAAACCCGACCCAAACCCGATAAAAAGTATGACCCGATATGACCCGACTCAAGCATGACCTAACCCGCATAGGTTATGGAATTAATTCGAGTTGACCCGACCCACTCTTATCCGACCCAAACCCAACCCGTTTACTCGAATTGACAGCTGTAGTATTAATGATAATCAGGACACTTTAATTACGGCTATTAGATGTTACGTAATGCTGACGTGATTAAGCTAGCCTGGCAGGGTGGGAGTTTTCTCATTAGGCAACTCAGAATTGAAAGTCTTCGACGCAACATCTTGGGTCAAATATTTACAAGTTGCAAAATCCAAAATATCTACACTCGTATTTATTTAATGCAACTTAATCTTTTCTCCACGTTGGGATATCACTTAACTTATACGATGAGATTGCGGATCATATAAATTACAATACGTACTTTTAGATGAAAATTCGTTTATATTTTCTCCTATTTTTACAAGACTTGACTGTTAATTTGGACCGGGGATAGACATACAAGATATAAATTTTTTTTTTTTTTTTTTTTCCATATAATTTTTAGAGGAAAAGATAGAGCGGATTAAAATGTTTACTACCTCCATGACATTATATTTCATACAATTTTGGGGTATTATTTGTGATACATTGCAACTAATATGTATCAGAGTTAGTACTTAAATATTAAATGTACTCCCTAAACCCTACTTTAATTTATTTGAAATTTGTTTTACTCCATATAAACTAACTTAATTCCTTCACCTAAAAAAAATATTGTACTAGTTTAATTCAAACCCTATATTGAATTTTCATACCTAATAGCCGTAATAGGCGATATTTATGGTCAACACTACAACACACTATCAAATGATCATTTGTAACAAAATTAAGAATTACTTTTATTTCAAGTACAATACGGAGAGTGGGAGAGTACTATTTATACTAATATTAATGAGCTAAAATGTTTGACTAATAACTCAGCTATTCGTTATTATTTGACTTTTTTTTTTTTTTTTTTTTTTTTGTTTTGAAATTTGACATTTTATTTATTTTACTTGATTGGCCTTAAAATATTTGTCTATTGGAAATTTGGAAGAAGCTATGCTTAATTGCTTATATGAACATTTAAATTATACTAGTAATAAAGTGAGATGTATGTCCAACTTTTTAACAACCATTATAAAATCTAAAAAAAAAAAAAAAAAATACCAAACTTACGTATTTTATTTACTACGTAGTATTTCCTTAATTTCCTTTCCTAGACAATTAACACCCCGCCATACATAGTAACATAGATGACTACGTAATAGATTCTAATATTGCTTATACCACAAGAAATCTTGTTTCATGGAAATTAATAACAGCTATTTGTTTCAATATTGCAATAATTCACAACCTGTTGGAACAAGTGTGTAGTGTGTGAATTTTGTGAAAAACTCAAAGTCCCACATTGGTGGGAAATGAGAGTTTTACTCTCTTTATAATATAGAGAGTGGGCTAAAGGGGTGTGGCCCTTGGGCTACCCACATTTTGTGGAGAGGGAGGACCTATATGGTAAACCATCTATCACACACACGCGCGCCGAGCCGGGTCGGGTCGGGTCGGGTCGGGTTTATTAAATAAACTTATTTTTTGGACAAGGCTAATTGCGTGATTAGTTCCTTGATTTTTGCTAAACGTTTTTGACTGATTGCATTTGACCGTTTTTATTCAAAACTGATTAATGGAGCGTTAATCATGCAAACGTTTTCACTGATTTTTTGCTAAACGTTTTGCCACGCATTAATCTTCTTTAACCGTTTTGAACGTTCAACTTATGACCGTTTTAATTGCGTGATTAGTGCCTAATTAAACAGCAGCAGTTACGTTGCAATTTTTCCTATAAAAGGCGTGTTGATTTCCTGTTTTTGATACACAAAAAAAATACGAACAGCAATCTTCTTCTCCTCTCTATTTTTCCTCACAAAAACAAAACCCTCGAGCAGTTTCTTTTCTTTTTGGGTGTTTAGTTGCCCGGTGGTTTTGTGCAGTTCCACCGGTATAATTTCAATAGAGAAATGCTGTTTTATCCTGGGGAACATCCGGTTTAGTACGAACTGCTTGCACCATTTCAGGGCAGTGCCGTGAATGTTCTAAAGAAAGCGACATAGTCCGCGACTCAGTCTATTTTTCGGTAACTTTGTTCTTACTGTTTTTGTTCCCGCAGTTCCGTTTATAACACAACCCTTGTTAAGTTACTTGTAATCGAATGGGGAATTGGGAAGTGCATTATTATGGAGTAGTGTCTTAAAAAAAAGTATATTATTATAGAGCTAAATGACATTATTAGGAACTTCAAGTTTGTCCATCATATATGAGTTTATGACCCATGTTGCAATTATGAAGGTGGAATTTCTTATTATATCAGTATGTACCTTATTGCATATATATGATCTGGTTGTGTAGATTTATACCACCTCTATACTTCTTATTAGTTCTTTCAAAGCGTCTATATGATTTCTCTCGGAGTAAAAAAAAAAAAAAAAACCTTGATTTTTATTACATATTTTGTAACACGTGTCCATACATGCATGTGACTATATATGAATTTTATATGGATGGAGGGAGTCATTTGAAATGTGAACAAATTAAAGAACTTTCTCCTTTGTGAGCAAATTCTACACTAATTTTTTAAGCATGTTCGTCTTCTTTTGCTTGAATGCGTTAATCCTATAAAGAGGGTTACGTTTAATTAATACTTGTACAAGTTGAAGTAAACAAAGAGAGAAAGAAAACTGAAGTATCAACCCTTTGACTTTCAATTCCCCTATATACCAAAATTCACCAACTACCCTGCTCTATATATTTTCTGTCTATTTCCTTATAACTATATTATACTTGGTAACTATACTAAACAATTCATAATCTTCTGGACCTAATCAAGCTACATTACCTTGTTACAGCTGCTTGATTCATCTTTCACTAGACATGTATTAGCTAAGGAAGATGCCCCATCAATCAAGTTATTATTCAATATTCATTGCTTCTTCTACTGCCCCTGCATGTATATCATCAGATGCAGAGCTGACACTGTTAGAGCTGCTTGATTCAGCTTTCAGTTGATGTTCAGCTTGGATAGATGCTTGAAAATTCAAATCATAATTCGCTTCTTCTTCTGCATAAAATTCACCTTTATCATCTGCACCAACTTCAGCTTTGCTCCCTACAAAAAGGCGTTGTATTAAGGGACGGAGAGAGTATATACAAACCTTGTGATGGTTATACTTATCAAGTTATCAATTGCTACACGGGCTAATTCGGCGCGAGATTCCACATTAACAACTGCCTCTATACCCCGTAGACCCCGTAGTATCAATTTATACATTGTATATCATCAGATCAATCAATTAAATAAATAAATAAATAAATACAGGAATTACAAGAAATTTAAATTTAAACATACCTCAAGAGGTGACAATCAGCGAAGAAGATGATGAGATTATCGTAAACGTAGTGGTGTTTTGCTTGAAAAATCAATTCAAGGGCATCAACTTGAATAAAGCAGGCGTCAGAAACATCAATTACATCTTTCAACTTGTTCATAATTTCATTGTAATTCATCGCATGAAATTAAATTCACGATTCTTGGTAGAAAGATTAATTTTCTGGAACAAATTCTTCAAGATCTTCAACTCCCTCTCAAAAACAATCGATTTCGCATTCGACAATTCATCATTAACACACGCGTATTTCCGCAAAAATTCATCGAATCCGTCTTCTTTACCTTCATCTATTTCAATTTCTTCAATATCTGCATCGTATATTCTACGCTCAACCTCCATTGATTCAGAATTTCCACACTTTCACCAAACCCTAATTGTTTTTCTCGAACAAATTTTTATCGAGGCTAAAGCTAACCGTCTAAACCCAATTTTACAATTAGTATTACATACTCCTGGATCATGTACTCCATACCCAACATTGACCCAAACCCGTTTTGCTTGACCTCTTTTTTATTCATGATTTAAAAATAGATTTATATATTATATGATAATTTCTTTATCTTTTGATAGTTTCTTATGTTTTCTAATAGTATCTTTTTTATATGATAATATCTTTTTTTATGATAATATCATTTAAGAAAGATAAAATCTTTCGAAGCAGGATAATATCTTTTTGTTTGGAATACTATCTTTAGGTCCTTGAACAACCCTTATCTTACACCTCACTGAGTCCCTCGACCACCCTAGGTCCATCGTACGTAGAGCTTTTGACACTTCAGAATGTCAGGGATCCTTACTAACATTTTGTAAATAAGGGACGTAGTAGTGGTAAGTAGAGTTGTCAAAAGCTGACCCGATCCGAATATTTTACCCCAACCCGATACGTCCCGACTTGAAACCAACCTGAGACCCTTCAGAATGTCAGGATCGTTACTGAAGCATTTTATAACTCAAAAACATACGGTTATAAGGAAGATGGAAAAGGTAAATAAAGAATGAAAAAGTGACAAATTTTTTGTGGGGATCATGGAAAAGTAGAGAATATTGTACATAAAAGACAAAAAAATAAGTAATGACTTTTGTTAGCATGTGTATGTTTCGCAAGAAAAAACAGTAAAAAGTTATAATTATATGTTATTTTAAGGAAATATCAGGAACATTTTAAGACAGTCAAAAAGGAATATTTACCTATAATAATAGGAGGGAGTATTATTTAGTCCTTAGGAGCAACCAAAATTGGATATTATTCTCTGCGTATGCCGATTTCAATTAAAACTTCGTACTCCTTAGTTTTAATATAGATGCGTCTCTTTCAAAATAAGAAAGTTACAAATTAGATGGTCGTTTTTTTGTCAATTAAAAAATTCTTCAAAAGGATGAAGTACTTGAACTCAGAGAGCAAGGAGATGGACGTTTCAAACACCAATACAATGCCTTTCCAAATTGCTTTCCTCACACAGTAAGCCATAAAAACTAAAAGGCGGTAAAACTACTCCCTCGGTTTACAAATATAAGACCTCCTTTCCATATTCGTCCGTTTACAAATATAAGACCTCTTTCCTTATTTAGTAACTTTATTTAATATTTTATCATTTCTCTTTCTTACTTTAAACCCCACTTACATTAATTTATCATTTTCTCTCTCATGGGTCCTACTACTCTCTCTCACATACTTTCATTTCAATGGTCCCCACATTAATTCTACCATAATAAATAATTTTTCCACTCACATTATTATATTATACTCCTAAAACTCCGCGCATAGGTAAAGAGGTCTTATATTTGTAAATGGAGGGAGTATATCACAGTTCATTCCAAAGAAAACCAACCGGACATAAACCCTAACTCATTCAAATAAACAACCAAAAACTCATCATGCAATCAACAAAATTTGTACTCTGTACTCGACAAAATCTAAAATGAACCATCTATAAGTAACAATTAATTAACAGCAAAATTTCAGATGTCAATAAAATACAAAAAAAAACTTAAATTGAAGTATGTAGCTGACAACATTACTCTCATCAAATTTCTGCAAAAATACTAGATTAAGAAGGGAGATAAGACAAGTCTTAGAAAGGAGAACTACAAGCCCGCAACAACTGACTGTAATTTTACTTAAGCCTTAAGACGACCATAAAACTTCTGCTTTTCGCTGGTAGTCTGGAAGCGACCATGATCAAACTTGGAGGATGTATTGATAAATTTGAGTTTGATCTCCTCAAGTGCAACACGGGATGTCTGCTTTTGGAGAGATTGCCTTAGAGTCACCACTCTCTTCTTGGGACCAACACAGCAACCCTTGATCAGGATATAATCATCCTTAACGATACCATAATGAGGGAAGCCACCCGTTGGTGTAATTTCCTTCTCAGTCCTAATTTATGATTTAAAAGCAGTGTTAACACAAGTCATTCACCAAACATGATCATAATATTCACTACTCGTAAAAATAATTGTTATGTTACCAATAATACAATTTGAACAATAACTTATTATTAGGATATCCGGATATTTAGGAATTCTTGCCTTTATATTAAAGCATATGGTGTAGCCTCAGTTATTAACTCCACCAATAACATTTTCATCCAAATAATATGATTTAATAATAGGCGCAATTAATAGACAAAAAAAACTTTGAAGTTTATTTTAAGATTTTATTAAATTTAATATAATTATATTCATCTTGGAGGAGTTCGTGGACGGGGCTCCTCAAATACTGGAGAGTTGGTGGCTACCCCAACCCGTACGTCCCGACTTGAAACCAACCTGAGACCCAAGTTAACTTTATGATTCGAGACCCGTACCTGAACATGGCTCGATTTGAGATGACACGACCTGAACATAACAGGCTAATTATTGACTTGAACCGAATCCGACTCAAAC
The DNA here is from genome assembly GCF_001683475.1 of Chenopodium quinoa. Classification (NCBI taxonomy): domain Eukaryota; kingdom Viridiplantae; phylum Streptophyta; class Magnoliopsida; order Caryophyllales; family Amaranthaceae; genus Chenopodium; species Chenopodium quinoa. The sequence continues at coordinate 277,555 of NW_018745666.1, forward strand.
CCAACATTGACCCAAACCCATTTTGCTTGACATCTTTTTTATTCATGATTTAATAATAGATTTATATATTATATGATAATTTCTTTATCTTTTGATAGTTTCTTATATTTTCTGATAGTATCTTTTATATATGATAATATCTTTTTTTTATGATAGTATCATTTTAGAAAGATAATATTTTTCGATGCAGGATAGTATCTTTTTGTTTGAAATACTATCTTTAGGTCCTTGAACAACCCTTTATCTTATACCTCACTTAGTCCCTCGACCACCCTAGTTCCATGGTACGTAGAGCTTTTGACACTTTAGAATGTCAGGGATCGCTACTAACATTAAGGGAAGTAGTAGTGGTAAGTAGAGTTGTCAAAAGCTGACCCGATCCGAATATTTTACCCCAACCCGATCATGACCCGACTTGGTTGAACCCGAGAAATTGGTGACCCGAACCTGATATGTCCCGACTTGAAACCAACCCGAGACCCGAGTTAACTTTATGATTCGAGACCCGAATCCGAACATGACTCGATTTGAGATGACCCGACCTGAATATAACCCGCTAAATATTGACCTGAACCAAACCCGACCCAAACCCAAGATTGACCCTAACCCGTTTTGCTTGACATCTTTTTTATTCATATCGTTTCCATGATGATAATATTTGATATTTGAAGATCCTTTATTAATTTGCTTGACAGCACCATGATTTAATAATAGATATCCGGATAATCAACTACTATAAGGTATAGCTAATTATCCGGTTATCCGGATAATCAACTGTAAGTTATATAAATATAATTTGTATCAGATAACTTCTTATGTTAAAAAAGGAACAAATTTATATATAAAGTATTCCACAATATTTATTAAATAATTTTTTTGGTTTGCACTACTCATAATGGTTATATCAATGTTGTACAACTCATAATGGTTATATGTCTATAATGGTTTCCAAAAATAGCATCCTTTGTTAAAGACAATCTCGTTTTCAAAGATACCGACAATCCCTTCTTGACAGATATTATGCTACTTTTAAAGATACTATCTGATTTAGTTGAACTCACACAACACATCTTCAGCAAACAATGTCTCGCGTGCTTCTTGAATGTTACCCTATTACCAAATATTAGTTGGTTAGAATACCCTTTATTTAGTTAGAATAATAACCGACATATGTTAATGAGACAAGTATCTTACCACAATGATAGAACCCACAAACTGAAATGCATTTAGCTTGATGGCAGCTAACCCTGCAATAAACACACAAGAATAAAATGATTAGTTCTAAAAAAATAAATATCAAGAAATAAAGACGGGTGTCATAGAAATATTACCCATCTTTTTGTTTGGGCATCTCAAGACCCCATTTGCTCCAGTCAGACGTATCCACGTTGCAATTTTTGTCAATTTATTTGCAAATACGGTTCATGGTAGAGCACTGATGATATACCCCAAAAAACAAAAATATTAGCTAACATAATTAGAGGACCTGAAGTTTTATATCAAAAACCAAAACAATTATAGAAACACGTACGAGCTTTCTCAACGAATCAACATAATCTAAATGAGCATCTTTCCCACTCATTGAGTCAATCACTAGTATCTCCTTCCTATTGTTGGAAAAGGCGGCTGCCCCCTTTCCATGACTGGAAGTATTAATGTCGTTGACACTAGTGACATTAATTAGGTGAATATATTTTTCCAGCTCAGGATCTTTTTCTTCCAGAACCGACATCTAAGCAAAACCACAAATACTATAAGTTCAATTTTTAAAAATACCACAAATTAATAAATTCAACTTGAGGTTTATATGTTGGTTTGAAGAGTATCAACTTGAGGTTTATATCAAATACATGAAATAATTTGTTAATTTATAAATGATTTTAATGTAATTTACTTCATGTAATGTAAAATACACACTAATTTGCAACAATATTTGTGGAATATTAACTTTTTCATATAAAATTTTATTTTTTCATATAATTTTATTATTATCCCTCTTTTCTTTTTTACCAATCCCATGTAAATTTACCTTTATAATATACTTTTACTTTTTTTTTTTTAATTTAATTTTCTTAATAACTGCGAAATCAACCAAAAATAAGTTTTGAGAACGGAGGGAGTACTAGCTAGTCAATTTTCTAATAGGTCAATTTAATTATGTGTGTGGAATAATCATGGTTAATTTTCATTTAATTTTGTGATTTATTTTTAATTAATTAAAATGTTGGTGTATTCAATGACTAATGAAGGTGCTATTTTAATTGATTATAATTTCACTTTTGATTGGAAATTTTTTGGCTATATTTAGCTTGAATTGTTGTAGCTAAAAAAGATATATAACATGCCAAACTATTAAATAAATTAGCCAACTATTGTAGTTGCTCTTAAGTATATTTTGTAATTTTAAATATTTTTATTTTAATCAAAATTATGATATAGTATCTGTTCAACATTGTCCAATTCATAGTTCAATGTAGGAGGTAATTTATTAGTGTGCTATTTAAAATTGTTACAAATTGATATATTTTAGTTGTAATGCAGAAAATATTTAAATTTCAAAAATGATAAATATGATAGCTTTCCCAAAAAAAAAGACATCATCATTGCATTTAGGCGAAAAAGCGACACGTGGACAATGGTGATGTCAGCAACTTTTGTTTTTAGTAATAGTTAATAGAGTAATTTATTAGTACGATATTTAAACTTGTTTCAATTTCCTACGATAAATTGATAGGAGTATATTTTAGTTGTAATGTAAAAGCTTCTAATATTTAAATTTCAAAAATATTAAATATGATAGGTTGCCAAAAAAAAAATGACATGATCATTGCATTTAAGTTGGAATTTTTTTTTTTTGAAATTTTTTATTGAGAAAGTGATACGTGAGCAATGATGATGTCAGCAACTATTTTAGTACTGGTAATAGTTAATAAGTTTTTTTTTTTATTTTTTGAATATGATTAGGGTTTCTTGAAAGTGTGGAAATTCTGGATCAATGGAGGTTTTGCGTAGAATGTACAATAATAACATTCAAGAATTTGATAAACAAGACGGATTTGATGATTTCTTGAAGAAATATATGGATGATAACAATGAATACTTGGAAACGAGTACAATTTTTTATGAGAAGGAGTTGAAGATCTTGAAGAATTTGTTCCAGAAATTGAATCTTTCTACAAAGAATCTTGAATGGCATGCCATGAAATTATGAACAAGTTCAAAGATGTTGTAATTCATGTTTCTGACGCCTGCTTTATTCAGATTGATGGCCTTGAATTGATTTAACAATCGAAACATCACTGGACTTACTCTGATATGATCGATTTCTTTGTTGGTTGTCATTAGCATCATAGGGTTTAATTGGGAAGAATATATAATACACTACCTCGCTCTCATATCAAATCAATTGGCCGAAGCAATTAATTTATTAATTGATTTTATTTCCACCTTCTTATGCCTAATCATGTAATAACAAGGGTTTATGTTATGATTCTGTAAGTTGATGTACATGCAGGGTCAGCTAGAAGAATGATTGATTCTAGTTCCACCTCTTAGTATCACTATACCAAATTAAATCATGTAATCACAATTAAGCAAGGGGTTGGGTCATTGGCTTATGTTGTTTCTATCTGCTAATGTGCATGTTGTAATTTGATGGCCACCATTGTAACTCTCTAACTTTAGTTTGCTGCATAATGAGCACTCGCGTTAACCTCATGTACATGCCTGAATAATCAAACATTTCATAGATTAATCTATATGAAGTCTCATTTGATGCTCAAATGCTCAATCATAGATTAATCAAACATTTCAAATATTATGGAATATTAGTTTAATAACAGGTGAAATTATTCGACTTAAATTAAAATTTTCTTGATTATTAATTATTATCCTCCAAGAACATTAACATTTAACGGTTTAAAAGATACTATCTAATAGGATCCAAATGTTGTTATGTCAAAAGTCAAATTGGTTTAACAAGTACTCGTAGTATATGTTATGTATCACAGTAAAGTTTAACTATGTTTAACTATGTTAGCGTATGTATGTGTATTTGATAGGAGTAAATATCTTTTCTAATCCCATTTAAATTCGAATTCGTTAGTTTTTTTATTAGGGAAAAGGTTTTTTTTTTTAAATGAGGGAAAAGGGTTGAGAATTTGAGATCTAGTATTCCACCTGAGTTTATTACTCCGTATCCTAATGTAATCCGGGTAGATTTTTTTAAAACCGACCTATTGTCATCTACTATAAAAATAGGAATTTAGACGGTTTCAAAAACATACGATGCTGATCTTCAAGAATTTGAAAGATATCAAGAGGGATTTGATGATTTCTTGATGAAATACGGGGATAATAATGATGAATACTCTGATACGAGAAAGATATATGATGACAATGAATTGAAGATCTTGAAGAATTTGTTCCAGAATTTGAAGGTTTGTATCAAGAATCGTGAATTGCATGCCATGAATTACATTGAAATTGTGAACAAGTTCAAAGATATTTTAATTGATGTTTTTGAGGCCGGCTCTATTGAAGTTGATGGCCTTGAATTGATTTCACAATCGAAACATCACTCGACTTACTCTGCGATCATCAATTTCTTAGTTGATTGTCATTTTAAACACGAACTTGAGGTAATTTGCTATTAATTTATTTTGTTGCAATTCCTGTTATACACTACATAAAATTATTGATGATATACAATAAAGTATTTATTTAATTGTTGAACTTTCAGTATTTCGATGATCTAGAGTACGATGATGTTGATGATGAAGATGGCTGTATAGGGCCACTTGATGATGTGAAACTTGAAGCTGAATTAGCCCTTAAAGTAATTCATCACTATAACAAGCACAAGGTTTGGTTAATCTTTTTGAATCATGTCGTATCATGTTATATCATATCGACTTATTGGACCCTTTTATATTATTATTGACTCGATCATTTATTAATTTGCAGAGAGCAAAACTGAAATTAGTACGGATGATAAGGGCCAATGTTATTTTTAGCTATCTTGATCATTACTACATTACATTTTCTGCCGTTGATGAAGATACTGGTTGTATTGGTACATACCAAGCTGCACTGGCAGAGCGAGGGTCAATCCGCATTATCGGGTTGTTTAGAGATGTTGATGCTGATAAAACCCTGTCTATTCTTTCAATCAAAGGTATAAAATGCTTCTGATTATTAATAACTGTTGGTGTTGGTATTGGTAATGGAATCGACGATTAATCGATTCTAGTTCCACCTCGGCTTATATATGTTTTTACTGTGATGGCTAATGTGCATGTTGTAATTTGATGACTACCAATCACCAATGTAATTATGTAAGCTTAGTTTGTTGCGTGCTTGCAACGTAACGTGTAACGAGCACTGACATAAGCTGATGTAAATGCAGGGGCAGAAGAAGAAGTGAATTATAAGTTGAATTCTCGGGCATCTATCCAAGCTGAACATCAACTGAAAGCTGAATCAAGCAGCTCTAACAGTGTCAGCTCTGATGTACATGCAGGGGCAGAAGAAGAAATGAATCGTAACTTGATTAATGGGGCACCTTCCTTAGATAATACATGTCTAGTGAAACATGAATTAAAAAGCAATGAATCTGTTAGTTGAAACTAGAACGAAGACTACTCGAAACTGATGAGAATAATGCTGTATAGTTAAACAAGGGATTCTGTTACTCTTGCCTTGTGATACTAATTTGTTGCAGCACACACTTTATGATACCAAGTAAATAGGTATTTTTTATGTCTTTGAAAATTTTCAGGACTATATGATCATTTTTTCTCTGGTATAATTGAATGAGATAGCATGTTGTACCCTGATTATTGGTATAAATGATAGGAAAAGAAGTGTAGCATTCATATTTAGACAACGATAAACGAAAAGTAAGGGCAGTAAACTCCCAAGTTGAAGAACACTTTGCGGAGGCAAAACCAATAACTTTTGGGTAGAAAATTGTCTTTTGATTTTGAGTGTTTCAAGCATATTTATAGAGAAGCCAATGTGACGGTTCATACTTTAGCTCATTTGCGTCAAATAAATTATGCGCTAGGAGGTTCCACCAACCCAATTGGACTCCCGGAGGATATTAGGTACCATGGTAAACATTTCGGCAATTTTTATTTTCGGGCGAAAAAATTCCAAAATTGAAAACTAATATCCACGATTTTTGAGAAATTTTGGAGGTTTCGAGGCCTGGTTTCGAAAAGTCTTGAAATTATAGGGGATGTATCTCAGGGTCATATAATGCCGTTTGGAACCATATATGATCATTATATGTTGTCAAAAATGTTCGTGGTATGCTTGAGTTAATGAAATAGGTGCAAGTTGTAAACCGGTAAATTGGTCGTTTAAAGGCAAATTGGATGGTTCTACCCACCCAATGGGACTCCCAGACGGTATTAGGGACCATGGTAAACATTTCGACAATTTTTATTTCTGGGCGAAAAAAATGGTCAGAAATTACAAAATTGAAAGCTAATATCCACACCTTTTGAGAAATTTTGGAGGATTCGGGGCCCGGTGTCGAAAAAGTTTTGAAATTCTAGGAAATACATTTCGGGGTCATATAATATGCCGTTTGGAGCCAATTATGATCATTATATATTGTCATAAATGTTCTTGGTTGACTTGATTTAATGAAATCGGTGCAAGTTTGAAACCGGTAAATTGGTCGTTTAAAGGCAAATTGGATAGTTCAACCCACCCAATTAGACTCCCGGAGGGTATTAGGGACCATGGTAAAAATTTCGGCAATTTTTATTTCCGGGCGAAAAAATGACAAAAAAATTCCAAAATTAAAGGCTATTTATCCACACTTTTTGAGAAATTTTGGTGATTTCGGGGCACGGTGTCGAAAAGCCTTGAGATTTTAGGCAATACATCTCGGGGTCATATATTGACGTTTGGAACCATATATGATCATTATATGTTGTCATAAATGTTCGTAGTAGGCTTGATTTAATGAAATCGGTGCAAGTTATAAATCGGTAAATAGGCCATTTAAAGACAAATTGGATGGTTCTACCCACCCAAATGAACTCCCGAAGGGTATTAGGGACCATGATAAACATTTCGACAATTATTATTTCCGGGCGAAAAAAGTCTAAAAATTCCAAAAAATAAAGGCTAATAAAGGGTAATAGTAATACAAGGCGATAGCTTTAGTGGGCAATTAACATTTTTTTGTTTTCATTTTTTCAATGTTTAGTTTGTTTACCCCTAATAAATTATGTTGCTCCCTATTTTATTATCTCTATTATATTAAGTGGCGTAGTAATTAACTTCAAATTTTAAAATTTAAAATCTGATTCACTTTACATTTGTCTCTCTACTCTCTAAGAGTTTTATGTTTTCAAGATTCTTAATAATTTGTTTACATGTTACGTACCTTTTTAAAATTGTACCCAATGTTTAAGGATTTCTCCAAAGTTAGGATTACGATAAATTGTAGTCATATACCCGTATATTTCAAATAACATCATCATTAATTCTATTGTTATATTAATCGTGTCATTCTCGTCTTCTTTTTACTTAACCTAAATAGGATTATTTGGAAATTAAAAATCAATACTCATAACATATAATATTATCTCTTAGCACTCTCCTCCTTTTAAATTACTTTCAAGTTTTTGGTTAAATCTAATTAAATTAGGAAAAGCATGCTTACAAGATCATGAAAAAGCTAACGCTAAAATAAGAAAAGTTTGTCAACCTTTAATTTTTGTGGTGCCTTCTTTCTGTCATTTTGGCTGTTAAGAGGCTAGAATAATAGTTGATTTATACCAATTGAGAAAGAATCCCACATCAAAATTCCAAAATCAAGCAGCTGTAACAGTGTAAGCTCTGATGTACATGCAGGGGCAGAAGAAGAAATGACTCATAACTTGATTAATGGGGCACCTTCCTTGGATAATACATGTCTAGTGAAAGACGAATCAAAAAGCAATGAATCTGTAAGTTGAAACTAGAATGAAGACTCGAAACTGATGAGAATAATGCGAGTACAAGACATAGCTTACTGCAATGATAGGAAAACAAGTCTAGCATTCATATTTAGACAACGATAAACGAAATGTAAGGGAAGTTAACTCCCAACTGAAGAACAATTTCGTGGAAATTACTTACAATTTACAATTATTATAACGGTTCATGTATTATTGATGGATATTTTGTTGAGTACTTAACTTGGTAGTTGACCTCGTAATTGTATTTTTGTGCTCTTTCACTGCTATTGCCTCTATATAAAGACACATATTGAGTATTATCAAAGTAATTAATACTTTTAAGTTAAACTTCATTTCTAGAAGAATTGATTCAAGCAAATATATATATATTTCATTATTACTTTCTTTTCGCTATTTTCTGATGAGTATCCCAAATAATCCTCCCGTTGTTGTTGCTACTACTCTGTTCATTGTGGCATTTTTATCTCTTTGCCTTCATTTTACAGGTATCTCTTGCTCTATCTCAACTTCTTTGCTTCAATTCGAATTCATATTAATTATTGTTTAAAGTCACATAAACACATATTTTACTAATATAGAATACGTGTGTTACTATGTACGTACTAATTTCTAATGACAATTTAATGTAGAGGCACAAATTGGAGTATGTAATGGAATGATCGGAGACAACTTACCTACCAAGAAAGACGTGGTGAACCTGTATAAATCTAATGGCATAGGGGCTATGAGGCTCTATAGTCCCGATTTAGCATCTCTCCAAGTCCTACAAGGCTCGGGCATTAAACTCATGCTAGACGTCCCTAACGAAGACGTTCAGTCCCTTGCATCTGATCAATCAGCGGCAATGCAATGGATCAACACTAACGTTGTGCCCTTTGCATCGACGGTCAAATACGTTGTTGTAGGGAATGAGATTCATCCCTCCGATATGACAGCCTCATCAGTCTTACCCGCTATGCAAAATGTTCTCATTGCATTAAAATCCAAACAATTAGAAAACAAAATTATGGTTTCTACATCAATTGATACTAGCCTAATCATAAACTCATATCCGCCATCAAATGGTCAATTTAATAACACGGCATACATTACCCCAATAATCAAATTTTTAACAAGTAATGGATCACCTTTGTTGGTTAACATCTACACTTACTTTGCCTACATTAGTAATGAGCAAAGTATTAGTCTTAACTATGCATTATTCACATCCAGTGGGACTGTTGTGACCGATCCAAATAATGGGAAAAAATACCAAAACATGTTTGATGCAATGGTGGACTCAGTGTATGCGGCTCTAGCAAAGGTGGGTGCACCTAACACGGCGATTGTGGTGTCTGAAACCGGATGGCCATCAGCCGGGGGAGATGCTGCCACGGTGAGCAACGCAGGAACATATTATAGGAATTTGATCAATCATGTGAAGCAAGGGACTCCCTTAAAACCAGGGCAGACAATTGAGACTTATTTGTTTGCAATGTTTGATGAGGATAAGAAGCCTGGGCCAAATACTGAGCGCAATTTTGGCCTGTTTACCCCTACTAAGGTTCCTAAATATGGCCAACTTAATTTCAGTTGATAATTTAAGTTTTTGTTTCCTCATCATTTCAACTTCATGTTTTTCAATTATTTGTACTACAATAGATTTTTCAGTTACTTGGAATAAAACGGTTAAGTTTTCTATTTATGTAAGAGTTTTCTATTTATGTTGTCATTCCTAACATATATGTGTTGAACCAATTCAATTTTCGACAACATTTAGACCCTATTAGATAGCATCTTTAATCTCTTAAACCATTAAAATGTTAATGTTCTCGAAGGTTAATAATAAATAATCGAAATTCCAAGAAAATTTTATTTTAATTAGAATAATTTCACGTAGCTATTACTTATTAACCCAATATTCCATAATATTTGAAATGTTTGATTAATCTATGGTTGATTGATTGAGCATCAAACGGGACTTTCTTATAAATTTCCCCAATAATTATGTGTTTACAATAAATGGCCAATACTTGCATATCGATCCTAGCTACAATATAATCCAGGATAAGATTTTAGTTGGTTTATTACTTTATTTCTCTTTATCGATCCTAGTATAGAGTCATTCTATGATTCTAGCATATTTAAACTGTGTAACATCATTAAAAGTCAAATTATAATACTCCCTTTGCTTCATTGTTAGTTAAACAGTCAAATTTGACACACATATCATATATAAAGTTGCAATTCGATTTCTACTATAATGTATGATAATCGCGTTTACTTTCTCTGTTTTTTTTTTCTCTCTCTTTTGCTTTTACTAATTCAAAAAAATCAAAAAATAGAGGGTTTATTATAAATTCAATTTCCAAAGCAGTCGTTAGAGTCCGATCCAAGATCACTGTTATACTTTACATTAATTATCTAAAAACATTTTTACATAATATTTATTGTTTTTTAAATTTCATACATTACTACTTACAAAGCCAAAGTTATTACTCCCTCCATCCCAAAAAGAACGACCCATTTGGGTTGATTACGCGGGTATTAAGGAAGTTAAGTAAAAACAAGTAAAAGTATATTGGAAAGATAAATTTACATGGGGTTTGTAAAAAAATAGAGAGAGAAAGTAATAAAATAACGTGGAAAATGAAATTTTTATATGGAGAAGCTAATTTTGCACAAATATTGTTGCAAATTGGTGGTGTTTTAATGCAAATGGGTCATTCTTTTTGGGACAAAGTTTTGGCCAAATGGGTCGTTCTTTCTGGGACGGAGGGAGTAGTACATCAATTCATAGTAAAAAAAAAAATAATCAAAATGTCAATTATTATTTTTGAAAAAGTATCCATATTCAACAATGCAACTTTAAAAAGTATCACAACATATAATCATGTAATTCTAACTAAGTTAAGCAATTATTAATTATATAGATGTAAATTACTATAAATGAAGTAATGGTGGGCATAGCATTTTGGGTAAGGGAGAAACATCCGAGTCCCATTATAATGTATGTCAATATTAGAAACGTCAATTGCATACATAGTACATCAACATATGCCAAGTTGCTTCTTGCTGGCCAATAAGCTAAGTCAGTCAACTCCTCAAAAGTCAAGACATAAGGCCAAGGCAAGCTCTTTGTCGAGTTTGTACTGTCCTGCGGTCATCCTGATCAGTACGTTGATTAGGGTAGGCTAGGCTCCACATCAGTACAATTATTGTCTCGTCAACATGCAAGTTGGAATTATTAAAACCAATTTATTTTTTTAAAATCGGAGATCGGACCTATATAAAGCTAGCTAGTTTTCCAAACCCTAATTATCTAGCTAGTTGGAGTAAATTAGATTGATGAACATATAACCTTTTAGATTATTGAAATATACTTACTAAACATTGATCATTGTGAGTATTCACCAATACACATTACATCATAAGAAATATAAGTATTTTTTTTGAAACCAGAAGAAATATAAGTATAATGTGCACATAATGTACTTTATATTGTTGTAGAGTATTGTTAGTATAGATTCGTAATTATGTTTACTTTTCTTTATTTTATAATGTTAGACCCTCTGTATACCTTTTCTCAAAGTTTCTTTTGTTAACATACTAAAATATCTAACAATTTTCTATTATATTCCTACATTTTTATTGGTTAACTAGGGAAACAAACAAATTAAAAATGTATCTAGCAATCAACTCATCACAAATCACAATACAAATGACCACTAAAGAATTTTCAACTATGTTTACTTTTCTTTATTTTATAATGTTAGACCTCTGTATTCCTTTGCTCAAAGTTTCTTTTGTTAATATACTAAAATATCTAACAAGTTTCTATCACATTCGTACAATTTCTTTCTATAAAATTAAAAATATGTCTATCAATTAACTCATCACAAAACAAAATACAATACATATGACCACTATAGAATTTTCAATACCATTGGCGACATTCTTATTGATAGGGACATCATGTCCCTACTTTTAATCCTGTTAATGAACAGCCTAAGTATGACAACCTCAGCCTATAATTTGGTTACTAAATTAATGTAAAAGGCAATTGTATATGTAGTGTTGTTATGAAATAGTCAATAATTTGATTTTAAATTCGAAGATTTGGATTGTACTATGAATGCAAAACCTTTGCCTCCATCTAGTCCATAAATTTTCGAGAATCATAACTACACATTATCGTCTTTAATTAGTTTCTAATTATTTGGATTAACTGCAATAGCGCTACCTTTTCTGTATCATCCATATTTATTGTTCTTGTCTTTCATCAATCCCAATTAGGCAATCACACGACTAATTTTGTTACGGAATAATTATCTCAGTTATCCTTAAACATTGTACATATAGCTTAATGTTTCAATTACTCAGACGGATCGGATAGAATGTTATAATTTGTACTCCACACTCCATATATTAATACAATAATGAAAAATTTGTTGATTTATTTACGAAAATACCCTCATGAAAAACAAATTTCGTTTCTCACCATGAGAAACAGGGAATTTCCCTTAGTCAAAATAATTGAATAGGTCGAGTTGTAGTCTCGTAGACCATCATATCATACATTTTCATCAATTATCTAGCCTCTTGCTTGATAATTTTGTCACAACTTCATTTTCATGCATTATTGTAAGTTTCTTTGGGACCTATAGCTTTAGGCCTTTGGCATATATATAACATTGACAAAATTTAACAGTAATTAAAAGTAAAAGTTAAGTATAATAATTAATAAATCAAAGAAACTCCAACCTACTGCTTTTGCTCTATATAAGAAAGCAGAAAATTTGTCAATTACTATCGCAGGTTAATACTACTTTGTAAATTACTACTGTTTCGGGGTTTTCTGATGTCCTGCGGGAGAGTTACAATTCCGAGACTGGAACCGGACGCCTGTACCTGCAAAATAACGGAGACTCCTGAGAGCTCCGCCTCCAACGGTCAAGTTAGTACCTGATTAAGGAGTAATCAATACAGAAATTAAAGTAATCAGATCTCTCTAGGTGAGAGTGCTTAGTGTTGGTAATCTGCGTTGTTAGCGAGATTAGCCGGTTGTTAATAAGTCTGTTCTTCTCTGCTTGATCTCTTAATTATTCGGTTCTGTGATTAATGAGGATTAATCGAGTATTTATAGCCTTGGGAAGCGTGCAACTCTCTAGGTTTAAGGTAAACCTAGGGCTGATCGGGCCTCTAGACTGAAATGGGCCTTGATGGCCGGTTGTCCCATTTGGCATGGGTGGACACGTGGCGTGTCTTAAGTGGTCCGTGGAGGACGTATCTGTGATTGACACGTGGCAAGCTCCTGTTGGCCTTCGTGAAGGACACGTGGCGGAACCTGGTTGGTCCACTTGTCAGACGGTGATTGGTGGATAAAAATCCCCTAATCATTTGCCCCTCACAGGTGGCACGCGACTGGTCACGTGTCGCCTGTGACAGGTGTCGCACGGTGACAAGCGACGGCCCGTTACAGGTGTCACCTTGCAGACGGCCGAGAGATTTTCCCGCCCAATTTTTGAATTTGGAAGCGACCATTCGCCTTCTCATTTTGCCTATAAAAGGAAGTGCTGACTTCGGTCATTTTCACATTTGAGAACTTTTGCGAGAACATTCGGACCCCTGAACTTGCTCTGACATTTTCGGACTTTTTCTGCCTACCGCCTGTTCTGACAAGCCGACTGACCCGAACTTCCAGGACTTCATCAACCGTCACCCGTTCAGGTGACTCAGTTCTCTTACTCTTAATTTTCTTTTTATTTTTTGAAATGGCACCATGGAAGCACACGACACGCCCTAAGTTAGTGATCAGCCGGTCACCGGGGACGGCTGAATCTAGGACTAGGAGTGCCGCCTGCCCTTTTCTGGACCCATCTTTGCCCTTTATACAAAGTCCGACTGAATCTGTGTCTATGCAGAACGTGATGGCCAGAACAAAAAAGACTGCTATGATATCAAACTCAGACGGCTCCTCCCAAAGGGTGCTCCTTAGTGAAACATCTGACCAGGCGCCAGATGTAGAACGAGGCGACTGTCAAGCTGACAGTTCTGAGAGAGGGACCAAGGTGTTCCCTTCCCATCTAACCGTGGACATGTCTAATTTTCCTTCTGCTCCTTCTAAGGGAGAGGAGGCGGGCCCCTCTAGGAGAGGGGAGGAGTCGTCCTCTTCGGACTCGTCAGGGGACGAGTCCGAATCCAGCTCTTCTGACCATAGTTCTTCTGGCTCAGAAGAAAAACATAGCCGCCTACAAGAGGCGAGAAGTTCTCATGCAGTGGAGAAGGGGGATAATTGGGCAGAGCCGTCCGCCTCTTACAGAGAGGAAAACGCCCCCTACTACTGCAGGGTGCCCCGGGGCCGGATTGCAACCATGCGAGACAATGTGGCGAGCTTTATTGCTAACCACAAAATGGGCCCGGAGTATTTACTGTTTGTGCCGGATCCAGAAGATACTGTCGTCTGGCCGGCTGGTACCAGCTATGGTGACGGCTGCTTTGGCTGCTATGTGGCGGCCATCAAAGCTGGACTGCGCTTCCCATTACATCCGGCTGTTCAGCGGATTTTAGATGGGTATGATCTGGGGTTATGGCAGTTAGCCCCCAACTCTTGGGTAAACGTACTCGGCTATGTGGCCGGGTGCGAACTGAACGGGGTGGAGCCAAGTTTTGAGGCTTTCGCCCACATGAACTATCTCAGCCGGACCCCTAAGTCAGGAGGTACCGGCTGGTATCAATTAACAAGCCATAGGGGTTACCTCATGACGAGAGGTAAGGCAAACAAATGGAAGGATTGGCGGAACACCTTCCTTATTATCGAGATTTCAGACACGGAGCTGAACAAACGTTTTAACAAGTGGAACAGGGATCCGCCTCTTCTCGCAGGCGGCCGCAGCATGCCGCCTGTTCCCCCAAAGGCTAAAAAAGAGATCCTAGACAAAGGACTCTTCAAAGTAGAGACTAGGGTGAACTCTACTTCAGGGGTACGAGAGCAAGTACCCCTAAATTGCGTCCCGAGCTTCAAGTGGCTCTATGACGAGTACTTCTTGGCCGCCTGTGGCCTCGGCAGTCGGTGCTCTAGAGGTAGCCGGCCTGACGAATACTCTGTTTTTTCACGCCTTGTTTACTTGGGATTTTTACTAACTTTGCTGTTTATTTCTTTCAGCCGACGCCATGAGTAAAATAACAGCATCTAAGACTGCGGCGGCCATGCTGCGGGTCTCGCTAATGAAGCAGTCGTATGCCGACTCCCCCAGCAAGGAGGCACCCTTGGTAAGCTTTGAAAACTCTTCTCCTTTTAGTTGTATTATGCATATACTAACTCTTTTTGTTTTCAGTCTGGCACTCCAAGGGCTTCTTCCTCGCAACAGCCGGACCCCAAGGCCTGGAGGACGACTGTTGCAAGCTCTCCTGGGTCTTCCAGGAAAACAGTGGCGGCTGAGAAGCAGCCGGCCACTTCTTCAAAAACCCAGGCGGGGCCGCCTAGATGTATGGACACTTGCTTGTTTAAAAAACTCACCCTTGATTCCTTCTTGATTAGATCTAACTTGTTTTTTTTCTTTCGCTTAATGCAGCCGGCCCCCAGGGACTTGACTTGGTTGAGGTAGCCAAGTCAATGGTTAAAGTAGTTCCTCCATCTGACAGGGAGGCGGTCAAGGGTGCCGGCACCCTTGACCTCGATGGAATTTCGGGGATCCTAGCTGAGGTATACTTAGCACCTTTTTGAGCTTTTGAGTTCCAGGACGCCTGTTAACTCTTTTGATTGAAAACTGACGCCTGTTTTTCTTTGTACTTAGGCCCTGCTCCGAGTCAACAGCCTTCGCAAGCCGATTGATCGGAAAAACAAAGAGGTAAAGGCCGCAAAGGCTATGGCCGCCTCCAGCTGTGATAAGGCAATGTTTCAAATTGCCCAAAATGAAGTACTGACCCTTGATCTTCTTTATTATCAGGCGCAGGCGACCGCCGCTGTTCGGGCTCAGCTAGAGACGGCCCAAAAGAAGGTTGACGAGCTGGAGGGGACCGTCACCAATCTTAAAGCCGAGCTAAAACCCCTTCGCCAAAAAATGCACTCTTACGAAGCCATGGAGAAATCTTTGGCTAACGTAAAAGAACGCCTGGTGAGCCAGGAGAAGAGTCTTACCCAAGAGCTCTCGGACAAGGCCGAGCAAGAGAAACAAGAGCTCGTCCGAGAGATGGTGGAAGACTCCGCCCAAATCCAACGCATGACCTGGGAACGACTGTTCCCAAGTGCCGACTTTGCCTCATGGGAAAGAACGTACCGCCAGTGTTCGGAAATATATAATCAACAGATCCTGGCGGCTGCTGAAGAAGAGGCGTTGGACGTTGCGTTGGAGGAGGAAGAGCCGGTTGTGGCGCTTGTGCCACTTGGGGGTAAGGCATCAAAAGATGGTGCAGCTAAGGCCGAGTCCAGCAAGAAGAGTGCTGACCAGGCGGCTGCTGCTGATACTGAACTGCCCCCTTCTTAAGCTTTAAGTATTTTTTTTTTTTTTTTTTTCTTTTCACGGCCTGCGTGCCGTTTGCTTTGTAATTACCCGGCCAGGGGGCCGGGGTTTTGAATATTCTGCCGGTCTTTTGTGGCCGGCTTATTTTTAATCAAATTTTCTGTCTTTGTTTAAATTTGTCTAAGTATTTGAAATTTGCTCACTAGACCGACTGTTGTGTATGGCCGAACGTTAAGACAGGTACAAATAGTAAGTATGCCGCCTATGCCCCTGGACGACTGGTTGTCTGTTTCCAGGATAGATGATCAGTCGGCCATTTAATCAATCGGTATTCGAACTCTTTATTCAATTTGACCAAGTAAATAGAATTACCTAGTAGCCAAGGAATTAAGTAGGAAAACAAGCGGCGGGTACCGGTTGTTTCCCTTTATTGCCAATGTTGGCTTTTAACTCGTTATTTGTTAACCTAGCAAGAGTATTGGTTGAGAGCCTTTGTTTAAAAACAAGTGGACGACTCATACCTTTTAGGCTCCATACCAAGTTTGAGTGACTATTAAGTTAACATAGGAGTTATTTAGTCTTTGTCACAATCTTTATTGAGTAGTAAAGGTATCAGGCGGCGTAGGCCGGCTTGACCCCTTGATTCACCAATGTTTGTTGGCTATTAACTCAATAGGTTATCCAGTAGGAATAGGGGTTCGAGTGCCCTTGTTTGTTTAAAACAGGCGGACGACTCAAACCTTTTAGGTTCCATACCAAATTTGAAGGAGTGACTATGAGTTAACTTTGGAGTTACTCAGTTGCCGTCACTTTTGTTTGAGAAGTAGAGGTACCAGGCGGCGTAGGCCGGCTAGACCCCTTGATTCGCCAATGTTTGTTGGCTATTAACTCAATAGGTACCCCCTGCATTTATCCCAAGTAATACAGGCGGTCATCTGACTCAGATGTCAACTGCTTCCACTGGTTTGGTTAGTGATAGAGTTATCCTTGTCTCAAAAACGGCTACGTGGTTGCCCTTGGGGTCAGTCGTATAGGTGCCGTGTAATTAGTTTATAGAACAATGTTCCACCCAAAAGGGAGCTGCTCTCTGCGACGAATTTCATCCTAATGGATGCCGCCGGACGCCTGCTATAATGTTGGGACAGGTCGGATTAGTTTTTAAAAGTTGGATCAGTTGACTAGGCGCCTGGTCTGATCATTCGGCCAGTGGCCTTGGTAAGTTCTTGGTGAACGTAGGTGCTAAGTAAAAGAAGGGTAGCCGCCTGTTAGTTACAGGTTCGGCCAGGCCCTAATCTTTTTAGCTAAGTATTGTGAGTAAAATACTCGATGGAGAGTAGCCGACTGTAAAGGAACAGACGGCATGCCCCTCTAAAGATAGAGTGAAACTCAATGGAGAGTAGCCGACTGTAAAGGAACAGACGGCATGCCTCTCGTGATACAAAAATGAATAGTAAATGCAAACTTTATTAAGTAGCTCTTTACTTTACATCATTCAGAAAAAATATTTTTTAAGGTTATCTACATTCCAGGTTCGAGGCAACGGTTGTCCGTCTGGTGTTTCCAGACGGTAGGTACCGTCCCTGACTTCCTCATAGATTCGGTAGGGTCCTTCCCAGTTGGGAGTTAGTTTGCCAGACTCATTAGCCCTACCAACTGCTTCCATTTTTCTAAGTACAAAGTCCCCTACTTTGAGTGGACGCCTGTGTACTTTTTTGTTGTATGATCTAGTCATTCTCAGGCGATAGATCTCATGACGCAAAACAGCATTGCCCCTCTTTTCAGGAAGTGAGTCTAATGCCAGGCGCATAGCTTCCCAGTTTGCCTCTTCGTCATATAGCATTACTCGAAGAGTCGGCTCGTAGTGTTCTATTGGAAGAACAGCTTCTGCACCATAAGTTAGGAGGAAGGGAGTTTCTCCAGTCGCCCCTTTTTCAGTCGTCCTAATGGCCCAAAGAACATGTGGTAGTTCATCTGCCCATAGGCCGCCTGCTCGTTCGATCTTTTTCTTAAGACCGTCTGAGATGATTTTATTAAAGGCTTCTACCTGGCCGTTTGCTTGTGGACGACCGACAGATGCAAAGTAGTGTGCAATTCCTTGGTCTCCCAACCAGCTTTTGAGAACAGGCGTCTCAAATTGGGGACCATTATCAAAAACCATAGACATGGGAACCCCGAACCGAGTGATGACGTTTTTCCAAATGAATGAAATTACATCTTTCGTCTTGATTCCCTTTACAGCCTCTGCCTCTACCCATTTAGTGAAGTAGTCAACGGCAACAAGTATATACCTTCTGCCGCCTGTAGCAGGCGTATATGGACCCAGAATGTCCATGCCCCACTTAGCAAACGGTAGGGGGCTGTGAATGGTAGTGAGGTCAGTAGCCGGACGGTGAATTAATTTGCCAAACCTTTGGCACTTGTCACATTTTTTCACCATCTCCATTGCATCTGCTTCCAGAGTAGGCCAAAAGTAGCCCTGCCGTCTTGCCCTTTGAGCAAGCATCCTACCACCTATATGGGAAGCGCAGAAACCAGAGTGAAGATCATCTAGTATCTCTCGTCCCTTTTCAGGAGTAACACACTTTAAGAAGGGTTGAAGGTGCCCCCTCTTGTGAAGTTCTCCCTGTATCATTTCAAAACAGGAGGCTCGTTTTTTCAGTGCTGCCGCCTGTTGAGGATCATCCGGCAGTGTACCGTTTGTCAGATATGCCCTGATTGAATCCATCCAGGTTGAGCTTCTGTCTAGAATTCCAATAGGATTTTCCTCGATGCTTCTCTTCTCCATTACTTCCCAAAACACAGTTCGAGGAGTATCGGAGGAGGCGGATGATGCTAATTTCGAAAGTGCATCTGCCTGGTTGTTTTCTGATCTCGGCACTTGGATCAGATGGAAATCCTCAAGGGAGCCGACTGCTTGTCGGACCGCCTGTAAGTACTTGATCATGGCCGGATGTGTTGCTTCGTATTCGCCATTGTACTGACTCACTATCAGTTGTGAATCAGAACAGGCGTCTATTTTCCTTGCCCCTGCCGCCTTACACATGCGGATCCCGGCTAGTAAAGCTTCATATTCTGCCTCATTGTTTGAAGCCTGGAAACTGAAGCGTAGAGCATACTCGAACCTGTCGCCCTCTGGAGATTGGCATACGACGCCTGCTCCACAACCGTTTGAAGTAGAGCTTCCGTCCACATATATCTTCCAGACTTGGTCTGGAACTTGAGAGTCAGGAGGACGAGTCATCTCTACAATAAAGTCAGCAAAGGCTTGCCCCTTCACTGCTTTTCTAGGCTCGAAAGTAACTTCGAGACTCTGCATTTCTATGGCCCATTTGATCATTCGTCCGGAGGACTCCATGGTGGTAAGGGGCCGCTTGATCGGTTGGTCGGTATACACGACGACTGCATGTGCCAGAAAGTAGGGCTTCAATTTTTTAACAGCCATGAAGAGTGCAAGACCAAATTTCTCCACTAGGGGATACCTCAACTCGGCATTTTTCAGTACGTGACTGACAAAGTAGACTGGGAGTTGACAGCCGTCCCTTTCAGCAAGGAGCACCGCGCTTAACGCATGATCAGAGACGGCCAGGTACATGTAGAGATTTTCTTTGGGCAAAGGGCTAACCAGCCTCGGCAAGGAATGCAAGTGAACCTTTAATTTCTGGAAGGCGGCCTCAGCATCCGGCCCCCATTCAAACCTTGCCTTCTTCTTAATTGCCTGGAAAAAGTATAAGCATTTGTCGCCTGATCGGCTTAGGAATCTTCCCAAGGCCGCCAGACAACCTGTTAACTTCTGAACCTCTCGGACAGTACGAGGCGACTGCATGTCAATGACCGCCTGTACCTTCTCAGGGTTCGCCTCTATTCCTCTCTGGTTGATAAGGAATCCGAGAAATTTCCCAGACTCAACTCCAAATCCGTGTAACAGTATAATCCCTGATCAGTGACGAAGGCCGTCTTCTCCTGATCTTTCTTCCACAAAGGAATTTGATGAAAACCAGAATAGGCGTCCATAAAGCTCATCAAGGCATGGCCGGCTGTTGAGTCGACCAGGTTATCAATTTTAGGCAGTGGGTAACTGTCTTTGGGGCACGCCTTGTTCAAGTCTGTGTAGTCTACACACATTCGCCAGGTGCCATTCGGCTTTTTCACAAGCACCACATTTGCAACCCAATCTGGGAAGTAACATTGCCGAATGAACCCTGCATCAAGTAATTTTTTGACTTCGGCGGCTGCCGCCTGACTTCTTTCTTCGCCATGGTTCCGCTTCTTTTGCCGTACCGGCTTCTTTTTCGGATCCACAGCGAGTTTGTGTACTGCCAGATCAGGACTAATGCCTGGCATTTCATGGACTTCAAATGCAAAGATGTCCTTGTATTCTTTCAACAGGTTGTGAAAGTCGTCACCAAGGTTTCTCAGAGCAGTCGTCCCTACTTTGACTGTTCGGTCAGGATGGGAGTCGTCTAATATCAGGTCCGCATGCTCACCAGCCGGCTGAGGGCGGAACTCATCCGGCCGGTCCTCTGCCAATGATTGCTATTTTCTTGCTTTTTTTGCGGACTCAGTCTGGGGTGCCTTTCTCTTTTTGTCGCCTGTTTCTTGAACAGGCGCACTTTCCTTGACATTGTCAAGGTCTGTTTTTTCTCCACTTGACCCAGTGGCCATAACAGTGGGCTTGACATCCGAGAGATAGCACTCTCGGGCCATCCTCTGATCTCCCCTTAGGGAGCCGACTGTTCCATTGTCCCTTTCAAACTTAAGCAGCATAAGTGACGGGATTATAACAGCCTTGGAATTATTCAGGGTTGGTCGACCCAGAATCATGTTGTAGGCAGAGAGTTCCTCTACCACTAGGAACCGGACTACCATGTGTCGTCCTTCCCCTTTTTCGCCCAGGCGGATGGGTAGATCTACTCGTCCCAGTGGGTGGACGACTCCTCCTCCAAACCCTATTAAAGGGTGGGAGGCCGGATGTATGCAGTCCGTCTGATATTTCAGTTTTGACAGACATTTGCTGCTGATGAGATCTGAAGAGCTCCCGGTATCTATGAGGATTCGACCAACTCTCTGGTTGGCCACTTTACATTCAATAACGAGAGGGTCGTCATGCGGCCCCCTTATTCCTCCTAGATCCTCTTCAGTGATGACAATCTCAGGAAATGTATATTTGGACGGTCGTTCTTGGTGAACGGAATTTACATCTAACCGCCTTATATTATCTTTGTTGCCCCTAATAGTGGGGCCGCCTCCTGAGAAGCCGCCTGCAATGGTGTAGACGACTGCATCATCTGTATCGGAACTGTCGGCCTGTTGATTCTTTTTGGCCGACTGCTTTTTTGAGGCAGTATTCCCCGTAGATTTCTTGACATAAGTGTCAAGATCACCTTGATCAGCCAAGCGGTCTAGGTACCGCATGAGACTGATGCAGTCATTGGTGTGATGACCAATGTCATCATGATAAGCGCAGATTTTGTCTTGGTTCCGGTTGCTCGCAGAACCCTTCATGGGGAGCGGCTTCTCAATTGAGAGTCGTCCCTTTATTTCTTTTAGGATAAACTGGTTATCCTTGTTAAACACATACTTTGGGGAGTATGGTTTGAATTCTTTTTTCTTTTTCTGGGCCGGCTGTTTAGAGGAATCAGCCGCCCAGACCCCTTTTCTTTTTTCATCTTTGTTGGACGACTGTTTCTGTCGTCCTTCTCTATTGTCGAACCTCTTCCCGTCCGACTGTTTCATCGTACACAGATCAGTCGCCTGTATATAGGCTTCTGCTTCAATCAAGGCCTCTTGAAGAGTCGCCACCCTTTTTCGAACTAAATCAAATTTGAAGGTAGACCCGTCTTTGAGACCTCTAAAAAAGTCAGTATAAGCTACCTCATCCGGTAACCCTTGAATCTGTATTCTCATCAGGTTGAACCGCCTGATGTAGGAACGAAGCCCCTCCTTTTCACCCTGCTGAATTGTTCCCAAATCAAGGGTCGTTTTCTTCGCAGGGATGTTCATTGCGAAGTTGGAGGCAAATAAGTAAGCAAGCGTCCTGAAGCTGTTTACACAACCCGTCGGCAGGTTGCCGAACCATTGCTGTGCAATTCCCTTGAGAGTCGCTGGGAAACACTTGCACCAAGTGGGATCATCCAACCCTTGAAGGTACATCAGGTTGGTGAATGCCATCAGATGGTCTTCCGGGTTAGTAGTGCCATCATAGGCGCCTACTAAAACATTTTTTACTTTGGCCGGCTGAGCGGCTTCAGTAATTTCCTTGGAGAAGGCCGACGGCTGTTCACCAAGTCTAAGCAGCCGTAGCTGCCAGTCCATAGGTTGGACGTTTTTTTGCTACAGGTCCACCAAATGGAGGTGGCTGCATAAAATATTGTTGTTGCGGCACAAATGGCAAATTTGGTACCGCCTGCGCACTATGAAAGCCGGACTGACGGGAGGTGCCGCCTGACTGACTCTCATGGTACGACTGAGTTGGCCTCATCGAGGCATTTCGCAAACTGTCCTGAAAATTTGAAGTAGAAGCCGACTCTGATAATCGGTCACTCTTCTTCTGCTCTAGCAGGTGCCGAGCATCTGTGAACGTTTTCTTTGACCCGTCCGCCTGAATATGACGAACCGGTTTTCTATTTCCCGTAGGATAACGGAGTTTTGTGAAATCAAGAGCAGACGGCTCCCGCTTCTTAGATTTAGGATGGGGAGTCGCCTCTCGCCCTTGAACTGGCTTCCTCTTCAGTGAAGTGGAAGGTTTTTTGGCCGACTGCTCTTTGACTGAAGCAGGCGGTTTTTTGTTGATCAACTCTTGGATCTCTCCCTTGAAGCCCCTCATGAAGGTCATGAGTTCGTTCCTTGTGATGGGAGCAGACCCATCAGTCGGCTGTTGCCGAGCAAGCGGTGCGCCTGCTGGCTCGCTTCCTGTTTGAAGATACTCCCGTTCCCTTATTTCAGTATGACGGGTACGGCGGGCCCTTAGGGTCCCGTCTGGAGCTGTATGAGTTTCAACTTCAAATTCACTTTCGGTATCATGGTCCGACTGAACTTGAGGGTCGTCTAGGGGACGCCTCTCCTCTGGAATCGGTACAGACTTGGATGCCATCTCTGAAGTACTCTCCCCACAGACGGCGCCAAATGTTTCGGGGTTTTCTGATGTCCTGCGGGAGAGTTACAATTCCGAGACTGGAACCGGACGCCTGTACCTGCAAAATAACGGAGACTCCTGAGAGCTCCGCCTCCAACGGTCAAGTTAGTACCTGATTAAGGAGTAATCAATACAGAAATTAAAGTAATCAGATCTCTCTAGGTGAGAGTGCTTAGTGTTGGTAATCTGCGTTGTTAGCGAGATTAGCCGGTTGTTAATAAGTCTGTTCTTCTCTGCTTGATCTCTTAATTATTCGGTTCTGTGATTAATGAGGATTAATCGAGTATTTATAGCCTTGGGAAGCGTGCAACTCTCTAGGTTTAAGGTAAACCTAGGGCTGATCGGGCCTCTAGACTGAAATGGGCCTTGATGGCCGGTTGTCCCATTTGGCATGGGTGGACACGTGGCGTGTCTTAAGTGGTCCGTGGAGGACGTATCTGTGATTGACACGTGGCAAGCTCCTGTTGGCCTTCGTGAAGGACACGTGGCGGAACCTGGTTGGTCCACTTGTCAGACGGTGATTGGTGGATAAAAATCCCCTAATCAACTACCGTAAATTAAAAAAGTTGTGAATTACTACCGCAAAAAATTTTAAGATGTTGCGATTACTACCAAACTCCCATTAAACCCAACTATGACGTCATTATATCACTTTAACCATTATGACCAGAATTATGACCAAAATTTAAATAACTAGTTGTAGCTTAATGACAAGCAATGGAAACAAAAATGCATTAGGACAATGCAAGGACTAGATTAGTAAGGCTTAATCAACCACTATGTTCGTCATTTTCTACCCACATGTGATTGTACATAGTGTAACCACAGTTTTTGAGTGGAGGAATCCTCTAAATAATAAAAGAAAAGTAATAAGACAAGTATTTTTGTTTAAGTAGTAAAATATTACCTCCGTTTTTTTAGTTGTCACGTATTCTTTTTAGGAAGTTTTTTTTAATTAACACGTTTTCTTTTGGGGTAAGTTTTTACCTTGCATTTACAAGCTACCCCACTTGCTTTATTATTCTCTCTCACTCTCCCTCATCTCCTTAATATATGTGCCTAAATCAAACGCGTCAACTAAATAAAAACAGAGGAATAAGTATTATTTATGTATTCTTGTTTCACAAGGGCGGGCCAAGCGGCTTTCAAGTTGCTCTCTATTTTGATTTGGAGCATCATATCGTACATTTTCGTCAATTAGCTAGCCTCTTGGTTGATAATTTTGTCGCAACTTCATTTTCATGCATTATTGTAAGTTTCTTTGGGACCTTATCTTTGGCATATCTATAACATTGACAAAATTCGACAGTAAAAGCAGAAGTTTTTTGGAATAGTGGATAAATAATAATTCAGATCTCATATAATAATTAATAAATCAAAGAATAAGAACTCCATCCTACTGCTTTTGCTCTATATAAGAAAGCATACATAAGTAAGGACTTACAAATATCTAATCAAGAATTAGTTATTAGTACTAATTATTTTCCTTCTTACAAAAAGACTACATTTTTTTTTCTTTTTTTTTTTTTTTGATAATCTTAAGGCCATCGATAGTTCATGGTCATGGCTGTTGCTACCTCAATGTTCATTATTATTGTTCCATTTTTATTGCTTGGCCTACACTCCACAGGTATCAATCTCTATATCCATTGTTTTTCCTTCGATAATCCATTATCTTAGCTTATTAATTAGACTTCTTTTCGAAGAATAAAGAATTGAAATTTATTGGTTTGGGTCAATATTATTTTTAAATGTATGTTTGGGTTAAGTTGAGCATACTACAACAAGTTGACTTTATCAATACGAGAGACATACATAATAATTTGTAACACTATATGTTACAAGTTTTTACTAACACTAATGATGGTTTAATATATGTAGAGGCACAAATTGGAGTATGTTATGGAACGAAAGGAGACAACCTACCAAGCGCAGAAGATGTAGTAAGCCTCTATGAAAACAACGGCATAAGCGCAATGAGACTATATGAGCCTAATGAGCCGATACTCAAAGCCCTACAAGGTACGGACATCAAACTCATGTTGGGTGTCCCTAATGAAGACATTCAATGTATAGCGACCGATCAACCAACAGCTGACGATTGGGTCCAAACCTACGTCGTCCCCTACGCTACTACAATCAAATACATTGCAGTCGGTAATGAAATCCATCCATCTGATCCGGAAGCCTCATGTGTAGAACCAGCTATGCAAAATATACTAAGCGCGTTAAATTCAAACGACTTGGGAGGCCAAATTAAAGTTTCCACGGCAATTGATATGAGCTTAATCAAAAACTCGTTTCCACCATCTGAAGCCAAATTTAAAAACTTAACATATATTACACCGATATTAGACTGTCTAACAAATAATGAAACGCCTTTGTTGGTAAATATTCAAACCTACATTGCCTATATAAACAATCCGAATAATATTACACTTGACTACGCGTTATTTAAGTCACAAGGGGCTATGGTTTTTAATGATAAAGGGAAGCAATACAATAATTTATACGACGCAATGTATGATGCAGTGTACGTAGCTATAGGGAAAGTCGTTACACCACGTCAAAAGGGCAACAATTCAATATTTGATGGCATTAAGGTAAATAAGAAGAAACCGTTGCCACCGGCGGATTCAGAAAGTGGGTGGTCATCTTCTGACGGTAACGTTGGCTTTGCTGCCATGTTGCAAACTAAAGGTGGGGGAAAGAACGGACAACCCGGTAAGATGCAGCCGAGGGGGCCTAAGCAAGGGTTGCCGCCGCCACCCTCGAAGGGAGGAAATGTAGCCACACCGGAAAATGCAAAGACTTTCTACACGAATTTGATCAAACATATTAAGGAGGGCAAAGGAACACCTTTGAATCCAGGGCTAAAAATTGAGACATACTTATTTGCAATGTTTGATGAAGATCAGAAACCCGGGAATGAAACCGAGCGTCATTATGGTCTTTTTAATCCTGATGATGAACAACCTAAGTATGGCCAACTCGACTTTTAATTTGTTTAAATTTACAAACTTATGTATTATATTGTTATTCACTTTATCAAATATTATGATATATAATAATAAGTTGTGTATTGACAAGCGTAAATTTCTAAGTTTTATGATAACTCTATAAAATAATCCATAGCCTAGCTGTTGCTCGATCTTGAACAATTATTTGTGCAATTATTAAGGATGCTCGTCCATGAACAAATTATTGTACTTAATCGTACCAAGTGGCCAATTCAATCTCCATAGCCCACAGTTTTACATTTTATAAAAAGAGGGTGTTAACTGTTAAATATAAATAATAAAATAAATAAATAGTGAATATGTTCAATAATGTGATCTGAATATAATGGTACATATATAAATTCCCTCAATAATAAGGTAACTCAAATCAACCAAGTGGGCGGCTAAACGAACTAGTAGTACAACTTGGACTTGTTCAAGGTGTACGTGTCATGTTTTCTTAACATGATAACGTATCATTTCCGTTTCAGTCACTTAATGATTTAGTGTTAAATTAGTTACTAAAATATACATACTCTTAAATCTCGATCACAAAGATAATTTCTCGATCACAAAGATAATTTTTTTAAAATAAGTTGTGAGAAAACACCTTAAATTATTAAGACCGATTACAGAGTATAGTGCAATCAAAGATATAATTCTTAAACAGGATAAGGCATGGCACATATACAATAAAATAAGTGACATTATTTCTATAATAAGAAAAATGAAGTTTACTAAAAGAAATTATAATTGATAGTAAAAAAAATAATAATAAATAAATACATACTACCTTCATTATTTTATTGCAACTTTGATGCAATATCTTAAGTTATATTTTAGTAAGAATTATACAAAGTTGTTAAATTTTATTTTATTGCAACTTTGATGCAATATCTAGGACGTTTTACCAAATTGAGCTTTAAACGGAAACTATTTACGAAAATGGTTGCGTGGCAAAACTATTTACCAAACTAAGCTTCCAGCATAAAACGCTGTCTCGGACAGCGTTTTACCCCTGGTTTTTTTTTTAAAAAAAATTCAACTACAACTATTTTATATGTTCAACATAAAGCTCTGTCTGAGACAGCGCTTTATGCTTGAACATAAAGCGCTGTCTCAGACAGCGCTTTATGCTTGAACATAAAACGCTGTCTCAGACAGCGCTTTATGCTTGAACATAAAGCGCTGTCTCAGACAGCGCTTTTCTGCTGGAAACAGCAACCAGCATCTAGGCAGAAAACAAGCTTCAGCAAACAGCTTGCATGCTGCAGTCCTCCAACAGCCACCACAACAGCCAGCTCCACAGCCCTACCCCACCACCGTCGACCACCAACTCCGCCACTCCCCACCACGTACCACCACCATATTCTGGGAGTTCCGTCAACTTTAAGCACTGCAGAAAACTCGAAACAGCCCAACAACAGTCCAACCACCAAATTAACTTCAAAGCACACACGGAGTCATTCAAAAAAGATTTATTATATTAATTTCATAAGTGTTATGTACATCATTACACAAAATAACAGGGAATACAACAGATAATACTAGCCCGACTCATTTATTCGGGGTAAAGGTCCTGCCTCCTGAGTGTCGGCCCTCCGTCTGACACGTCGCCGCCTGTAATGAGTGACGGTGGTGAATGGGTCTCGGGGCGGTGGGGGAGTCAGCTGACTGGACGAGGGGTCCTCCTGGGTACCAGAGGGCGCAGTACTGTGGATGTTGTAATCCTCTGCGTGTCTGGGTGACGTAGGATCACATCCACCGCTGCTCTGGCCGAGATCGAACTGTGAGTTGCCATCATGACCGTCCCGCCGGTGGGCGAGATGAGCGTGACCATATCTCCGTAAGGTAGCGACGCCCATATCTCGCACCTGCTCGACCTGGGCTCTAGTGGGTCCGCACTCAAGGGAGACTGATAGCGCATCAACCATCGCCACCATATCCGCCGCCTGCAGTAATCATCGATCAGTCAGATCTATGGCATACAAATATGGAAATTGTTGAAAAGGAGTAGAAAAATAATAACTCACATATCCGCTAATGATGTCATATGCTGGATGGTAATGTGTGGATGGTGGTGCGTAGCTGGGGTTGATGAAGCGTCGTGTGATACGCCTGTACCACACCATGTACGGATCGTCGGGATCCATAGCCCCCTGCATTAGATCACCTCCTACGATGAACTCCAACCGTTGCTCCCATAGCTGAAGGAAACGCCAATGCTCCAGCGCCCAGCTGGTCTCCCCCTTTCCCCGACGATCAATGCCGTGAAGCTGTACACTAGTGTCACACCCCTGTGGGATAGTCTGGCGTAGTCCAAACTGCCTCATGACTCGGTCGGGCAGGTGACTCTCCACAACCTCGAAACAGATCAGGGGGACCCTAGCACGCCACTCCGCCTGATGGTCTAGCAGATGTGGAGGCATGGCATCTACCAAGTCAGGTACATACGGGTCCCATGTCACCTGTAAATACACATCAACAGTAATATTATGAATATGTTAGTTCGCAACAAGTACAATGTTAAAACAAAAAAGCTAAAACTGTATTTTAAATTGTTACCTGGTCCTCGGTGAGTCGGTCTAGGGCGTCTCGGTAATACGGAAGACCCCTCGCCGCATGAGCATGTGTCAGCCTGGGTACCACCCACCTAATATCGAACAATGTTTCAGTTAACAACCCCGCGCATTAAATAAAGCCTAACTCAATGAAAGTTGTATCGAACCTGCAACCATATGCCTCATCCGGTGTAGGGAGCGGGGGAGCATCGTACGCCTGGTACTGGTCGTCCTGGTCCTGCTCCCCCCGACGGTGTATCGCAGGTCTGCCTGGTCTGCCTACATGGATATGCTCCCAAGCCCAGAACTGGCACACAGAGACACAAAACTAGCTTCAGTATGAAATATGTAAGTGCGTGGTGAAATAGTTTTTTTGGTACAGAAATAAGTGAGGTACCTGGAGGACAATCAGGGGACCTCCAATCTCGTTAGCACCTACGTGGGATGCTCTGCACAGCTGGCGATACAACGTCGCCAGACAGGCGCTACCCCAGCTGTAGCCTCGGATATGATCCCAGTCGTGGTCCAACAGCTGCATGTAAATGAGCTGGAGATGGCTCCCGCTCTTATTCCCGAACAACACGCCCGAGATGAGGAAGAACAAGTACGCCCGGGCGTATCTCTGAACCTGGGCGTCATCAGCCCCTGGTGGTAGCTCACGGAAAGTCTCACGGACCCAGCCGGTCCTCAACCCGGATCCCCTAATATCGGCGGGACCTGGCTGGACACCAAGTACCCGACCAACCAAACCGACGGGATCGACTAACGCATTTTAGGATTATCGAAATCTAGAGCGAGGTAAATTATCAACACTGAAATAAGACTCTTCTCACCTATAACAACTTCACTTTCAACAACTTCATCAATTTCAACAATTTCATGAACAATTTGAATTATTTCAACAATTTCAACCTAAACTATTTCAATAATTTCAACAATTTCATCTCTTCTCACCAATTTCAACCATTAACAACTTCAACATTTTCACCATCATCAACTTCACCAATGTCATGAACAATTTCAATAACAATGTACCACATCACCATCAATAATTATCAACAATGTACCACATTTTCATTAATAATTAGCAACAATTACAGGCAATTGACATGAATTAACAACAAGTAAGAGCAATTACATACAATTCACAATAATTAACCACAATAACTATGCAATTACACTAAATTCAATTTAGGGCTAACCACGAAATTGAGTGAGTGAGTGTGAGAGGGAGGAGGGCAGCAGCAAGGTGGCGGCAGCAGCGGTGGCGCAAGGGTGGGCGGCGGCGGCAATGCGGGTGTTTGAGTACGGTCGTGGTTTAGTGTGAGAGGGAGGAGGGAAAGCGTTGAGGTTGAGTTCTTGCGCATTCTGCTGAAGTGAACATATATGGCCATGAAACGCTGTCCCGGACAGCGTTTCATTTAAAAAAAAACAGGGAATAAAACGCTGTCTCGGACAGCGTTTTACCCATTGAATTTTTTTTAAAAAAAACCCAAGGATAAAACGCTGTCCGAGACAGCGTTTTATGCCCTACTGAATTTAAAAAAAAACAGAAGGTAAAACGCTGTCCGAGACAGCGATTTACCCTGGAAGCTTAGTTTGGTAAATAGTTTTGCCACGCTACCATTTTTGTCAATAGTTTCCGTTTAAAGCTCAATTTGGTAAAACGTCCCAATATCTAGCCTCTTGCTTGATAATTTTGTCACAACTTCATTTTCATGCATTATTGTAAGTTTCTTTTTTTTTCTTTTTTTTTTTTTTTTTTTTTTTTTTTGACTTACAAAGTCTTTGTGGTCTTGTTTGTCTATATAAGGAGCATATAATGGAAGGACTTAAATGTATGTACCAAAATAGTAAACTACAAATCTTATCAGTTTTGCTTGTTTGCAAGTGTGATATCCTTCACTTAACTTTTTTTTTTCTTCAATGGCTAACCTTGGCAACCCTTCCATAGCTATTTCAACCGCCACCACTTGTTTGTTCATGGTAGCAACCCTATTGTTTAGCCAACACCTTACAGGTATATTTAATTGCGGCATTTTAACTTCAATACGTACTATTCATGTTTTATACTCTTTAACCATCTTTTATGTGAGATATTTTAGGTATATCTATCTTTAAAATCTCAACTTCTTTTACATTGACTTAATTAATTAATTGTAAGAATGCTGAATGGGTCTTATTTCTTAGGGTCCACGTTATTAACTTACATCATTATAGTTTAAGCTTACATAATTGATGTCATGCCTATGTTTTATTAATATATACTTCGTACTTTATAAAATAAATTGTCACAATAATGTTCATTTAGCCTTTATTTATTTTGTGATTGATATTATTAAGAAGAAAAACTTATAAAAAAAAAAAAAAATTAATGTCGACATTGGCTTATACAGAGGCACAAATTGGAGTAGCCTATGGAAGGGACGGAGACAACTTACCATCACCACAAGATGTAGTAAACCTCTTCAAATCCAACGGCATCGGCGCGATGAGGCTATACTATCCCGACCATGCCACGCTTAACGCGTTACAAGGATCAGGCATCCGACTCACCCTAGGCGTCCCTAACGACAACATTCAGTTGGTAGGTTCTAATCTCTCAGCCGCAAAACAATGGGTGCAAGCCAACGTTGTTCCCTTTGCATCATCGATTAAATACATTTTGGTAGGAAACGAAATTTCCCCAAATGATCAGAAAGCCTCATCAGTCTTACCAGCTATGCAGAATGTTTTAAATGCCCTAAATGCGAACAATTTAGGTGGCCAAATTAAGGTTTCCACGTCCATTGGTACAGATCTAGTCGTAAACGCCTACCCACCATCTAGTGGTCAATTTGGTAACACCAACTACATTATACCTATAGTGGACTTCATAAAAAGCAATGGTTCACCTTTGATGGTTAACATTTACCCTTATTTTGCTTACGTAAATAATCGACAACAAATTTCACTTGACTATGCATTATTTACCGCACCCGGTACAGTTGTTACGGACTCTAAAAATGGGAAAAATTACCAAAATTTATTTGATGCCTTAGCGGATGCTACGTATGCGGCTCTTGATAGGGTTGGTGCACCTGAAGTTTCATTGGTCACATCCGAAAGCGGGTGGTCGTCAAAAGGTGGGTTCGCAGCATCAGCCGCGAATGCGAGGACGTACTACACCAATTTGATGATGCATGTAAAGAAAGGGACTCCGTTGAAACCAGGGAGGCCCATTGAGACTTTCTTATTTTCCATGTTTGATGAAGATAAGAAACCAGGGGATGAAACTGAACGTAATTTTGGGCTTTTTAGTCCTAATCAGCAGCCCAAGTATGGCCCATTGAACTTTAATTGATAATACTCTCTATAACTTATGGGCTGGACAGCCCTTGTTGTGTATGTTAGATTTGGCCCAAGTGTGGTTGTGGGCCTGCTATTGACTAAGTCAATGGTAAGCCTAATTTCTTGTTTATCACTTCACTTTGTAAGTTTGTAATGCTATTTCTTTTTCGTGTTGCTATTAAAATTTCACAAGTACTTTTTTTTTTTTAATGTTTGTCAATGTAAACCTCTGAATATCAATATTATCATACGAGTATTGTGTTTTTGTAAAAATTAAAAATAAGTTTATTGTTTGTAGGTACAAATTAAAGCAAATCTAATAAGATTTACATAGTTATATTTTTTCCTAACGTATTAATCACTGAATCGATGGTGAAAGAGAAATTTACAATGCTTTCTCCATTATTATTATTTACTTGTATTTTGTAATGTAAGATATTAAAGTGTGCCTACTGCCTTGTCGTGCAACCAATGTTAATAATTTAGAGAGCTAAACATTGAGTAACTCTTAAATATTTGTAAATAAATGACTTTGAACAATGCAATATGGACCTATTCTGATAGAACTGATTGGAGCTGAATTGAATATTTTATGAGAGAAAGAAATTAAAAACTGAACAAATTGGACTGAACTGAAAATAAGCTAGAGAGAACAGGCCCTACTAATTTGTTTTACAAAGATAACTAGGTTGCACATTTTTTAAGTTCTTTTATTAAGATAAAGAGTTATAAAATTAATTTATACTAAGACTAAGAGGACGGATACATAGTATTATATACATTTGGAAGGATTGCATTATTATAATTTTGTCTCACTAAAAAGATAAGAACAAATCAAAATGCTCAAAGACCTAACTACTAGAAAATCGGGACTCGATTAATTAGTCATACGTAGACCATAACATGTGTATAATCAACAAGTCAAGAGGAAAACAAAACTTGTGGAAATTCTGATATGGACTAGTTAGTTACGTAATAAATAGGTTAGACTTTTCAATTTTGGAGTGTTCAAGGTTTACAAAGCTACGCTAAGCCACGTACAAGGCACTAGGCATGCACGCCACATATTCATACTCAGCTGGCACATAATATCTCAGCTATACTCGTTTTAAATTAATTGTACGTTAGCTTTTAATTAATTTCATTTCGCGTGATGAACTCAACAAAAAGATCTACGTAGTATAAGAAATTAATATGTTAGAAGATAGATGATTTCTTAAGGAGGCTAAACATTCGGATCATTATATACCTAAAATGGAGTGATGGTCGTCATACTTAGGGTACAATTCAATTATGAATCAAGTAATCTGATTCGATCATTCGAGTTATGTGAAGTCTTGAATAGATCAATTGTGAGTTACATAGACAATTTCCTCAAGCTTGCTTCCCTCCCTCAAACTAATTAATTAGTATCAATTTTTCTTATTTTGTCTTTGTCATGACCCCTATCTCAAATTCTCAATATTCAAGATCCCCTACATACTTTTGTGTACAGTCTGTATACACCAAATGCATTAGTTTAAAGGTTTCAATCAATAAGCTCATATACTAACTCCGTTTCATATTAGAGATGATTCGTTCATATTAGTGCAACAAGTAGCTCATTTTTGTAAATATAAAAAATTCAATTGATGCACATAATGTGAAACGGAACGAATAGTATTAACAAATTTCTAACCACATCACAAGTTAATCCATAAAGGGGCTGCTATATACGCAAGAAAACGTTCAGCCTGGCCTAATCATATTTTTTTTAATGCGATTTGAAATGTTGTAGATAAAGGACATAATTTGCGTTTGAAATAATATACCAAGCAGCCATATTGTTAGACTCATTCATATTTATTATTTATTTTTTAATTATAGTGTGGACTTTTCAGCTACTCCAATTTCCTTATAAATATTGACCTTTGCATGATAATGTAATCAACAATTAAAACTATTAAACTTTGTTCTTAAGTAAATTCAATCTCAAATGGGGTTAATAAGCAAACCTTCTGCGGTTGCTACTTTGCTGCTTCTTGCAACATTTCTACCTAGTCTTCAAGTAACAGGTATGCAAAATGCTTAAATATTTGTTATTCTTTAGTTATAGTAGTATAACTTGAACTTAATTAAAGTGGTAGAGAAAAAACAATCTTATAGATCTAATATAATTTGTTTCATGTAATGCAGAGGCGCAAATTGGTGTATGTTATGGAAGAAATGGGGACAATCTACCATCCCAACAAGAAGTGGTTACGATGTACAAAAATAATGGAATAACACGTATGAGACTATATGATCCCGACCAAGGATCCCTCCAAGCCCTTAGAAATTCAAACATAGGGCTAATCCTTGATGTCCCTACCGACAAAGTCATCTCACTCGCGAATGCTGCAAATGCAAGGACATGGGTCCAAAACAATGTAGTCCCTTACGCGTCTAATGTGAATTTTCGTTACATTTCAGTAGGTAACGAAATCATGCCTGGTGAGGCCGCGGCAGGATCGGTCTTACCTGCCATGCAAAATGTCCAAAATGCCCTTAATGCAGCTAACTTAGGTGGTAAAATCAAAGTCTCCACAGCAATCAAGAGTCAGATTGTTTCGGGTTTCCCACCTTCTGCCGGTGTTTTTACATCTTCACAATACATGAATCCAATTGTTAACTTTCTAAAGAGTAACAATGCTCCTTTATTAGCCAATATCTATCCATACTTCTCTTACCTTGGTACTGATTCTATAAAACTAGATTACGCGCTCTTTACTTCACCCAACGTCCAAGTTACTGATCCAAATAACGGTTTGAAGTACCAAAACCTATTTGATGCACTAGTGGACACGGTGTATGCTGCATTGGCAAAGGCTGGAGGCCCTAACGTACCAATTGTCGTGTCCGAAAGCGGGTGGCCTTCGGCTGGTGGTGATAGACGTGGTGCTGCTACCTTTGGTAACGCAGGACAGTATTACAAGGGTTTAATAGGCCATTACAAGCAAGGGACTCCCTTGAAGAAAGGAGCAATTGAGACGTATTTATTTGCTATGTTTGATGAGAACAGAAAGAGTGGTGGTACTGAGAATAATTTTGGACTGTTTAGGCCCAATAAGCAGCCCAAATACCAACTCAGTTTCAATTGAAATTTAATTACTCGTATATAGTTTTCTGATATACTTCGTTCGTATAATCGTATGATGTTATAATCATCATAATGAATAAGTGAAATAATGTTACACAGGCTTTGCCTAAATATGTTATAAGTGTTATATACTTTTACTTGTAATAATGTTATTGATATTATGCCCGTCCAAAAAAAGTACTCCGTATTATTGAAATATTATGCACTACTACTGAGCTCATTTAACTATGATAGTATGATACTTCGTATTAATTTTATGACGAGATATTCGTTCAATATTATTGGAATTTCGGTTGCTTAGGCATTGTGGGCCAAATTGCCCACGTACTTTTTGGGCCGCATGCCTTTGGGCCTATAATTATAGAAATGTATGTGTGAAATGTGTATAGAATCGTTCGATATCATTAATATGAATATTTATTTTTGGTGTATAGAGAGTAAAAAAGGCTGATGAGAATTGATTCTAATATCTCTTAAAAGTACTAATTGGATGTTGGTATAGTGGTGATTGGAACTATACTTGCTAGGTTGGAGTAGGACATGTGTTCGATCCCCCACAACAACAATTGGGAGGGGACTGGAAACTAATTTAAAACAAATTAATACACTCTTGTCACTTTCTTTTATTAGTTTTTTTAGTATCAAAAGCTCTTTGTTATATAACTACTAGTATATACAAAAACAAAGATAAAATATCACACGTTTCATTTCTTCATTAAAAACTAAAAATTTCACTTTTTTTTTTTTCCTATTTTTTTATTTGCCAAAATTCTCTTGAAAAGTATTGTAAAAAAAATTATAAGCTACTCCAAATTATATTTTCTTTTCCAATTGGTTATCATCTTTGGTCCATTCAGCTAAGTTTTTTTTTTTTTTTAAAGGAATTTTTAACAAATATCCATCAAATTCCTCTATTCTTTTTTATGATTTCAATCTTCAAGTCCACTTTACTTTAGCGTACACCCCATGCATTTGTTTAAGGTTTCGACCAATAATGATGATGATATACACATTACGTATAATCAAATTCTAATTACCCTCGTCACAAGTTAATTAATAAAATGGCTAGTTACTATACGCAAAAAAAACGTAAGTTCAACCTCGCCTAACCAATTAACCATGATTTGTTTTTTAATGCATTTTGAAATATTGTAGATGATAAAGGACATTTTTGTTTGAAACAATGTACCAAGCAATTATGCAGCTAGTAATATTACTAGACTTTTATTCATACTGATTAATTCTTTTTGAATCATAGTGTGGACTTTGTGCTACTCCAATTTCCTTTAAATATTGCCCTTTTCATAATAATTTAACTACAATTAAAACATAATCTTATCTTAAGCTTAAATATATTTTTTCAATGGAGCTATTAAGCAAACCTTATGCAATTGCTACTTTGCTACTTATTGCAATATTTCTACCTAGCCTTCAAGTAACAGGTATGCCAAATGCTTAATCATTTGTCTTTCTTTAGTAGTATATATAGTAGTAAAGATTTTTTATGATAAATGGAAGCGAGTAATAAATTTTATTCATGTAATTTGTTTCATGTAATGAAGAGGCGCAAATTGGTGTATGTTATGGAAGACTCGGGAACAACCTACCATCCCAACAAGAAGTAGTAGCGTTGTATAGAAATAACGGAATAACACGAATGAGATTGTATGGTCCCGATCCAGGGTCTCTCCAAGCCCTAAGAAATTCAAACATAGGGCTAATCCTCGACGTGCCTAACTCCGATGTCACATCACTGGGCTCTAATGCTGCAGCCGCAAACACCTGGGTCCAAAACAATGTAGTCCCTTACGCGTCAAATGTAAATTTTCGTTACATTTCAGTAGGTAACGAAATCACGCCTAATGATGCTGTTGATAAGTATTAGGTGACTCGTACTTCGTAGCTTTGTCCGCCCGATCGGGCGGACATTGCCCGGTCTGACCGGGCGGTGGGGGTTGGATACGTTGAAGCATTCGTATGGAGTCTTCTTCTCGCGCCCGATCGGGCAGACCTTGCCCGGTCTGACCGGGCGGAGAAGGAAAAATACGGAACGCGGATTTTGCGGTTTTAGGTTATCTTATTTTATTATCTTTTTGCCCAAGTATCTTTTAATTAGGGATTAATATAAAACCTCCCTAATATCAGTATTAGGGTGAAGAGAGAGAGAGTGAGAGCCGTTCTTGAGAAATACAAGAATCATCTTTGTAATCTTTGCAGTTTATAGTGAAATCATTCGATCTCGGTGCCCGTGGACGTAGCTATCACATCGATAGTGAACCACGTAAATTCTTGGTGTTGTTCTTATTGTTTGTGTTTCGGATGAAAACAATCGAATCTCGGAAGATCCTTTTATCTTGAGGGAACTTGGTCTCGGTCCGAACGACGCAGGAGCCGAGGGTTTCCTGCACAACAAATACACGTAAACTAGCCTCGGGGGGACGCCGAGGAAGGCCCCTCCGATGCTTAAGTCAGTATATTAGAGAGAGAAAGCTGTGCAAGAGTTTAGTTGCTTGAGGCTTTATTGTCTTACCAAGAATTGACCAAATTGTTGGCTTTTATACCTTGGCTAATGAAGGAGGCGGATTGGGCCCGGAAGTCAGTTGGGCTGGGCCAAGCTGATTGGGCCGTTGACTGACCTTGACATGGCTTTGAGGATGTTGATTTTTGACTTTAGCACATTTGGAGAGTTGAACCTTAACCTTGGGCTTTTAATTGGATCATTCAGTGACCAGGCCCAATTGGACTAAATTGGACCCAAACAACTTGCCCCCCAGACCCGATTTGGAAGGATGACGGGTCGGGTTTGATTTAATCAGAAAAGGAGGGAAGTGAATGATTTGTTAATCCAAAAATGTGAATTTAAACCATAATTAACCCATGATTAATGAGATAACAACAGTTAATGTGGATAATTGCGGAAGTTGGACGGGTAGTGGGCGATTTAACTGCAAGGTCGTGTGTTTAACGGTTACTTAGTGGGGTGCTTGAGAGAAATTGAAACGCAGACTCCTTGAATTCCCATTTCTGGAGATATAAATAGAGGCGCGTCCTCTCTCCCCACTCATTCATCAACACAAACCCAGAATTCTCAAGAACGCTCAAGAGCCCGCATCAAAACTTCGCAAATTCCCCGAGCATTAAGCTTAGAAGCTGAGACTTGTCACTACCAATTCGTAAATCGGCGGCTTTTGCTTCAGATCAAGGTAAATTCCTTTGATTTTATTTCATTTTTCTTCGACTTTGCACTCTTTCCCCTTTTTCGACTTTTTCCTTCGAAATAGTCCATGGCAAGAGGAGTTAGAGGTAGAGCCCGTGCTCCAAGAAGAGCAAGGCCGATTCCCGATCCTAGGAATAGGATTGGGACCTGGAATGGTCGAAGGCCGGAGTCTGACCCTGCTGATGGGATTAGGGCGACTCCCCTTTCCTCGGCTCCTCCTCAAAGAACGGATGAGCCGAGTGCTTCTGGACGGGACGATGAAATTCCCGCTGTCCTTTGGGATATCCTCCCTGGGTTTTCAGAGTGGGAGAATGCCGAAGTCGCTTCGGCCATGATAAAGAACCGCCCCTACTCATGGTGGGTAGAGAACGCCGATCAATATCGATTTGCCGAGCAAATTGAGTTGCACTACGGCATTTTTGAAGCTGATGGATATTGGTGCCGAATGCCCTCAGCATCCGATAGAATCCATCGTCCACCCCCGGGGTATGTGGGGGTGTACACGAGACAGCTTCAGTATGGGCTGAGGTTCCCTTTGGACGTTTTCGTCCGAGACTTGCTGATCCATTACAACATTTCCCTGTGCCAGCTGACCCCCACCAGCATCCGAAGGGTGATGACATACCTATGGGTCTGCAAGTTCTTCAGATACGTGCCGAACCTGCACTGCTTCCGAAAGCTCCATCGGCTAGTGCCAAATATTCAGAGTGGGCACGGAAGCCATGGTTCTGGGTGGTATCGGATTGAGTCCCGGCCCCAATATTTGACCATGTGGCCAAATGACTCTTCAGACAAGGACTGGAGAGGTCAATGGATTTGGGTTAGGGCACCCATAGATCCGGGCCACCCTTGTGTCTTCAGCGCTCCCCGGTATCTTGCCGAGCCGGATCCTGATATGGGAAGTTTAGGTCCTCCCGAAGATAGCGGGCCAGACCCGAACCTTAATCAGCAGAACATCTTCGGCAAGCTGCCGAACCGGGGAGGCAGCGGCCGAATGCAGCATATCCCGGAGACTTGGCTCCCCGATACGCACTATGTTTTCCAAGAGAATATGCTGGCAGCTGTCGGCCTCAGCCGAAAGTTTAGGGATGGTAATCTTCTTCGGCTGGGGCCGAGGCCTTTTAATTATCTCTTTTTCTTCTCTCGCTTTGCTTTTTTATGCTGTGCCAACATATCTGAGCTAAACTTTTTCCCTTTCCTTTTTTCAGAGCGGGACGAGACCAACGTTGGTATTAACTACGCTCGTCTTGGTGTTAACCGAGAGCGAGTTGTAACTGAACGGGCCCCGTCTATCACTGAGCCGAGGCATAGGGAAGTTCATCTGGACTCTTCCCACTTCCAAATTGAGGCTGTCGCTCTGTATCAGAGGCAGAAGCCTTGGTGGAAGAAGAGAGACCCTTGGTTTCAGCTGCTGAACGAAGAAGCTGAAGCTGCCCGCACAGCCGAAGAGGTTGCACGGGTACTTGAGGCTTGTGAAGGAGGAGAAGGGTCCTCCAGAGCTGCTGAAGCCGAAGCTGCAGCTAGAGCAGCTGAAGAAGACGAGGCTTTGCTGAAGACCTCGGTGAGCTTTCAGACAACTTTTTTTCTTTTCTTCTTCTTCTTTTTTTTTACTCACACTCTTCTTCCCCCCTGTCTGTTACAGTCTGAAGAGAGTAACAGACACAGAGAAGGCAAAGCTCCTGTTCGTCCCGAAGATCAAATACAAGAGTCTTCAGACTCAGATATGGACGAGCAGCCTCTTCTGAAAAGGCGCCGAAGGATGGCCATCATCGGCCCTCATGACTTTCAGCAGAGGCCGATGACCATCGGCGTCGCAATAAGGGAACCTGAGGAAGGCAATGGATCGCCGAGGGTTCCCCAGCCAACACCCCAATCTCCTCAAAAGACCCCTCCGCCACCTCCTGAGATGGAGGTGGATCAGAGGACTCCCGAACCTAAGGGAGGGGTCCAAGAAGAAATCAAGGAGAGTGCTGCTGAGCACGGAAATAAAGATGCCGTGATGTCAAGTGCTGAAGGCTTCACGGCAGATATCGCAAGAGAGGTTGAGGCTTTCG
This sequence comes from Chenopodium quinoa, assembly GCF_001683475.1. Taxonomy (NCBI): domain Eukaryota; kingdom Viridiplantae; phylum Streptophyta; class Magnoliopsida; order Caryophyllales; family Amaranthaceae; genus Chenopodium; species Chenopodium quinoa. Next base: position 318,389 of record NW_018745666.1, read on the forward strand.
TCCTCACCCCTGAAGAAGAGGAGGTCATAGTACTTGACTCCTCTGAGAAGGACGATGCTGAGACAACCAAAGCTAATCAAGCTCCATCGTCGTCCTTCCCTTCTTTCCAGACTCTGCATTCTGGAGAAATGGGTTTCTCGGCCCCCCGAATTCCAATCCCAGATCACATCTGGGACCTCATATGGGGTCAAAACCGAGAAGGAGCTGCAGCCTACTTCGGCAATTTTGCTGGCATGTCCGAAGTAGACAGGGCAAGGATCTGGTCGCTGAAGGCCACTGCTGGGATGGGCGAATCCAGTAGATCAGTTCCTGACCCAGCCAGGTCTAACCAACTGCTGATGATGCAGGTAATTTTCCTTCATTTCCTCCGAAATTCAGCTCTATTTTTTTCTTATTACTTTTTTTTTTTTTGTCTTCCTGTTTTCAGTTCGTGCACAATCAGACTCTCACTGTAGAGCTGATTGATACCCTACAAGATAGGGTAGACGCTGCTGTGCACGAAAGGAAGGTGGCTGAAGAGGAAGTTAAGCTTGCTAAGCTGAAGCAAGCAGCAGCTGAAGAGAAGCAGCAGGAGGTTGAGGAGTACGGTAAAAAAGCTGCCGAAGCTCTGAAAACCTTCTGCGATGCTATGGAGATGGAGGTTTTTCCCCCACTGATGGAAGGGGAAAAATTCCTCCAGGAGCATATGGGAGTGGACGTCTCCAAATTCAAGGCTGCTATTGAGAGCCGAATTCAAGAAGGAACTGCTGCACAAGCTGAAGTGCAGCAGCGTCTAGAGGCTCTTGAAGCCAGCCGAATGGCTGCTGAAGAGTTGCTCTTGGCCAAAGACGTCCAACTCTCAGAGGCTGCTGCTGCTGCTGAAGCTCAAAGAGCTAAATTCCAAGAGGCTGAGGATCAACTGCTGATCCAGAAAGTTGAAGTGGCCCAAGCTCAGACAAAGGCTCTCCAAATTCAGCAAGAGCTGAATGAGCTGAAGGGGTCCTCCTCCAAAGTCGCTGAACAGCTGAAGAAATCCAAGGAAGACTTGGAGGAGACCCAGAAGAAGCTGGCTGATGCTGAGGCTTTACTCAAAGTCCGTGTTTACACCCAAGAGGAATATGAGATGGGTTTCAGAAACGGATTCCGAGTATGCCGAAGACTCTGCCTTCATGCTGAGCCGAAGCTGGACTGGTCTAAATGTGCTGAGTGGGTCCAGAATCCCGAAGACCCTCACATGAAGTATGCAACTCCAGCTGAAGCTGAAATTCTTAAGGCTGAGGAAGCCGAAGAGGAAGCTGAAAGACTGGAGTTGGAAGCTGAGCAGAGGGAAAGGGAGGCTCGGCAAAGTGCAAAGCCCGCCTCTTCTGCTGCTGGGGCTGAGGCCACCATGGGACTCAACGCTGATCAGTCTGATCCTCCGGCTGAAGCATAGGAACTCGGGCAGTCGTCTTCAGAATCTTGCGGTTCATCATGTGCTTAACTTTAGACTTGCCGCTTTCTGAATTTTTGCCTTTTGTTTTTTTTTTGCTTCAGCTTGCCTTATCGTACAACAGCTTATTATATTTTTATTTTGCCTGTACGTATTTCGGCAGCTGTTACTTTCCGCTTGTGGGCGGCTGCCGACTATTTTTGTAATTCAACATTTTTATTTCAAAGAAGTTCACTTTCTCAGCTTTCTTGTGTATTTTTTTTTTCTTCGCTTTACCAGTCTTCGCACTTTACTGCTTTCTTTGAATGATCTTTCAAATATTTGCTAAGTGCAGAACTTCGGCTAGCGAGAATCATTTCTGCTGAGACTTCTTTTTGCCGTTTGTACTCGGATGTTTTCAACTTGTGAAAAAACTGACATAAGTATCAAACTTCGGCTGAGCTGAAGGGTATTAGATCAGTTGTGCCATTTCTCTATTTCCCTCTGCCCCCCCAGAAATCTGAAGATGAGGTCTTCTGAATTCTGGAATGGCTGATAATTTTTCTCGGCTAAGCCGAGGATCTTTGAACACTTTGCTTTATTTTCTACATCTGTTTTTAAAGTACTGATTTCCCACCTGAGAGTTTTCACTCTAGAGATGGTACTCTTGTGACACTTTCTTCAATTCATCCAAGGGAACAACTATCCGAAACACCATGCCGGGGCAGCAGTTTATCTGAAGTACGAGGCATCATCATGCAATACTTCAGAGTTGCAACTACCACCCGGAACTGATTCATCCGAAGTACAAGGCATCACTATGCAATACTTCGGGGCTTTATCAGTTCCTATTTTTTAGGCTATGTTTCGGATAAGTCTATGGCCTTTTTGCCCAAAGGAACAGATTCTCCGAAGTACAAGGCATCACTATGCAATACTTCGGGCTTGTATCTTTTTTTGGCAGGTTTTACGGCTTGCCGAGGTACAAGGCATCATTATGCAATACCCCGGACAGCGCCGAATGAAACCTTGAATTTTTGAAAAACCGTAGAAAGCATAAAGACTTAAAGAATACACGCAATCTGAATGAATACTGGCCCGATGGCCTTTTTATAAACAAAATCAGTGTACTTACATAGATTGTACTATCCGAAGGATTTACACATAGTATTTTTTGAGCACATCGGCATTCCAATGGTTTTTCAGCTCGGTGCCATCCATTTGTTTGAGTCTGAAGGTACCGGGCTGAAGCTCTTGATAAATTTCATAAGGTCTCTCCCAAGATGCTGAGAGTTTGCCATGAATGCGACTTTTTTGAACAGCTGCAGCATTCCTCAAAACTAAATCCCCAACTCTGAGAGGTCGTTGATAGACTCTTCGGTTGTAGGACTTGCTCATTCTGAGCTTGTGTGCAGCCATCCTTTCTCGGGCTAGATCTCTAATCTCGTCAAGGAAGTCGAGGGACTCTTTCATGAGCTGCTCATTTTCCTCGGCTGAGAAGAGATTCACTCGTAGGCTTTCTGAGCCCACTTCCACTGGAAGCACTGCTTCGGATCCATACACCAGCTGAAAAGGTGAATGCCCCGTTGCCTCCTTCTCGGTTGTCCGGAGTGACCAGAGGGTTCCCGGAAGTTCCTCTACCCACTTGGACTTTTGATCCTCTACTCTTTTTCTGAGAGCGTTAAGGATCTGTTTATTTGCGGCTTCGACTTGGCCATTACTCTGAGGGTGGCAAACCGCGGAGTAAGCCAATTTTATCCCGAATTGATCAGTGTATCGGCGCAAGGGCAGGTTGTCAAACTGTCTGCCGTGGTCGAACACAAAAACTTTTGGGATGCCGAACCGAGTTATTATGTTCTGCCAGATGAACTGTCTGACAGTTTGCTCAGATATGCCTGAAGCAGCTTCCGCTTCAATCCATTTGCTGAAATAGTCGATTCCGACTATCAGCCACTTTCTTTTGTATGGGGCCTCGGGAAAGGGTCCCAGAATATCCAACCCCCATTGTGCAAATGGAAGAGGATTAAGAATTGGCTGGAGATCTAGGCATGGCCGATGGATTACCGGTGCAAATTTTTGGCATTTCTCGCATTTTCTGACCATGTTCTTTGCATCCGAGATCATTGTAGGCCAAAAATACCCTGCCCTGAGAGCTTTGTGGGCTAAGGTTCTCCCTCCTATGTGGTTTCCGCAGATGCCGAGGTGAATCTCTCGGAGAATATAGTCGGCATCCGTTGGACCCACGCATTTCAATAATGGAGCGGAGAAGGATTTTCTGAGGAGTTGGCCGCCGAAGACGAGGAATCGTGAACTGATCCGCTTTATCTTGGAGGCCGAATTCCTATCCTCGGGGAGCTCGTCCCTGAGTTTATAAGCCAGGATGTCATCCATCCAGCTCGGCTCGAGTGCAGCGCAGCAGATTGATATTGCTTCGGCTACACTCTTTTCTCGGCGCACCTCCACATAGACAGAACGGCTTAACTCAGTCAGAGTTGAGCTTGCAAGTTTGGAGAGTGCGTCCGCTTGAGCATTTTGACCCCTTGGGATCAGCTCTACTTCGAAAGATCTCAGCTTCGCAATTGTCGATTTGATCCTTGTGAGGTAAGCTGCCATTGAAGGCTCTTTAGCCTCATACTCCCCCCGGATCTGATTGGCGACCAGCTGAGAATCTGTCTTGAGGTAGACATGCTCGGCTTCCAACGATATGCACAGGTCTAAGCCAGCAATGGCTGCTTCATATTCGGCCTCGTTGTTAGAGGCTTTGAATGAAAATTTTAGTGCATACTCGAAGGTTTTGCCTTCGGGAGAGGTAATGACGACCCCTGCCCCCGAACCGTTCACGGTGGAGGACCCATCCGTGAAGACGGTCCAGATTTTCCTCCTTGCATCCAGAGTCTCCTGATAGGAGCACTCGGCCAAGAAGTCTGCCAAGGCTTGCGCCTTGATGGCTGTTCTCGGCTGATAACCGATACTGAACTCGGTGAGCTCGAAAGCCCACTTTGCTAGTCTACCGGATTTTTCAACCTTGCCGAGGACTTTCTCTAACGGCTGATCAGTTAGAACCGCTATTTGATGAGAATCAAAATAGGGTCGCAACTTCCGAGCAGCCACCACCACTGCATAAGCCACTTTTTCTAACAATGGGTAGCGCGTCTCGGCATCCGTCAGGGTGTGGCTGACGAAATAGATCGGCTGTTGAACTTTTTCTTCTTCCCTTAGCAGCACCGCGCTTACCGTGGCTGGACTGACCGCCACGTATAAGTATAGGATGTCTCCTACGACTGGCCTTGCCAGTGTTGGGAGTTGAGCCAGGTGTTCACGGAGCTGCTGAAAGGCTGACTTTTGTTCGTCTCCCCATTCAATGCCTTTTGAATTTTGGAGCTTCAGCGCCTTGAAGAAAGGGAGCCCTTTGTCTGAGGCTCGTGAGATGAACCTGGACAAGGCAGCCATTCTCCCGGCTAGACGCTGAATATCCCTTTTTGTCTTCGGCTCGGGGAGGTCTAAAGCAGCTTGTACTTTGGCGGGGTTTGCATCAATCCCCCTCTTGCTGACCATGAAGCCGAGGAACTTGCCTGACTTCACGCCGAAGACACATTTCTTCGGATTCAGCTTCATTTTGTATTTTCTGAGGGTGGCGAAGGTTTCGGCTAGGTCCGTGACATGATCTTTTTCTTTTATGCTTTTGACGATTGAGTCGTCAACATAAACCTCCATGTTTCGGCCTTTTTGCTCGGCGAAAACCTGATCAACCAACCTCTGATATGTTGCCCCCGCATTTTTCAATCCGAAGGGCATCATTCTGTAATTGTACAACCCGGAACTTGTTATGAACGCTGTTTTAGCTCGGTCCTCGGGGTGCATGAAGATCTGATGGTATCCCGAGAATGCGTCCATGAAACTGAGCAGAGCATGCCCGCTTGTCGAGTCGACCAGTTGGTCGATCCTCGGCAGCGGATAGGAGTCCTTGGGACATGCCCTATTCAGGTCCGTGAAGTCAACGCACATCCTCCAGTTACCATTTGCCTTCTGAACCATTACAACATTGGCCAGCCACTCCGGATACTGACAGGGTTCAATGAACCCAGCATCTAGGAGCTTATCGACCTCAGCTGCGATGTTCTGGTTCTTTTCGGCGGAGTAGTTCCGCTTTTTCTGCTTAATGGGTCGACTGGAGGGGTCGACATTAAGCCTATGGGAGACGAAGTCCGGATCAATCCCGGGCATTTCTGCGGCTGAGAAGGCGAACACGTCTCCACTGGCCCGTAGGAGTTGGACGAGTGCCGCACGGGTGTTTGGCTCCAGTGACGACCCGATGCTAACACATCTGTTCGGATCTCCTACGGTCAGTTCTATTGACTCGGTCAGGTCATCCGTCTCCATGCTCTTAGAGTTGGATTCCTCGAATTCCGGCCTGCTATCAATATTAGCAGACTTTCCTGACCGCGGCTGGCCATCAGAGTCGTTCGGCTCTGAGGCGGAGTCAGCCTTTTGGCCCCCATCAGATTTCTCGTTGTCTGGGGCTTCATTAGCCGAAACGTCTGAGCCTCTCGGCTTTTTGGCGTTTCGGTCCCGGTGCTTTTCCTCCCCATCGCCACGGTCGCCTCGGCGAGACGTGGATGGCTTGAGGTGATTGCATCGGCGGGCTTCTTTTTGACTGCCCTTTATTTTCTCGGAGCGTCCCTCGTCTGAAACGTATATCATGATTTGATGATACGTGGAGACGACTCCTTGAATGCCGTGAATGAGGGGTCTCCCCATGATCACGTTGTATGCAGATGGAGCATCTACGACCAAAAATTCGGCCATGATATTCCTAGCTGCTCGGCCTTCGCCGATGGTGACAGGAAGTGTAATCTTCCCGTCAGGATACGATGAAGAGCCGTTGAATCCAGACACCGGGTAGGGTGCGGGGGCCAGGTGCTCGGCTCCCATCCTCAGCTGGTCGAACGCTCCTCGGAAGAGGATGTTCGCCCCGCTACCGCCGTCGACGAGGGTCCGCCAGACGTTGCGGTTGGCGATGCCCAGAATGATTACTAGTGGGTCATCGTGGGGGTATACCACCCCCTCACAGTCTTCGGCTGTGAACAGGATGTTCGGCGCCGGTGACTGGGACTGCCGAAGCTCAGCCTGATGAATCTGATGGGTTAGACCCCTCAGTTGGCGTTTGGCTGTGCCTCGCGAGATTCCCCCGGAAATAACTAGGATGTCGAGGGACTCCTTGCCCTGAGGTCCCTTATCCTTCTTCCGAGCGAAGTTGAGGTCCTGCCGAGAATCTTTTTCAGCTTTTTTCTCCTCGCGCCTGTCCGCGAGGTATTGGCTCAGGTACCCCTTGCGGACCAGATCCTCAATCTGGTCCTTCAGCTGGACGCAGTCCTCGGTGCGATGTCCGGGTGAGTCATGGAACTCGCACCACTGGTCCTTTCCCCTCGTCTGATGCCAGGGAGGCAACGGACGAGGTTTTTTTGAATCTCCCCTCGTCCTTCGTCGTGCTGAAAATCTTAGCACGGGGAAGGGAGAGTGGAGTGTATGAATCGTACCTTCCCGTGTAGGGAAAGTGTCTTTCCTTCTTCGGCTCGGCAGCAGAGGACGGTTCTGAGGCCTTAGCCTTCCCTTTCCTCTGCGCCGAGACTTCGGGCTGCTGCCCTTTCGGCTTCTCAATTCTCGGACGAGACTGAGACCTGGATCTGTTCCACTCCTCGGCTCGGATGAACCTATCCGATGCTTCCAAGGCTTCCTCCAGGGTCTGCGGGGGATGCATGACCATGAAGTCCAGGAACTTTCCAGCTTGGAGGCCGTTCCGTAGCGCGAACACGGCCAGGCCTTGATCCAGGCTTGTGATTCCGGATGACTCGTTGCTGAAGCGAGTCAGATAGTCGCGGAGGCTCTCGTCCTCCGCCTGCTGCAGACTCATTAGCTCTGCAGTGGTCTTCTCTCGGCGGTTGGCCGTAGAGAATTTGCTCTTGAACTTGTTGGAGAGGTCGTTCCAACCGGTTATGGAGCCTTCCTTGAGCCCTTTGGTGATCCAGGATTGGGCAACACCTTTGAGGGTCGTAGGAAAGTATTTACACCAGGTAGCCTCAGACCTCGGGTTCAGATACATGTGCCCCTCGTAAGAGGCAATGTGATCCTTAGGATCTGAGGTACCATCGTAAGTAATATGTGCCGGGATTTTGACCGTTGGCACATGCTCTTCCAGAATCCACTTCTGGAAGGGCGAGTTCGATGGAACCATGACCGCCTTCCCCTTGTACCCGGCCTCAGGGACCTCGCTCCCTCCTCTCTCAGAGGTGGAAGTGGTTTTCGTCCCCGGCTGAGACAAGGTTGGGTGGGGTCCGGTATCCTCTGGGAAGGTGAGGCGGCTATGCACACTCACCTCCCTCGAACCCAAGCGTTCGTGAACGCTTTGGCGGGCGAATTCCGGGTCCTTGGAGGGCCCCATGGAATTCTGAGCTTCAGAGTGGTCAGAGGGTTGAGGGTTCCTCCTCCTCTCCTTACTGGAGTTTCGGGTGTCCCCTCGCCACCTCTGGCCGAGCTGTCTATGTGGTGGAACTTGTCCACCATCATCCTGACCGATCCTCCTTTTCAGGTTTCTCGGCTGGTGATCATCAGGCATCTGGATTGGAGCCCCTTGAGCTTTAAGGAACTCCATGCAGATGGCCACTGCTCTGGCCACTTCCTCGGTGGAGGGTCCGGAGGGAGGAGTCTCCCGCGGATGTGACCTGGATTGCACGCTATGGCGCGGCGGGGAGTTCCTCGCACCTGAGCCACTCGGTCTCGGGGATGGCCCCGGCTGCCGAGTGTGGTGCGAGGTGTTCTCCTCCTGGAGGCTAGGACCTCTTGAGGCTTCCCTTTCCGGAGAAATGGGGGCCTCCGATTCGGAAGAGGCTTGCTCCGGGGAGGGATAAACCGGCTGGCGTTCCCTCACCGTAATCCGGCCTCCTCCCTTCTTAGCCTTCTTGGAACTCTTTCCACTCTTAGTCATGGCGACTGCCGGAGTGTTTGATGACTGACGCGAAATTTAGTAGCGTTCCCCACAGACGGCGCCAAATTGTTTCGGATGAAAACAATCGAATCTCGGAAGATCCTTTTATCTTGAGGGAACTTGGTCTCGGTCCGAACGACGCAGGAGCCGAGGGTTTCCTGCACAACAAATACACGTAAACTAGCCTCGGGGGGGACGCCGAGGAAGGCCCCTCCGATGCTTAAGTCAGTATATTAGAGAGAGAAAGCTGTGCAAGAGTTTAGTTGCTTGAGGCTTTATTGTCTTACCAAGAATTGACCAAATTGTTGGCTTTTATACCTTGGCTAATGAAGGAGGCGGATTGGGCCCGGAAGTCAGTTGGGCTGGGCCAAGCTGATTGGGCCGTTGACTGACCTTGACATGGCTTTGAGGATGTTGATTTTTGACTTTAGCACATTTGGAGAGTTGAACCTTAACCTTGGGCTTTTAATTGGATCATTCAGTGACCAGGCCCAATTGGACTAAATTGGACCCAAACAGTTTGCATTGAATTTCTTTATTGTTTTCTTGTTTGTTTTCGACCTTTGCTTCCGCTGTCGCACAACAATTGGTATCAAGAGCTCAGGTTCAATCCTTGGAGAGTTTCTTGAAGATAACAATGGCAGGAGATTCAACAATAAGAATTGAGAAGTTTACCGGGAAAAATAGTTTCGGGCTATGGCAAATTAAGATGAAGGCTCTGTTAAAACAACAGCAGATATGGCGTCCGTTGGCTCCAAAGAGTACTACTTCGGAGTCAGGAGACGGACCGACTGACTCGCAGTTAGAAGTTATGGAAGAGAAGGCACACTCTACCATATTACTTAGTCTTGATGATCAAATCATCACGGAGGTTGCTGATCAGGAAACGGCGGCTGGATTGTGGCTGAAGCTGGAGTCATTGTATATGACTAAGTCGTTGACCAACAAATTATTACTGAAACAGCGGTTGTTTAGCCTCCGGATGCAGTCAGGTACTTCCTTACGGGAACATCTAGAAAAACTTAACTCTATTTTGCTTGATTTACGTAATTTAGATGTTAAAATTGATGATGAGGATGCTGCGTTGATTTTACTTGTATCTCTACCGTCTAGCTTTGAGAATTTTGTAGAGTCTTTTGTTGTTGGTAAGGATTCTATAACCTTAGAAGAAGTGAAGGCAGCACTTCATACTAGGGAACTCAGAATGAAAGCTACGAGTGATAATGGGGATAATGGTAGTGGGTTATTTGTTAAGTCCGGAAAGTCTAAAAAGAATAAGGGGTTTAACAAGGGGAACAATGCTGGGTCGGGTGCTGGAAACGGCAAGGATGGATCTAGTAAAACTACTACTAAAACATGTTATTACTGTAAAGAACCGGGTCACTTTAGGAATAATTGTCCGGTGAGGAAAAACAAGTCCCAGGCTGCTGTAGTTGAAGAGAAACCGAATGAGAGCTATAATTCAGAGGAAGATTTAGCATTAGTCAGTTCTGCTAGGTCTGATGATTTATCTGATAACTGGGTTCTAGATTCGGGGTGTTCGTTCCATATGTGTCCACGTCGAGATTGGTTTGATACATATGAACCTCGCAATGGGGGTATGGTTATAGTCGGTAACAATGCTCCATGTAAGGTCACAGGTATTGGTTCCATGAGGTTGAGGACTGTTGATGGGCGGAGGTTAACTTTGACTAATGTACGGCATGTTCCTGCTTTAGGAAAGAATCTGATTTCATTGGGTACCCTGGATGAATTGGGGTACAATGGTGTGTTTTCAGATGGGGAGTTGTGTATTTTCAGAGGTTCTGAGTTGGTACTTAAGGGTATCAAAAGGAACACCCTCTATGTTTTTGAGGGTGTTACACTGCCTAGTTCTGCGGTTTGCGCATCTGTATCTCACCAGGAGATGACTAAGATTTGGCACATGAGGCTTGGTCATATGGGGGAGAAGGGGATGCAGCTATTGTCCAAGAGGGGTCTTCTATCCGGGGTCAAGGTTGCCAACCTTGAATTTTGTGAGCATTGTGTGTTTGGTAAGAAACACAGGTCAAAGTTCAGCAAGGGTGCTCACATTACTGATGCAGTGCTCGATTACATCCATTCAGATTGCTGGGGTCCATCTAGAGTTGAAGGTATGGGAGGTTACCACTATTTTGTGTCATTTGTTGATGACAAGTCCCGATACACATGGCTTAGGTTGCTTAAGTCAAAGGATGAGGCCTTCAAAGTTTTCAAGCAATGGAAAGCTTTGGTGGAAAATCGACAAGGAAGGAAGATCAAGAAGCTACGAACGGACAATGGGCTAGAGTTTTGCAAAGACGAGTTTAATCAGTTCTGTGCAGATGAGGGTATAGGTCGGCATCATACTGTCAGGAAGACACCACAGCAGAACGGTGTAGCAGAACGGGTTAATCAGACACTGCTAGAGAGAGTCCGATGCATGCTCTCCAATGCAGGGCTTGGGAGGAGGTACTGGAGTGAAGCTGTGTTAACAGCTTGTTATGTCATTAATAGGGGTCCTCATTCTGGAATTGATTCCAAGATTCCGTTTGAGATCTGGAGTGGTAAGTTGCCTAATTTTTCGAATTTGAAGATTTTTGGTTGTGTTGCTTATTATCATGTTATTGAGGGTAAGCTGGATCCACGAGCCAAGAAGGGGTGTTTTGTTGGGTACGGGGATGGTGTGAAGGGGTTTAGAATTTTTTCACCTTCGGAGGGTCGGGTCATTCTTAGTAGGGATGTTACTTTCGATGAAAACACCATGTATTCAATTAAAAATGCAGAGATTTCAGATTTGAGAAGGGAAGGAGACAATTTATTACAGACAGATGGGGTACTTGAGGTACATCAGTCTACCATTGCTGATTTACCTCGGGTACAATATATTGATGATGATGCTGATGTTCCAGTGCCGGGTACTCCTGAACCTGAGATTACTCCTACTCATTCTAACTCTGGGGATGAGGTGGAGCAATCTAATCAGGGGTCATCTAGTCAACCTGACACCATTCTTGAGATGCCTAAACGAGTTATCAAGAAGCCTGTTAGATTGATTGAAGAGATGGAGGGAAGAAATTGCTGTGTTGATGCGATGACAGGTTATGCATTGAGTGTAGCTGATGATGTAGAGTCATTTGAACCTGCCACATATAAACAAGCAATTAGTTGTAGTGAGTCTGCGCAATGGCTTGCCGCAATGGGTGAAGAGATGCAGTCCCTTTACAAGAACAGAGTGTGGGAACTGGTAAAGGTACCGGAAGGGAGGAAGCTTGTGGGTTGTAAATGGATTTACAAGAAGAAAGAAGGGTTGTCGGAAACTGAGCAAATACGTTTTAAGGCTAGGCTAGTTGCTAAGGGGTTCAGTCAGGTAGAAGGGGTTGACTTTGTTGAGATATTCTCACCTGTGGTTCGACATACTTCTATCCGTGTGTTATTGTCAATTGTAGCACATTTTGATCTTGAGCTGGAGCAGTTGGATGTTAAAACGGCCTTCCTTCATGGCGATTTGGAGGAGGAGATTCTGATGAAGCAGCCCGAAGGATTCGAAGCTCCTGGAAAGGAACACTATGCCTGCAGATTGCTAAAGTCATTGTATGGACTTAAGCAATCCCCCCGACAGTGGTACAAAAGGTTTGATTCTTTTATGGTTTCACAAGGTTTTGACAGGAATTCATATGATTGCTGTGTGTATCATAGTAAGCTGGATAATGGTTCCATGATTTATCTTTTGTTATATGTTGATGACATGTTGGTTGCCACAAAGAATAAATCTGATATTGCTAGATTAAAGGAGATGCTTAACTCGGAGTTTGACATGAAAGACTTGGGTGCAGCTAGGAAGATTTTGGGTATGGAGATCTACAGGGATCGGGCTAGAGGTAAGCTTTTCTTGACTCAGAAAAGCTACATTGAAAAGATTTTGTCTCGTTTTGGGATGGAAAAATCGAAGCCTATAAGTACGCCAACTACTGTTAGTTGTAAGTTGTCTTTGTCTATGTCACCTCAATCAGAGGAGGAGTTGTCTTATATGTCTAGAGTTCCATATGCAAACGCGGTTGGTTGTTTGATGTATGCTATGGTCTGTACTAGGCCGGATATTGCGCATGCTGTTAGTGTTGTAAGCAGGTTTATGGCTCGACCTGGGAGGGAACACTGGCAAGGGGTGAAAAGGATTTTTCGCTACCTGAGAGGGACAGCTGATATTGGTCTTGTGTACGGGAATGGTAAGGAATGCTTGGTCACTGGGTACAGTGATTCTGATTATGCAGCTGATGTGGATACCAGGAGGTCTGTGACTGGTTATGTGTTCACTTTGGGTGGTTCTGTGGTTAGTTGGAAGTCTACATTGCAGTCATCAGTTACGTTGTCAACTACTGAAGCTGAGTATATGGCTCTAACTTCTGCAGCTAAGGAGTCTATTCGGCTCAAAGGCCTAGTAGGTGAACTGGGTATTGCACAGGATTTTGCTACAGTGTATTGTGATAGTCTAAGTGCGATTTGCTTAGCTAAAGATCAAGTACACCATGATCGGACGAAGCACATTGATGTCAGGTATCATTTCTTACGTACTGACAAGAGGATTAAGGTGAAGAAGATTGGGACTGCTGACAACCCGGCTGATTTCTTCACTAAGCCTGTTCCGTTTAGCAAGTTTAAACATTGCTTAGACTTGCTAAATATTGATTACTACGTGATGTAGTAGGCCCTGAGGGGCGAAGTTGGGGAGCTCCTGGTGTAGGTGTGTTGGCCTTAAGGTGGAGCTTGCCCGGGGCTTGTGATGCAGGTGGAGCATTATGAGTTGTTATACTTGGAGACGAGTATGTGATGGGTCTTGGTTGAAGACTTATCGGGATGTATGGCTTATGCATGAGTCTTGCATCGGGTTTGGCTTGAGATGTTTTTCCACTATGTCTTGATGGGGTCGTTTGCTGACTACGAGTTCTCGTCAAGGTGGAGATTGTTGATAAGTATTAGGTGACTCGTACTTCGTAGCTTTGTCCGCCCGATCGGGCGGACATTGCCCGGTCTGACCGGGCGGTGGGGGTTGGATACGTTGAAGCATTCGTATGGAGTCTTCTTCTCGCGCCCGATCGGGCAGACCTTGCCCGGTCTGACCGGGCGGAGAAGGAAAAATACGGAACGCGGATTTTGCGGTTTTAGGTTATCTTATTTTATTATCTTTTTGCCCAAGTATCTTTTAATTAGGGATTAATATAAAACCTCCCTAATATCAGTATTAGGGTGAAGAGAGAGAGAGTGAGAGCCGTTCTTGAGAAATACAAGAATCATCTTTGTAATCTTTGCAGTTTATAGTGAAATCATTCGATCTCGGTGCCCGTGGACGTAGCTATCACATCGATAGTGAACCACGTAAATTCTTGGTGTTGTTCTTATTGTTTGCATTGAATTTCTTTATTGTTTTCTTGTTTGTTTTCGACCTTTGCTTCCGCTGTCGCACAACAGATGCCACGGCAAGATCACTCCTACCCGCCATGCAAAATGTCCAAAATGCCCTTAGGTCAGCTAACTTAGCTGGTAGAATAAAAGTCTCTACAACAATCATAAGTTCAATCGTGTCCGGTTTTCCACCCTCTGAAGGTGTATTTACATCAGCATCATTCATGAATCCAATTGTTAACTTCCTTAAAAAATAATAACGCTCCTTTATTAGCCAATATTTATCCATACTTTTCTTACCTTTACACTCCATCTATAAACCTAGATTATGCACTATTTACTTCGCCCAACGCACAAGTTACCGATAAAAATAACGGTTTACAATACCAAAACCTATTTGATGCACTAGTCGACACGGTGTATGCTGCATTGGCAAAGGCTGGAGGCCCTAACGTACCAATTGTAGTGTCCGAAAGCGGTTGGCCTTCGGCTGGTGGTGATAACCGTGGTGCTGCTACGTTTAATAATGCTCAGACGTATTATAGGGGTTTAATAGGCCATTATAGGCAAGGTACACCTTTGAAGAGACAGGCAATTGAGACGTATTTATTTGCAATGTTTGATGAGAATAAAAAAGGTGGTGCTAGTACTGAGAACAATTTTGGATTGTTTAGGCCTAATAAACAACCAAAATACCAACTTAATTTCAATTGAAAACTATTTAATTAGTTTTCGGATATGTAATTTTATACTATACATAATGAATAAATGAAATATAATACAAGGGCATAGCCTAAAGGTGTAATAAAATATGTGTATGTTTTTTTTTATTTGATGAAAAGATGTAAGTCATGTAACAAAAAAATATAATAGTTGAACAAAATGTTATGTTATTATTAATATTATGTATTACTACGTGATATTAATTCTTACTACTGTATAATACAAATCTTGTGAAATTTATGTTGGTTCACCATATAGTCCACATTAATATTTTGTAAATTCTTTTTGTCAAAAAAAATAATAATAAAATAAAATAAAATAAAAATTGTTCAAATTTTTGACGAGAAGTTTTTCAACATCATTGCTATTTCGATGGCTAAATATAATGGGCCGAATTGCCCGTATACTCTCTGGGCCGCATGCCTTTTGAGTATTTATCCACACTTTTTTTTTGTAAGAAACACACTTGTATTATTATTATGACTTTATTTTTATTCTTTTTTTTATTATTATGACTCTTTAATTAATATAACTTTAATAATTGTCTATATAAAGTGGCATGTGAAAAATGAAATGATCGACTTCAAATAAACCTCCTCCAATGGCTGCCGCTACCTCGCTGCTCATCACATCATTCATATTACTTGGTCTACATCTTACAGGTATCTTTGATTTTGCCTATTATTGTGTCAGTGAGTAGTAACATTTTTATGAATCGGAGGTAGTAATTGATTAATATTGATTTATGTAGGATGACCAAGTTATCTATCCGTGTATTTCATGTTAAATTCGAGTCATCTTATTTTTTTCGTGTAGATATTATCAGCTCTAGATTCAATTTATAGGCTCTATGGTAAAATATATATCTAATATGCTTTAAAGTTGTACATATATGTGTCAAATAATAAGTTTTTATTGCAAAAATGTAACATAAATATTACATAAATCTCATTATCTCATCTAAATTAGCTAAGCAAGCTTATGGAAACTTGTACTAATGATGATCAAAATGTATTGTAGAAGCGCAAATTGGAGTATGTTATGGAAGGAAAGGAAACAACTTACCAAGCGGAGAAAATACAACACAACTCTACGACTACTACGGCATAGAAGCAATGAGACTCTACGAGCCCGATGAAACGACACTCAAAGCCCTACAAGGAGCAGGCATCAAGCTCATGTTGGGTGTCCCTAATGAAGAAATTGAATGTATGGCGTGTGATCAACCCATCGCCGATGAATGGGTTCAGGACAACGTCGTCCCCTATGTAGAATTTATCAAATACATTGTTGTCGGAAATGAAATCCATCCGTCTGACCAACCAGCCTCATCAGTCGAATCAGCTATGCAAAACATATTAAATGCACTAAATTCTAACAATATAACTAGTGATATAAAGGTTTCAACGGCCATTGACACGAGTTTAATCATAAACTCGTATCCACCATCTAATGCCAAATTTAAAAACTTATCATATGTTGGCCCAATAATAAACTTCTTAACAATTAATGAATCGCCTTTGTTGGTAAATATTCAACCCTACACTACTTATATGAATGATCCGAAAAATATTAGACTAGACTTTGCGTTATTTACTGCTTGTGGGATTGTATTTACGGATGAAAATAGTGGTAAAAATTATCAGAATTTATTCGACGCAATATATGATGCAATGTATGTAGCAATAGAAAAAGTTGTTACAAATGCACCTAATGATGAGTACACCTATTCAGTCGATAATGGTCGTAGGCACAACAAGAGGCACAAGCCACCTAGGGTGGTGATCTCGGAAAGTGGGTGGCCGTCGAAAGGTGGATTTGGTGAAAAAATAAAGATGAAGGCTAGTAGAAAAAGGCACCACCAAACGAACGGGGGCTTAGAGTGTGGAGGGGAGTTACATAACGGAGTGGAAGAGGCCGCCACACCGGAAAATGCAAAGACTTACTACACCAATTTGATCAAACATGTTAAGAAGGGGACTCCTTTGACACTAGGTCAAGAGATTGAAACATACTTGTTTGCAATGTTTGACGAGGATCAGAAACCCGGGGATGAATCGGAGCGTTCTTACGGCCTTTTTACACCCGATCAACAACCTAAGTATGGCGTACTCGACATTTGTTGATCGATATTTATTACCTATATGTATGTATAATTGCAAAATAAGTATCTTGATAATGTTGTGTGCATTAGGAGTTTCCTAACAAGAAAAGCTTTCTAAATGTCGTGGCCTTTTTTTTTTTATGAATTTTAATAGAGATAAGTACTTGAATTGGTATAATTTTGTGTACTAAGCTAACATGATTTCCTAGTAATATAAGTTGTAACCATATCATAAATCAAGCATATTAACTACGTACTCATAAAAATATCCCAAAATAATTAATCGATGATAATTCTTAAAAAAATTCTTATGTTAACATTTTGTATTGTCACACGATCATCAATAAGAACTTTGTGTCGAAAAATTACCTCGAAAAATTAAGTAATAGTGAAGATTAATAATATAATTTGTTAAGGTGGTGATTTGAACCAATAATAACAAGTTATACATAAAATAAGACGTAATATATAATGGAACTAAGATTTTGAACTCGATTTAGACAGTAATACAATTGTTAATATATTATGCCAAGTTGATCTTAAACAAACCACTAGTTATAGTAAATAGACAGGTATAAGGCTTATTTAATTTAATTGGAAACATTATATCGTTAGAGATATGATATTTAAACTATAATGTACACTTATGTATATATTGCTCTTATATTTTATGGAGTACTCTTTATGATATCCCAAATAAAAAAAAACTTTTTAATACTTGTACTTTGTAGTTAATTATAATGGCTACTAAATTTTAAACTGAATTAAGATCATCTTTTTTTTTTTTTTAGGGATTAAGATCCATCTTTAGCTTGCATGCAATGTTATGTTTTGGCTGTAATTTAATTTCAATATGACTTCTAAAACATTTTTCTTGATGTTCAACGTATTTACACTCAATATTGACAACATTTTTAGACCTTTTTATTATTATTTTTATTTTTTTAGAGAGCCACAAGGACGGGTGATAGAAATCGATCCTAAGATCTCTTGGGATCGAGAGAAAAACTCTAACCAGACCACTTGAGGGTATTAATTGTTTACTAGCAATTATACGTAGATAAGATATTTTAGCATGCAAATTTTGTGGACATTAGACTTAATGACTTATTGAGCACTCCCACTTAAGAAGGCTAGTGTACACATTTACAAGTAGGCCATCCACCTACATTTCCACTATATACTCTGAACTTGTTCAAGAATGTCTACTTACATGCTAAGACGACAAGAAGTAATAAGATCTAAGCTAGCTACCACCACTATACAACTTGACTTGCTAAACTATATACTGAGGGATAGCTCAAATGGTTAGAGCTTTCCTCCCGATTTCAAGAGATCTTGGGATCGATTCTCACCCCCGTCTTTGTGGCTCTATATATATATATATATATATATATATATATTGTTTAAAGAGAAACGATATCATTGATTATTATGCTGCCAGCTCAACTTTTATGCCAAACTAGCAAGGGTTTATACATTCCAATTGGCCGCCCCTTGATTCAACTCGAATACTAATTCATCATCGGGTGGCTAAATGGATAATAATTTAATACATTTAGGACATTTTTCTGTCAAGACTAAATTTAATTATCTGCGGCTCACGATTAGTTTTCTAGTACTCCCTTTGTCCCTAAACATTTGACACAATCAACTTTATACATATGTCAATGCACTAGTTTGATTTTATCTTTATATACTACCTCCGTTACATATTATTTGCAACGATTTGACATAAAGTAGAGAGGAAAAATGTTTATTCGTTGCAAATAATATGTAACGGATGTCGTATAATTAAATATTAATGAAAATTATTTTTAAAATTATATTATTAAACTTTATATTAATACCTATCTAACAATATATTTTTTTGATAAAATATACTACCTCCGTTTCTTTTGAAATGACACGTATTCCTTTTTAGGAAGTTTTTTGTAGTTGACACGTTTCCTTTTGGGGTAACTTTTTTACTTTGCATTTACAAGTCACCTCACCTGCTTTTTCATTCTCTCTCACTCTCTCTCCTCTCCTTAATATATGTGCCTAAATCAAACACGTCAACTATTCTCATAAATGAATTGGAATGGAACATGACATATTCGCGCATCATGGCAATGAAGGATAATTTATTTTTACTCTTGGTGTAAAGAGAGTCGCAAAGATAAGTGATGTGGAGGACCACCCCCTCAAAGTTGATCATCCACGGCAATGAGGGACGATCCAAGTGGCTAAAACAAAATTTTTGAATGACTTACTATGTCAAGACTGCAAAATGTATATGGACTGCACATCCAAATGCACCCAAATAAGCTTCCGTTATTTCCTCAATTGGCTAATTAAGATGATTTGAGGTATTACGTACACCCTTTCCAAAAAGCACATCATCATATTTAGAGGTAAGAACATAATAGACTAACAATAGTAAAACTAATTAGGGCTCAATTATTTAACGCACTGAGTTTTGTTATAAGAAATATAGATTTATATGCATGTGATACGTGATTTAGGCTTCTAAATTTACATACACCGATCCTTTTAAAAGATCGAGGAAGAACAAATTAAGGGTATTTTAGGTAATTTAAGGGGACACCATAGCCATCCCCTTGGCCTGATAGATATATATTTAAACAATTAATTATTTAATTTTAATATATATATATATATATATATATATATATATATATCACTACAAAAAAAATAAGAATAGGAAACACTTAAGATTGCAACAATTACAGAAATGTTACTCTTAATAATCTAACGCAACAATATTGATTTGTTACCTTGAACTAAAGTAACAGAAAAAAAAAGTGTTGCTCTAAACTATATAAGGCAACAGTCGCTTAAAGTGTTACCTTTTTCTTGTCTAAGACAACACATATAATAATTGTTGCATGAAAAGATAACAATAACAAAACTATTGTTTGAAAATGTAACATTAATATCTATGTTGCCATCTATGGCTAAATTTATATTAAAAAGACAAATATATATATATATACATATATATTCGGTGGAGTTGGTGGGGACCTCACCTTGTGACTTTGAGGTCACAAGTTCGAGCCCTACCAACTACTAAATGCTTAAGAGTCACAACATTTAGAAACATTTTTGAATTATCTCCTTAGATGGCAACATTTTTCATTTGTTGTCTTAGTAAAAGTGTTGCCTTATGTATCATTTTACCTTGTCTTTTAAAATTGTTGCCTTTGAATAAAAATATGTTGCCTTATGAATAGACAACGGGGGCATAAATTACGCCTCATATGTGTTGTCTTAGCTACAAGGCAACATTTTTTTTATATTAGGCAATGGTTTTGCACTGTTATCTTTGCTTTATTTTGTTGTAGTGTGTGTGTGTGTCTATATATATATATATATATATATTAGCTTGTTTGAGGGATTTGAATTTGGTAGCATGCGAGATGAATGGTTAATGAAATCGGTGCAAGTTGTAAATCAGTAAATTGGCCTTTTAAAGGCAAATTGGATGGTTCCACCCACCCAATTGTACTCCCGGAGGGTATTAGAGACCATGATAAACATTTCGCCAATTTTTATTTCCGGGCGAAAAAAAGTCAAAAAATTCAAAAATTGAACGCTAATATCCACCTTTTTGAGAAATTTTGGAGTCTAGTTTAAAAGTCTCGAAATTCTAGGGTATACATCTCATGGTCATATAATGTCGTTTGGAACCATATGTGATCATTATTTTTGTCATAAATGTTCGTGGTAGATTTGAGTTAATGAAATCGGTGCAAGTTGTAAACCGATAAATTTGTCGTTGAAAGGCAAAGTGGATGGTTCCACCCACCCAATTGGACTCCTAGAGGGTATTAGAGACTATGGTAAACATTTCGGTAATTTTTATTTTTGGGCAAAAAAAAGTCAAAAAATTCCAAAATTGAAGGCTAATATCCACGTTTTTTGAAAAATTTCGAAGGTTTCGGGGCCCGGTGACGAAAAGAAATGAGATATTAGGGGATACATCTTGAAGTCATATAATGCTATTTGAAACCATAAATGACCATTATATGTTGTCATAAATGTTCATGGTAGGCTTGTGTTAATGAAATCAGTGCAAGTTGTAAACCGGTAAATTGGTCGTTTGAAGAAAAATTGGATGGTTACACCCAACCAATTTGATTCCCGAAGGGTATTAAGGACCATGGTATAAATTTCGGCAATTTTTATTTCTAAGCGAAAAAAAATTCAAACAATTCCAAAATTGAAGGCTAATATCCAAGTTTTATAAGAAATTTTGAAGGTGTTGGGACCCGGTGTTGTAAAGCCTTGAGATTTTAGGGAATACATCTTCGGGTCATATAAAGTCATTTGGAACCATATATGATAATTATTTGCTGTCATAAAAGTTTGTGTTAGGCTTGAGTTAATGAAATCGTTGCAAGTTAAAACCAGTAAATTGGCCGTTTAAAGGCAAATTAGATGGTTCCACCCAGCCAATTGAACTCCCGGAGGGTTGTAGGGACCACGGTAAACATTTCGGCAATTTTTATTTACGAGCTAAAAAAAAGTCAAAAAATTCCAAAATTGAAGGTTTCGAGAAATTCCACGCTTTTTGAGAAATTTTGGAGGTTTCGAGGCCCGGTGTCAAAAAGGCTTGAAATTCTTAGGGTATATCTTGGGGTCATATAATGTCGTTTGGAACCATACATGATCATTATTTGTTGTCATAAATGTTCGTGGTAGTCTTTAGTTAATAAAATCGGTGCAAGTTAGTTGTAAACCGGTAAATTGGTCGTTTAATTAAAGGAAAATTGGATGGTATCACCCACCCAATTGGACTCTCGGAGGGTACTAGAGACCACGGTAAACATTTCAGAATTTTTTTTTCTAGAGTGAAAAAGTCAAAAAAAAATTCCAAAATTAAAATCCACGCTTTTTGAGAAATTTGAGATGTTTCAAGGCCCAGTGTCAAAAAGTTTTGAGATTTTAGAGGATACATCTTGGGGTCATATAATTCCGTTTGGAACCATATATGATTGTTATATGTTGTCATAAATATTCGTAGTAGGCTTGAGTTAATTAAATTGGTGCAAATTGTAAACCGGTAAATTGGCAGTCTAAAGGCAAATAGGATGGTTCCACCCACCCAATTGGACTCCAAGAGGGTATTAGGGACCATGGTAAACATTTCAGCAATTTTAAATTTTCGGGCGAAAAAAAGTAAAAAAATTTCCGAAATTGAAGGCTAATGTCCACGCTTCTTGAGAAATTTTTGAGGTTTTGAAGCCCGGTGTCGAAAATCCTTTAGATTTTAGGGGATATATCTCGGGTTCATATAATGTCGTTTGGAACCATATATGATCATTATGTTGTCATAAATATTTATGGTAGGCTTGAGTTGATGAAATTGGCGCAAGTTGTAAACCGATAAACTGGCCATTTAAATTCAAATTGGATGGTTCCACGACCCACCCAATTGGACTCCCGGAGGATATTAGAGACCATGTTAAATATTTTGGAAATTTTTATTTACAGGCGAAAAAAAGTCAAAAAATTCAAAAATTGTAGGCTATATATATATCCACGCTTTTTGAGAATTTTTGGAATATTCGGGGTCCGGTGTCGAAAAGTCTTGCAATTTTTGGGAATACATCTCGGGGTCATACAATGTAGTTTGGAATCATATATGATCATTATTTGTTGTCATAAATGTTCGTGGTAAGCTTGAATCAATGAAATCGGTGCAATTTGTAAACCAGTAAATTGGTCGTTTAAAGACAAATTGGATGGTTCCACCTACTCAATTGGACTCCCAGAGCGTATTAGGGACCATGGTAAATATTTCGGCAAATTTTATATTCCGGCAAAAAAAGTCAAAAAATTCAAAAATTGAAGATTAATATCCACGCTTTTTGAGAAATTTCGATTGTTTCGGGGCCCGGTGTCGAAAAGCTTTGAGATTTTAAGGGATACATCTCGGGGTCATAAAATGCCATTTGGAATCATATATGATCATTATATGTTTTTATAAATGTTCGTGGTAGGCTTGAGTTAATGAAATCGGTGCAAGTTGTACTCTGGTAAATTGGTCGTTTAAAGGCAAATTTGATGGTTCCACCCAGCCAATTGGACTCCCTGAGGGTATTAGGAACCATGGTAAACATTTCAGCAATTTTTATTTTCGGGTGAAAAAAAATTAAAAAATTCCAAAATTGAAGGCTAATATCCACGCTTTTTGAGAAATTTTGGAGGTTTCGGGTAGAGCTGTCAATTCAGGTAAATGGGTCGGGTTCAGATCGGTAAGAATGGGTCAGGTCAATTCAACTGGGGTCGGGTCAATTCGGATTAATTCCGGCCATAACCTATGCGGGTCGGGTTTGTATTGGGTCATGCTTGTGTCGGGTTACGTCGGGTCATACTTCTTATCGGGTTTGGGTTATAATCAGGTCGAGTCATTTTCAAATCGGATCAATCTCGGGTTCAAGTCGGGTTCGATGCAAGTCAATAATTTAGGGGTTATAATCAGGTTGGGTCATTTCCAAGTCGGGTCATTCTCGGATTCAAGTCGGGTTATGTTCAAGTCAATAATTTGCTGGTTACAATCAGGTCGGGTCATTTCCAAGTCAGGTCATATACAGGTTCAACTAACTATAAATAGATAAATATCATTTTTATCAAGCTAATTATTTCCTTTGACTATAATATATATGGCAATATACAAGGGAACTATAGTCTATAATTTAGGAAGATGTTCCTTTCTTTTGCTGTCCTTGACCGACTTGGTCTCCCTAGACAAAATGCTTTGATCAACAATAATAAGGTGGTCTAAATTGCATTTAAGGTGATTTGAAATTGGGTCAGGAACAATTTGGGTTGAATTTAGGTCGGGTCAATAACAAGTTGTGTTGATTTCGAGTCGGGTTAGTAACAGATCAAGTTGAATTTTTTGGTCGAGTTAGTAATAGGTCTGGTAAAATTTGAGTCGAGTCAATACCAAATTGGGTTGAATTTGGGTTAGGTTAATAACAATTCGGGTTGATTTCGGGTCGGGTTTGTAAATGGTTGGGTTAAATTCGTGTCGGGTTAGGAACGGGTCGGGTTTGAATTCAGGTCAAGTTAGTAACAAGTCGGGTTAAATTCGGGTTTTGACGGGTTAAAACAGGTTTGGGTCAATTTTGGTTTAAGTCAGGTTCGTTTCAAGTCAATAATTTACAGGTTACATTCGGGTCCGGTCATCTTCAGGTCAGTTCATGTTCGGGTTCGGGTTCGGGTTCGGATCTCACATACTCGAGTCAAATCGGGTCTAGGGTTGGTTTCAGGTCGGGTAAGGTCGGGTTTGGGTCACCATTTTTTCGGGTTCAGATGGTTCGATTAATAATCGATTTTGAGTCGGTATTTCGAATGGGGTAACTTTTGACAGCTCTAATATAAACCTTGAAAGGCTTAGTTTGTTTGAGGGATTTCTATTTGGTAGCACGCGAGATGAATGGTTAGTCCACTGGAGTAGCAAGCATCATTTAAAAAATAATAATAAATAAATAAAACCATCTTTCTTCCTTATAATGTTAGCTTGATCTTAAGTATGCAAGATATTTAATTAAATTAAGATATTATATTGTAACACAAAACATATGATATATCAATTGGATTATTTAAAACTAATTATATATGACTTTTCTTGCATACTATAAGAGCTTAAGCCAGTTAACAATCCTCAAATTGGACATAATATAGGCCACTGAAGGCTAATTGCGCACAAGCACTTAAGAAGACCAATATTCAAATTTTCAAGTGGGCATTCCACTACTACTCTTGACTCTTGACTTGTACTAGTATGTCCATCTACTTCATTGCTAAGTGCTTGCTAACACCATTATACACACACTTAATTGCCTTATACTAGCTGCTTCAGTTCTTCCACCAGAAAATTTGTTACAATCAAGCCAGATTCGAGACCTTTATGTATGTATATTCGAATAATTTAGCTTAAACCAGATGTACATAACATTGTATGAGTGATGTGCGTGCTTGGGTCAATGGATGCCATACATCATTTGGGTATATGTCCGAGTTTATAATAGTGGTTCTTTCAAAAAAAAAAAAAAATGTTTATCCTAATAAATCAACATGCTTTATCATTTTAATTAGATAATGTCATCTTTAAGACTCTTAAGTAGTCAAGGAAGCAATATAACAGCACTTAGCTAATAAGTTTGCTAGGTTGAGCAAAATTAATTAACTTTATTCCTTATTTATTGAAACAATTTTTTTTCTCAATCTTTAAAATGTTTCTTACACAAAATTTCAGTTACTACATTCTCTTTAATATACTTTTGTCTTTCAAAAATCCTATTTATAGTCGTCATTCTTACTTTTTCTTATACATGTCTCACTTTTTATACTGTATTTCTCAATCTTTAAAATGTTTCTTACACATAATTTCAGTTACTACATTCTCTTTAATATATTTTTGTCTTTCAAAAATCCTATTTATAGTCGTCATTCTTACTTTTTCCTACACATGTCTCACTTTTTATATTGTATCCTATCCTCGATGGTGTAACTATCCATTTAGGAGGGAGCATATTTGCATTATTCCTCCACTAGCTAGTTGATGTGTATGTGTATCCAAACTATCGAGTTGGGTTGCGTGCTTGCTATATGACTATATATAGTGGCAAATCAAACAACCTTATAGTAAAAACTATCAAAGAAATTAATTAACACTACACAACATTAGTAATTATGAATGCCATGGCTACCCTTAACGTTCCTCGAATGGCGGCCACTACCTTGCTGTTCATCGCATCATTCTTATTGCTCAGCCTACGTCCAACAGGTAACTATTTCTTATTATCTTTAATTTATATATTGCCATCATCAAATCTGCAACTAAACATGCATGGTTGTTTTTTTACTAGGAAGGCGGCTAGGTTATGAGCTAGAGAAAAGACACAATGAATTAAAGCTTGTTGCACAACGCTTGATAATGTAAAAGTAAATTGTTGCGATTATCAAATAATAACATAATATTGTGAGATAAAAGTTAATTGTGCAATGTATAAACTATATTAAGATAAGTAAAATTAAGAAAAACTAATAATAAAATAGTAAAACCTAAATAAAATGTAAAGCATATAATGCTCCTAAATTTTCTATCACTACTTATTTAGGATGAGTTTTTCCTATATAAACTATAATTGATATCATTTTCAATATAAGAGAATATAATAAAAGAAAACATATTCTTCGGTATTATTTCATTTTCAAGAATAAATATAAGTAGGTGCGGCAGCTCTACTCGTTTCTCATATAGTTTATAAATATTACTTATTAATCTTATCCAATCACCCATTATACTTCCGCTGTCTCCAACAAATATAAGATGGATATACTTTTATAACTTATGAATTGTAGTCACTTTGACTAGACTATATTAGGTTTTAGGAAAAGATAGCGAACCAAATTTTATTGAAGGTAGTTGTTAGCCGTCAACAAGATGTTAGTTGTGAAAATAAATAATTTAAGTATGAATGTCTGATAAAATAACAGTTGACTACCTGTTACATATAAAAATCAATATTTTACATTTAAACCTATAGATTAAATTTTCAATAGCTACCTTAAAAGTTACCTTTAATTTAATTTCAAAAGCTAATACTACTAATTTTTATATAAAAGCTATCTCCGTCACTAAAAGCTATCCCAACCACTATATTATCAAAACATTCATATATTTTCGTTAAGTAGTGGTTTGACTAAAACCTAGTATAAACTGTTAAAACGTATGTATACTAATGATGTTTAATTTTGTGATATTATCAATGGCAGAGGCACAAGTTGGAGTAAGTTATGGAAAGATTGCTAACAACTTACCATCACCACGAGATGTGGTGAACCTCTACAGATCTAACAACATAAAAGCAATGAGGCTTTACTTTCCGGATCAACAAACTCTTCAAGCTTTACAAGGAACAGACATCAAACTCATGATAGGAGTCGCAAATGAAAATATTCGGTCCATAGCATCGTGTCGTTGTGCTGCATACCGTTGGGTCCGAGCCAACGTCCTCCCCTATCGATCCTCGATTAGTTACATAGTCGTGGGAAATGAAGTTGACCCGTCTAGTCAACCAGGATCATCAGTCGCACCAGCTATGCAAAACATTCAGTATGCACTAGACGTACTAAATATAAACAACCAAAACGATGAAATTAAAGTTTCAACGGCGATTAATGCAAACCTAATAACAAACTCGTACCCACCATCTAATGGCCAATTTAAGGACCCGTCGTATATAGCCCCAATAATTGACTTCATGAATAATCATGATTCGCCTTTGTTGGTTAATGTTTACCCTTACTTTGCATATGCTAATGACCCAAAAGATATTTCACTAGACTATGCCTTGTTTACTTCACCTGGTTATGTTTTTACGGACCCTAATAACGGGTTACGTTACCAAAATTTATATGATGCGATGGTAGATTCAGTGTATGCAGCTCTACGGAGGGCGGGTGGACATCATCATCGACGTGTCATTGCATCCGAGAGCGGATGGCCATCCAACGGAGGATTTGGTGCCACGTTGGAAAACGCCAAGACCTACACTAGAAACTTGATCAACCATGCGAAGCAAGGGACTCCTTTAACACCAGGGCAACCTATTGAGACTTACGTGTTTGCAATGTTTGATGAAAATGAAAAACAAGGGCCTGAAACTGAGCGTAACTTTGGGCTTTTTCATCCAAATCAACAACCTAAGTATGGCTACCTTGGTTTCTAATGAAATCAAGGGGTGTTTATATGTAATGTATGTGTGTACAAATGTACGTGGTTTTATGAACTACGTCGAATAAGACAATCTTCTTTGTCCTTTGTTACACACTTAGCAAATCTGACCAGTGAAACTGGACTAAGCTAATTTGTTAGGAGTGTCGGTTCAGTAAGGTATTTCTATCTACCTTTGCCAGAAGTAATAATAAGAAAAACTTATTTTATGTACTTCCTCCGTTTTTATTTTATTGCACCATTAGGACTTTTACACTATTTACTTAATCTTCTTTGACCATCATTTGTGATTTATACATTAGGAAAAATACAGACATGTGGGATCTAGTTAGATTCGTATCGAACTCTACTTTTCAAATATCAAATTTTTATAATTTTTACAAAAGTATAATTGAAGATATTGATAGCTAAAGTAATGCATTGGCAAGCGTGAAATCCCTTATGGTACAATAAAAAAAAGAACGGAGGAAGTACATGGTAACTTTTTTGTGTATGTAGAAACTTATTTATGCAACTAATTGTTAGAAAAGAAGTTATGCTCTCATCAAAAGATTAATTAATGAGAAAAACAGCTAGAACCTAGAAGTATAAGTAGGAGTATGTTAAAAAAAAAAAAAAAAAAAAAAAAAAAAAAAAAAAAAAAAAAGTATAAGTAGGAGCTGAAAAAGGCTTGGTTTCCTATACTGGGCCATCATTTAGCCGTACAAAAAATCTTGCTAGCCCAATATCAAAAAAATAACATACAGTTTTCTAAAAAGCCCATAGTCTGCGCATACACTTATCAGTTATCACTGCATGTCAACACTAGTGTATGTTTTATTGTTTTTGTGAATGTCAACTAGCTTAGTTATAAACTTTAGAAATGGTACTTAAGAATTACAAAGTAGGATAAAATCTTTTCGATAACAATATCTTTACAATTTCATTTCATTATTTTTTTTTCTTTGAATGATACAACTATACAAGAGATGGTTGGCCTATGACTCCTCAGTCCTCACACCACACATGCATCGAACCTTGTTATAATCAAACCAAAATAAATAAATTGGGATCGTATCTTCTTATTGCCATTTATTGTTAATTACGGACTATATATTAAAAGACAAATTAAAAAAAATCCAACTTAATTAGTAATTTTGTATCTTGTACATCAAGATAATAATAAATTTGAACCTTAGAATATTCATATCATTATATTACACCATATAACCTAAGTCCAAAATATGATTTATAGATATAATTTTCAAAATGAATACAGACTTTTATTACTAAATTAAACTAGGCCTTTAGAACATCAACTCAATGACAAAATAATTTCAACTACCTCTCTAATTGTGTCGAGCTTTAGGAGTATAGTTTGCTCCACTTATAAAGATACTCTAAAAGTCTAAATATATAATTCACTCCAACAAATCAATGCAATTAAGTAATTAACTATTTAACTAGCTAGCACAATAATCAGTTAATCATATATAAAGTCACATAATTTTTGCACCTATATTAAGGTCACATAATTTTGCACTCAAATTAAGGTCACATAATCTTATTCTACTCAATTCATACTACACTTATTAATATGCATAGTTTAGTACATACGAGTAAATATGTTAGCATTGATAGACCTAACTACAAATACTACAATTCTAATCTCAAACACAAATAATCAAGTATCAATCATCTCTAAATTGATCCTTGATTAACTAGCATTTAGCTACTTAATTCCAATATAGAAACCTAATTAACTTTATTACTCAACATGTCTTAGTAAATCACATCTTATCAAATTCTTGCCTCAGCTGGTTGTAATTTTGAGTGAGACTCTTGAAGCTCTCCCTTTTCTTGACATCTTCTTCCTTCTCGTTCTTCTCTAATTCACGCTTCGCGTCATTGATTTGGCTCTTCAAGTCTTCAATCCTTTTAGTTTTTTCATCATGCTCTTTTTGCACTCTTTCCAATTCTACAAATTACATACGAACAATGTGATCACGTATCTTAATTAATTCGTGTTACGTATAATTTCATTATTCAAGTACAAAAACAAAAATTATCTAACCTCTTGGTTGTTGGGAAAAACTTTCAAAATCCATTTCTCTTATTTCCTCAACACCTACAAAAGATTGTAAGGGAAAAAAATCACAAAATCATAGTTTAAATTTAGTAATAACAATATAATAGTAGCAAGCTACAAGACATTTATAATTTAATGTAACAAAATTAGCTTGGAATTTTATTGAATGTTGCATTGCCTTGTTTTGTTTAAATGGTTTCTCCTAATAAATTAAGCATGCATTGAAAACTTTATCATACACTAACTTTAACCTAGTTACAACCATTAGACAGTAAAACAATCAAAAATACAAAATTCGATTCAATGTGAGAGTGAGCTATATGGACTATGGAGTCATATTATTATACAAACTCGGGTTCAGTCTTGAGAAAAGACAGAAATACAATTTACGTAGTTACATCAAATTATTTAAAAAAAATATTGAAAAGAGAGGAAGAAACATGCAAAATAGTTAAATAGTATTACCTTGATTGACGGTTGATACACTAATTAGTTTGTCGATAATATACCCCCGATTTCCTTAACATATAAAGAGAGAAAATCAAGAAATTTGACACTTGTGATGTTAATGTCGCAGTTTATTATGTGGGGTTTGGATGATTTTCTTCCTTGTGTTATGTTATATGGTTGAAGGTTTGATCAACCAAATTCATTTTGGTACCTAATGATGTATGTACTCCCTTTAGGCCTTCACCCTTCGCCCCTTATATATCGTCCCATGTTCTTATTTGGTTGAGATACGAGATATAATCAATATCAAAAAAATATATTTGTTTCATTTATTTTTCATATTGAAATTAGGAAAATAATATTTTTAGGATTTTTATTTTATATTTTGGTAAGATTTTAGGACTATTAAGTTGATACTCCGTATAATTTAGTTGATCATATCCTAACATAAATAATCCTACTGATACATTTTCCTGATAACGTGGAATACTAAAATATACTCCGTACTTTGTATATTATTTGATACTCTGTATTAATTACTACGTATATCTTATAGGAGTACTCCGTATCTCTTACTTGATTACGGAGTACTTCACAATAATTATTTTATACATGCACCTGGATGCAATCAGAACTAGGTGCATTCAAAGGTGATTTTTTAACTCATTTTATTTATTTATTTTGTTCATTTTATATTTCACCTTAATAAAAGAGTTGTCCTTGTTTTTTTTTTTTTTTTGGTGCAATCATATATTGCCATATCATATTCGTATTGTTAAATGGATAGTTAGTTTTTTAATTTTTATTACGGCGTAGTTAATAATTAAAATATTTCCGATAAAAATGAGACAATCTTATAGAGATGGATAAGAGAATTAGTAATAACAGTACTATGATAGTACAGTTCTACAACAGTAATTTGTAACCTCTCTGACAAGTTCAAATGGTTTTGGTCATCAATAAATTTATTGCTCTGCAAATTATCATCATGTTTTTACCAGATTTTTTTTCAAGTCAACATCTAGATCTACTGAATTTTATGTGCTCCATACATTTCTGATTTTACTTCAATTTCAGAGACGATGCATAAAATTCTGAGGAATCCATTAAAATCTCAAGCTTACTGATTAATCTAATTGCTTGATTTAGTTCTTTCTTTGGTTGGTAAGTTGATTACTTAAGCATACACACCTTGCAAAACAATTACCCATACACAATTCTTGCACAATGTTATACCCATATTGTAACTTTTAAGCTATTTATTAACATGATTTTATGGTATTAATTTACATGATTTAATCGACTATAATTATTTTTAAAACTTGAAAACCTTGGGATACGCTAGCAAGTAGAACAAAAAGAAACCTAATTAAGCTCATATATATCGATTTATTGACCTCATATGCATAAATTATTATACTGATATATAATTAAGTGAAACAATTTACAAATCAACAAATAGCTTAGATAAATTAGGCAAACTAACCTCGTTAGAGAAATTTACTTGATTGTTGTGTATAATAGTTTCTTTTTTCTCTCTTAACCAACTTTACTCACACTAGACTTAGCAATAAGGATGGATCAATGATTTTGATTTAAGCTCGTATCACAACAACAATCAAAGCCTTGATTTGAGTTTATAAGCTATAGAAAGTGAGTAGTGGTACTAGTTGCTTGACTTAAAACGAGCACTAAAACAAAAACCTAAGAAAAGAAGCATCTTTCTATTGATGGAAAATCATAGCACTATATAGATTTTATTACATATTTGCATTATACTATATGATGGAGGGAGGACCTTTGGCCTATTGTACATTGATATGTAAGTTGTTGCTTGTTAATTGTTACTCCGTATTTGGTACTATGAAGATCAGAATTATAATGCGCCTTGACACATACATGTTGCACCTTAGAAGGTGATACCTCCCATAGTCAACTTACTCCCCACCCTTACATATTGCGGTATATATTGCCCTTTTATATTGTCGTTTTCTAGGTTTTCTTTGTCGTAAGACTCTTAACAACATGTGTGTTTAGGGGATAAAAGAAGAGGGATGGGGATTTTGGGAAAGGACCGAGATTAAAGAGGGGGATGAGACAAGGATTAAACCTTTCTTATCCCTCAACTTCTATACCTAGGGGGGTTGGTATAACCGTATAAGGGGAGGAAATGGGGATTATAATGGAAAAGACATGTGTACCTTTAATGAAAAGAGAACTAAAAGAAAAAAAAAATCAGAAGAATAAAGTTATTAGTAAGGGTACATTTGTAACTTATCCTAATTTTATTCTTAAATTGGAGATAATAGTAACAAGTCTAGTTGTTTGATCCATTAAAGTAGTGTTTAACACCCTTCTTCTTCCCCTATTTAACGAGTCGGCTTCCACTTTCGAACCTAGAAGCCATGGTATATTGTTACGGCGATATAGGATATGAGAATATTGATTAATTTTACCGTTTCTACTACTAATATCATTAAATAACTTTGATTTTTAAAATAGTATCCATTTAAAGTTTCAAACTACATCGAAAACTCACCTCCATGATTTACATTAGTTTTGGAGAATTAAATTTTCCAACAATCAAGACTGATGTATGTTGAATTCTTTTGTTAGTCAAGGTGCCCTACTTTCTAAAATAAGAATAAAGTCAATTTTTAGCATCAAATTAGATGATTATTGTATCCCTAGAATAACCATTTACAGCTTACAAATTCCACAATGCATGGTTAACTTTGAGTCCATCTAGGCGCATAGGGACTATTTACAAAGATTGTAAATAGGAGGGAATATCAGTAAATTCGCCTAGCTGACTCAATAAAAGCAATATGTTTTCTTTTATTTAAAGTGTTGACTTTATTATTGACTCCGTTATTTTTTGAATTATAACGGGATAGTTGAAAAATTGTAATTCACCTTTTGTTTCATTCTCTCTCTCTGTCATTTAATTATTTCTCTCTCTTCTTACTTAGTTGCTTCTCTCTCTTAAGTTCTCTGGTTTCTTCTCCTCTTTCTTCCTCTGTCGTTTGCGGGCTTCTTCAGAGCATACCGTCGGCTGTTGTTAGTTCAAGTGAAGTGGTGAATTCCTATCTTCCCAGGTAAGTCGTTGAATTGTGCATTTTGCGGGCTTTGTATAATTTGTGTTGGTGTTTAACGTGGTCGATGGTAGGGTTTGAATTAGTATGAATTTGCGTCTGTGAGTGTTTTTCATGTAATTTTTGGTGAAATTGAGCCGAATTTAATGTTTGTTGCGATTTTTACCTTTTAATTTTGGGAATTGCATGTCATTTAGGGTTTGTGGTTAGTTTTCGCTAATGTCAATTGTAATTGTGGTGAAATTGTTTAGTATAAAATGGTTTTTTAGTCTTATTACCTTCGAACTCTGGGAAAAGCTAATCATCTAGGGTTTGTGATTAGGGTTTAACTCAAAAAAATTGAAGTGTGTTGTGGATCTTAGTTGGATGCGTTTTACACTCTGTTATTTAGTTATTCATGCATGAGGAGGTTGAGTTTGTATATCGAATGAATGTTGAGTATGTTAAAATATGGGCTTATTAGTAGGGTAATGATGTCCTCCCTTTATTCTAGACCTCAGCTGCTTGGAATTTCTTTTTTAGAGGTATTGGTTAATTTAGGACGAATTCAGTGTGTAAATGAAGGTTATTGATTCCATTGGTTGTGTAAAAATGGATGAGTAATTAAGTGCTTGAGGCAGGATTGGATAATGACTAAGAGGAAATCTGAAGCCAGTGGAAGTGGTATTGTTCGTAGAAAGGATGTGGTAAGTTGATGTGTTTGTGTTGATTGTATTTTTTTGTTTGTTTACGGTTTATGTGTACTTAGTTGCTGTAAATTTCTGTAATTTTTTGGGTTGTAGGGGAAATCAGTGAAGGTGAATGATGGGGTTAAACCCAAAGGTGCTAATAAAGGCAAGAAGAAGGTTAATGTTGATTCTGATGCAGATCCTGATTTTGGGAAAGAGGAATTGGGGGATACCAGTATTGGGGAGGGCTCTGAAGATCAACAATCTGATGAAGAGGATGATTCAGATGCATCAGATGAGGGAGACGGTGGTGAGGGTGGGGAAGAAGAGGATGATACTCCTCCTTCTGGTCTACAAAATGACAAGCTGCAAGAACTCTGTTTGCAGTTGCTGCAGGAATGGCTTCCTAAAGGAAAGAGGAAGGGTGGCAAATCAGTAAACAAAACAGCAAAAAAGGCGAAGGTAATGGTTGTGATTCTTGTTGTGTGCATGGTATTTTGTAAATATTGTGAAGTTAATTTCATTCATGGTAAAAATCCTTGTTATTTTTCAGAAAAACCAAGGTGAGTTAGTGAAGGAGGAAGAGCTGGTTGTTAAAACCCATTCTAGAAGGACTCAGAAGGTAATCTCTTAACTGTGTTGACTCGTGTGTTGGTTGTTAAAACCCAGTCTAGGTGATACATTTGAGGTTGTTGGAATATACCATTTGTGTACTCAGTGGTGATTATTGATTATCATATTGTTGAAAATGATGCCAAGTAATAATAATGGGAAAAGAAGTGTATAAATGACCCATTACTGTAGTTTATGTATAAATGTATGAATATCTTAGATATGTTGCTTGAATATGTTTCAGTTGTCTATGCATTTAAGGTAATCCATGTGAAAATAAATGTACCACCATTATCTTAAAGTGATAGTGTGTTGAGGTATTAGGACAAGCTTAGATATGTATCTGGAATGAGATCAACTTGTTTATGCAACTGTTTTGTATTGTGTAGGCTTTTAATCTGAATGGTGTAAAGGCATTTGGAACTTTGGTTAAGCAGTTTGATAAAACGAGGAAGGATTTGGTGACTGAAATGGGGTTTGGTGGGCTGTTAAGCATGCCACTGGATCATTTGCCTCGTAAATTTGCTTACTGGCTGTTGTTAAGGATTGATGGAGATGGTTCCATGGTATTTGGAGATGATTATGTATGTCCTCTCTGTCCAGCTCAGGTGGAGTGGGTGCTTGGTATACCCATGGGTTCCAAGCTAGTTCCATCTACCATTCCGGAGGATGATGAAGTGATGAAAGCTGAGTGGAAGCGAATTTCTGGACTGTTTGGCAAGCCTGGGGAGAGAATTCCTGTGGCAGCAGTTGCGGCTGCCACAGTTCATGTTGACAAAAAAGGGAAGTTGTTACCTATTAAAACAGACAAGGAAAAGTCTGAGTTTAAGATTGCATTTCTGGTTGTTGCTCTTGGGTACATACTGTGTACCACCACAAACACATCAAATCTGGCAGTAGCTTTGGGACCTGCTCTCACTGCTTACAATGATGCTGCAAACTACAATTGGTGCAGTTTGACTTATTCTTGGATGTGCGCAGCAGCTAGGAAATTCCAGAAGAAATTTGATGCAAGAGGCTATGTTGTAGGCGGTGGAGGTTGCATTTTGTTTGCGTTGGTAAGCAATGTAGTACTGTATCTTATAAATTGTTGTTGAATAATGTTTTAGATTGTTACACGTGAAGGGATTGCTCTTGTTTATGATTAGTTGTTGACATAATCTTTAATGCATATATGTTGTAGATCTTTTATATTGACCATCTGGATCGGGTACCTAAGTCTAAGGGGATGACTCCGAGATTGGCGGCCTGGTCACAGGAAGAAATCAGCGTAGTTGTTAAAGAGGACCAAAATAAGACGGGGGACTATGGTCTGTCGCTGGTAAGTGTTAAAATTATTGTGGTCTTACTTGACTAGTTGACATCATTGTGTATTGTGTTTCGTTTGATTAAGTTTGTTTTCTGTGCAGTCCTTGAATATTGCATACGGTGAGGACCATCCGCTGTCACCCCGTGAAGGTCCAGTCCCACGGAAATCAGCTGCACCTGCAACCGCTGTTGTTGTGGATGGGATCACTGAGCAGGTCTGTCTCTTTATTTTATTTTTTTTATTATTATTTTTTTATTTGCTTTATTAAGACCTGGAGTTTTTGGTGTTGTAATTGATCATGGCTCTTGATCTGGTTTCCCACTATAGTTTTCTATTAATAGTTTCATTTTACGGATAAAAAATATTTTCATTCATGGTTGGTTGGATGTCTTTCATAGTTAATTCTTTATGGAATCTCTTTATCTATGCAGGTGGTTTCTAGAGTGGTGGCTGATTTGACTCCAAAGTTCATGGATGCAATTGATGACAAAATGGGTACAATACTATATAATATGAATGAAATGTTCAAAGCGAGTCTGGCCGCGTCGGCAACGACTGAGCAACCAGTGAAAGGGGCTGGTAAGAAAACTTTACCGAAGGAAAAACACTCTAAGGTTGATAAAACAGATGGGAATAAGAATGGGAATAAAAAACCTGAATTTGTGGTTGATTCCGGTATGGTGGAGGTGGATAAAACAGATGGGAAGGAGAATGATTTGTTTGAAAGCAGTGGTGACGGTGCAGCTGCTAATTCTGCAGCTGGTAATGCTGGTAATGGGGGTAAAACCACTGAGGTTGATGTTGAGAAGGTTGCAGCTGAGTGTCTGAAGGATGCCTTGGTGGGGGGGTGTTGATGATGAGGGTGCAGAGCAGGGTGGTGAAGGGGGTAAAAATTCTGAAGGTGTTGAAGAGGATGATGTCAATGACAATGAAGGAGACACTCCTCGTTCTGAAGATGATGAAGAACAGGAGGATGTTGAGTCTCCCCAAGCAGGAGGAGAGTTTGTTGTGAAAACGGTCGGGTCAAGGGGGACGACTGTGTTGGTGGCTGCCGGGTGTAGTGAGACAGACTCTGACGGTGAAGAGATGTCTCCGTCCAATGGAAATGAAAATTCAGGAAATGCAGACAAGAGGGTTATAAAACCTACTGCTATAGCAGGAACTGCAGACACCCGTAGGCACACGACGCTGGAGGCAAGGATGCTGTTGTACGTGCGGCAATGGAAGGAGTTGAAAGACCCTACTTGGTATATGTTGCTGATCTCTGTGTAATGAAGTTGTAAATTTTGCCATTTATAATCACTTAACCGGTTTACAAAACATTTATGTTTCTGTGTATGTGTGTATTCCAGCACTAGTGTCGTCCTCATATCCTGTGATGAGATGACTGCTGACCAGAGGGACTACTATGGTGTTGTGCATCCCAGAGCGAGGGTCGGGTCAGACTACGTCCGGATGGCTAGTGTGTTGTACACAAAGCATTGGGCTACCAGAGATTTTGTCAACCGGAACAAGTGTATCATGCTTGATCCATCCTATTCAGTAAGTGGCTCTAGGTTGTTTGGTGGTGATTATAAATTTGTGTTGTATTGGGTTTGTGATTGCTAGATAGCGTATCTAAGTATGATTGTGTGTCTTGTAGAACCGATTGCTGCTGCAGGAGGGCAACGAAGAGCACGTTGCGCAGACATATGGGAAATTATTTTTAAGCTGTAATTTTCAAAGGATTAAAAAGGTAAATGGGAGACCAAGAACTACAATTAATTAGTGAAATGAGAAAACTTAAAGTTCATGTTTTAACCCTTGTATGAAATGATTATGCAGGTTTTTATCCCGGTACTTGAAGTCCCGGCAAAAAAGCCCGAGGAGGCACATTGGTGGTGCCTAGCTATTGACTTGAAAGCAAGGAATTTGTGGATCATAGATTACCTCTACCCCAAGCCTTTCAGCACACATGCTAAGGAGGTTGATATTCTGGTACGTATTCCCTTGTTTAATGTTACCGTTACTTGTGTCCGTGCTTATAAAATTTATATGCTAAGGAGCTTGATATTCCGGTTTTTATTCGAATGCGCAGCTACATGGCGTTGATGTGCTCTTCAGCCTTAGTAACTCAAAATGGGTAACGGGAGAAATAAGTGGTTGGAAAAAATGCACAGTTGAGGTGTCGGGATCTTCAGATGCGTGAGTTTTGTGCTGTTGGATTTGAATGTTTCACTTTTAATATGTCTTGTTTTTATTTGAGCTTATGGTTCCCATGGATAATGTGTAGGGCTTACTGTGGTGTTTACATGTTGGCCTGCATAAATTTTTGTGCTGGAAGGTTCACAACTAAGTTCAGTGTGGTGAGTTTTAAAATGTAGTGTTAAAACAATTTTACCCCCTGTTTGTTTCTTTGGGAAGTGGCTCACCATATGCACTCTTTCTATGCAAGGAAAGATTCATAGTGCAAGGGAGAACTTATTTATGGACGACCTGCAGTGCGAAATTAATGACTTGGTTGATAACCTAGAATCACTGATTCCCGCAGTTAGAAAGACACTGAGGGGGAGATAGCTGGAGTACGGGGATGGAATCATCGTTGAGAGGCATATTCTGGTTGTTTGATGACATTTTGAACAATATTTTTGGTGATCACCGGTTTTTTTGAACAATATTGATTATGCGCGTTTTAGCTTACTAACTCATAATTCTAAATAGACTATGTCAGTGGTACATTTTGGGGTTCTTGTTTGTACCATTAATGGTATTACGCCAAGTTATTGTAGTTACTTGGTAGTTAGTGGGACATATTTGTATCTATGTTAGACAGTGGTACAATATTTTGACATGTACATACATGAATGTACCACTTATTAGGTAGTTCATGATATTTTACCTTTAGTCATCTTTAACTTAAAGATATCGTTTGTATTCTGTTACTCCCACATGTCTCACCAGTTTCCTCGATAATCAAGGATAATACACTAATACTAGTATCTAGAAAGTGAAATGAGTATTAAATAAGTTAATTTACTACTACAAATGTCTCACTAGGAAATGAGTATTAAATAAGTTAATTTACTACTACATAAGATGATTGTTCCACACATTTGATCCTCAACCAAAAGAAATACATGACTTGCTTAAAGTAGAACCCAAAATAGAACAAGAGCTAGTACCCAAAGACAGCGCCACCTTCAACCAGGATCACCTCCACATCAAAGGTCTTTCCCGAACTGTTCGTGGTGCAACCCATCAAAAGCCAATTCTGAAGCGAACCAGTGGATGTTTATGTCAGGCTCCTCGTCTGAGCTGCATGGGTCGTTGTTCAGTTGTGGTTGCTGCTGGGGTGGGATGAAAGTCCATGTTGGTGGTGGAGGCTTCAAATTTAAAAATATTTTTGTAAATAAAACTTTAAAACAACGTAATTAGTTTAAAGTAATAAGTTGTACGAACTATGTGAAGCTAATAGAGGACATACCCGAAAAACGACATCCAAAACCATTCCCTCTGGCCTTGTTGATGTGTACGAGAAATTAGCAGTAAGTGCCCTTGGCCTCCAGAACACCAAAACTCCCCCTGGGTTGTTGTCTGGACCAGCTGCCTCAACTTCATAGTCACCTGGGATATCACCCAACAGCTCGGTCATTGCGTAGTGGTTGCCTACACGAGCTTCCAATATGATTAGTAAAATTGGGTTAAAATGATGATGCAGGGTTGTGAAGTTACGAACAAACGAAGGCCTTGTGCATCCTCTGGCATTCCAACACAAAGCGAACGACCAATCTGTATGGTAGTCTCGTAGCTACGGCTTGAGGCCAGATAATCTCCTGTCACTACTAGAAATGGGCCAATTTCCGATCGAATTATGCCGACGGACATGATTTTCCTTCGCAAATCCTATAATCAACGACGGATTTAAGTTTGACGCTAATTTCGGTCGGAAAACATAGTTAACGACGGAAATTTCCTCGCAAAGTTTCCGACCGAATTTAATTCGGTCGGAAAATATAGTTTCCGACGGAATATTCCATCGCAAATTTATTTACGACGGAATATTCTGTTGGAAACTATATTTTCCGACCGAATTAATTCCGTCGGAAAATTAATTAGACAAGTCAAGGGTTTTGATGTTGGGTCCATTTGCTACGAATTCGAAAGAAAGAGATAGGAAGAAACAGAGAGGAACGAAAGAAAGAAGAAAGAAAGATCCGCCGCCGTCCTTCCGTTCGCCGCAGCCGGAGATCCGTCTTCCGTTAGTCAACCCGCCCTTCCGTTGGTCGGCCGCCGGTAAGTGTAGGTTTTGTTTTTTTTTTTAAAAAAAAAATATAAACACGCCTCCACTCCACTACAATTAACCACCATCTGCAACAGCCACCACCCTGCGCCGGTACCGCCAGGGGCGCGTATGAGAGTTGGGTTGACTGCCCTAACTATGGCGGAATATTTTCGAGATGTAAATGGGTTAAGGGTCAAATGTTTAGGTAATTCCTCACGGGGGGATAAATCAAGAGATCCCGCGTCGCCCAATGATAACTTGCTATTTTATGCGGTTTTAGGGCGTATTTGAACCTAGTTTACCTGAACAAATTTGTGTTTTGGTTCACTTTTACCCTATTATTATGCAATTTTTGTGTATCCTATGCTTCACGGGTTGTTAGTGTTTTTGTTGAGATTTTAGGTCCAAAGACGACCAAATGAAGCCCATGGTTACCAAACCGAGGTTAGAAGCAAGGAAATGATGGAAAGAATCCAAGTACAAGAGCATCGTAGAAGAAAACACGAAGAAAAGGGCCCATAAGACCCTGCACGGCCGTGCAAGATGTTGCACGTCCGTGCAGGAGTGCAGACCTGAACCCATCTTTCTGCCAAGGCCTGCACGGACGTGCCAAATATTGCACGTCCGTGCAGATGATGCAGCACGGACGTGCTTCCGTGATTATGAGGCAGCACGGACGTGCCAAATATTGCACGTCCGTGCAGATGATGCAGCACGGACGTGCCAAAGGTGCACGCCCGTGCTGCAGCAGGTCGTCTTAAACTGAGTTTCTGCCTTGGTCTGCACGGACGTGCCAACTTCAGCACGTCCGTGCAGACCTACAGTTTACCCGTTTCTTGTTTTCTCCGTCCTCTTATTTTAGGGGGTAGTATAAATAGCCCCTTTGGACCATTTTAGAGGGGTTCCCAATTTTTTTCCAGATTTTCATACTCCTCTTAGTTTGAAACACAAAAATCCTCAAATTAGCATAGATTTTAGTTCTTGTTTTGAAGGTTTTCAATCCAATCATTGTAGAAGACAAGTTCCACCATAGTTAGTCAATTATTGAAGTTTCTAGTAATTTTTCTTACTCTTTCTTTCTCTCTTCTATCTTTAATTCTTGCTTTTTATTAATTGTTTGGTTGTTCTTTGCATGTTTAATTGTTAGATTCTACTTAATTCTTAGTTTTAATTTGTTCATGAATTCCTTGAAATCTTTAATTGCTTTAACTTCCATGGATTGTGAGTAGTCTAATTTCTAGGGTTTGGGTGAACCCTCAATGTAATCACCAACACTTGTTGCATGTACTAATTTGTTAATTGTGGGGTGTTAATTAGTTGAGTTTAAGAGGTTTCATTGTTAATTCTTGTAATTGGCCATTGCTTGAATTATTTATCTAGCTTCCTCAACGAAGGATCAAGAGATGAACTTGAGGAAGCTCCCTTATGCTTGATTGACTTGATTTTCCATGAGAATAGGAATTTCTAGACAAGGGAATTTGCATGTTATCGTGAGGATGTTTTAACACTTGTTTCTTGCCCATAATCACGAGAGTAGGTTATGGTTTTGATGTCAAGTAATCCCTCTAGCTTGAGAGAGTAGTTGGGTGCATTTGATAACTTCCCCTAATTTATCCCCTAAATCACCATTTCTATGCATGCTACTTGTGGTCCGTGATGAAGTTGAGTGGTGTAACCCATGCCCTAGGCCTTCTTAATATTGTTAATCACCTCTTAGAATTAGTTTATTTGAATTAGAATAGTGTGACGTAATACCAACTTAAAACCCCCGACTTAATCTAGCTTGTTTAAACAATAACATTTGGTGGTTGATTCAACGCCTCTCATGGGTTCGACCCTTTCTTGCCCTTGCTACTAGTTTAGTAGGATCGAGTTAGGTCTTATTTCTTGATAGGTTGACGACGTCCTATCACCCAACCACCGCCGGTGCCTTTACAAGCAGCCACCACCGCCGGTCAGTGTAGGTTGTGTTTTGTTTTTTTTTTTTTACTTTTATTTTTAAATTTTAGTCTGAAAATCCTTCGAACAGCCACTACCACCGGCGCCTTTACAAGCAGCCACCACCGCCGGTTCCTCATCCATTATTGTCCTCGCTCCGACCACCACCATCTTCACCACCCGCCGTTCTACAACCGGTAATTGTACATTTATTATATATATATTTTATTTTTAAAAAAATAATTGTACCTTTATTATAAAAATTGACATATTAATTTTTACTATTTGTAGGGTTTGAACATTTACTTGCTTTGAATCTCAATAAATAGTGCAAATCTTGAGGTTAGTGACATGACATTTTTAAAAATTCTTAGTTTAGTTTATTTTGTGATAATTTTAAGTTACTTTAGTTTGATTTATTTTATTATAATAATGGTTGATATGTTAGTTTAATTTGGCTTATCATAATAATGTAAGACATGACATGTGAAATTATAATAATGTAGGGGCTTATCATAATAATGTATGACATGATATGTTAGTTTAGGTTGATATTTTATTATAATAATGTACGGGATTATATGTTAGTTTATATTGGTTTTGTTTAGTATAATGATGTATGTTAGCTTAGTTTAATTTGTGATAATTTTATAATGTATATTATTTTTGTTTTATGTAATGTAATGTTCACTAGTTTTGTTTAGTTATGTAATGATTAATAATTTTTTGTATCAATTTAATTATGAATATAAATTGTTTACATATGATTATTTATATTAATTAAATGATGATTATGATATATTTGGTTTACTTATAATTATTAATTTAATTTAATTAATTGTGTTCTTTACTTTATAATGGTTGTGTTATTTGCTTGAAATATTTTAAAATGAGCGTGTTATAATGATGGATGTGTTATAATGAATGTGTTATAAAAATGGATGTGTTTTATATACTTTTATGAGTTAAAAAGTATGTAAATATGAGATGATTTGACAAAGAATGAGTTAAAAAGTAAAGAAATATAGAAAATAGGCATGTAAGAAGCCATAAAGGCTTGAAATGGCTTCATTTTGAGGATAAAGACCCTTAAACTTAGAAATATGGTTCTTTTATGTGATTTAAACCCATGATATGTTATAAGTATGTAAATATGAGATGGTTTGACAAAGAATGAGTTAAAAAGTAAAGAAATGTTGGAAATAGGCATGTAAGAAGCCATAAAGGCTTGAAATGGCTTCATTTTGAGTATATAAACCCTTAAACTTAGAAATATGGTTCTTTTATGTGATTTAAACCCATAATATGTTATAAGTATGTAAATATGAGATGGTTTGACAAAGAATGAGTTAAAAAGTAAATAAATGTTGGAAATAGGCATGTAAGAAGCCATAAAGGCTTGAAATGGCTTCATTTTGAGTATATAAACCCTTAAACTTAGAAATATGGTTCTTTTATTGTTTATTGATTCCATTTTCACTTATATGTTGCTTTACTTGTATCTGATGTTGTTACTAAATTATTAAAACCATATATAATTGTATAATGTATTTCTTGTAGGAGTCCTACCAGAAGAAGGTTGAAGAAGCCACCACCCAAGGGATTAAAAAGAGTCCCAATGAGTTGTATTGGGAGACTGTGGGTGGTCGCAACAAGAAGGGTCGAGTGTGGGGACTTGGCAAAAGCGCATCGTTGTACTATGGCGAACGGATGGGTCGGGTGTCTAGGTCTTCACAACAGTACACACCATCCGTTGTTTCTCAGATGCAGGATCAGATGGAGCACAGGGTCGAGGCACTTCGTAGTGAGATCCGCAGTGAAATACGGAATGAACTTCGGAGTGAAATGGAAGTTGAGATGCAAGCTCAAATTCGAGCTGAAGTGGCCCAAATGGAGAGGAGAGCCGAGGAGAGGTGGAATGACTTCATAAGTCGATTCGGCAACAACACCGACGGATGTTCCACCATGCAGCCTCAACGTCGAGACCCTAGGGATGATTCGGGTAGTGGAGGAGCAAGCCAGGGTACCCCTGCAGTTTTTTAGCTTAGCTTAGGTTTGTGTAGTATGGACAAGAACTTAATTTGATCGAATTTATGTAGCGTTTGATTATGTTCCCGCTTTTGTAGAACTTACTATATATTATGTAGCTTTTGTATATATATAGCTTTTGAGAAAATAATATTTATTAATATTTTCGCAATTTGATAATAGTTTTAATTATCACAGGTATTTGGTGCAGGAACATACGCAATTATAATAATATTTGTTAATATTTTTGTTAGAAAGGAAAAGCAGTTTGCGACGGAATTATATTAATCGGAAGTACTTCACCAGCAACAGAAAACTGGAGTTAAATCCGTCGGAACTCACCTCCCTTTCCGACGGATTATTCGGTCGTAAACCAGCGACGGAATAAATTTCGTCGCAAAATACACTACCAGCGACGGAAATATTCGGTCGGAAAATAAGCTTTGCGACGGAATATTTCGGTCGGAAATTACTGCTTCCGACGGAAATATCCGTCGTTCTAAACAGCACACCGACGGAAATTTTGTCGCAAATTAGCGACGGACTAAACTAAAAAGTCAATATGTTACGCGACATATTAAAATCGGTCGTAAAATCCGTCGGAAAACACCTTTCCGACGGAATATTCCTCGAAAATTCAAGAATTTCCTACCAAAGGTTTTACGACGGAATTCCGTCGCAAACATGATTTGCGACGGATTTAGGGCCTTCAGCGAGGGAAAATTTCGGTCGGAAAAAGGCCATTTTCTTGTTGTGTGTGTAACTGACATGGTGGTATCTCTTTCTGATAGGCAGAATTTGGTGGACCTTGGGCTTAATCGTGCAACCCGATATGTTGAGCCTCATGTGGGTATGTCCGTCAACGATCTTCAATACATGGAGCGTATCTGTGTATGACCCAACAAATATATTACTCCACATCATAGGGAAGACATATATGGGTACCTCGAATATGTTCAGAACGGGCTCCAAATCGATTGCTTCAGCCAATTCACAGGGTATCGTGCGCAACGAAGAAGAGGAATAGAAGGCTTGGAGCAGCCAAAATATCAATACAACAGCTCCTTCATTGTAGCAGCCCACTAAATCCTCTACTAGCGGTAAATGGCCAAGAACAGGGTTGCCGTCTC
The DNA here is from genome assembly GCF_001683475.1 of Chenopodium quinoa. NCBI lineage: Eukaryota > Viridiplantae > Streptophyta > Magnoliopsida > Caryophyllales > Amaranthaceae > Chenopodium > Chenopodium quinoa. Next base: position 363,297 of record NW_018745666.1, read on the forward strand.
CGAGAAGCATGAATTAAGTTGGAGAGCTCATTCCTTGTAGCAGCCGTGCCCTCAAATTTTGGATAGGGTGGAAAGAACCACTCACTAAGTGGTCAGTTGTCTTGAAATAATTCACAAGATTTAAGTTCACCTCGTTGTATTCCCGCTCCGATTTCTGAAAGTACATTATGGGCAAATGTGGGTGGGGAACGACATGAACAAATGAAACAGGAAGTGGATGAAAGCTTTCCATTGTTGTGAACAAAGGTTGGAAGAAGATGGAGAGCAAAGAAGAGAATTAATTACTTTAGAGACTTGGTTGGAGCCCTATGGAGGTAGTATTCTTATTCTACTAGTTCAGTTCTGTGGGAGGGAAAGGAAAATGAATATGTAATTTTCAAAATTGCCATTTACCGTGGTAAACCTACTACAGTAGCCTCACTAGGTGCAAGACTAGGCCACAGAGCTGTCTTGTCAAAAGAAGCACTAACTAGAAGAAGATGGTATATATATGTACCATTGACCAACTCAATAGGTTTTACTGTACCACCAAATATTACCTACATAAATAAATTAACCTACGTGTGGGTGAAGGGTGCGCATTAGGTTAGTGGTACATTTTGTAAAGTTAAATGTACCATTTAGTTACCCTTGCACCAAATTTTTTTAAAGGTTCAAATAAATATGAAATTTGCACCACTAATAATTTAACTGGTACTTTGAAAAAGGCGTATGCATGGTTTTTGTTCCAGATGGTACAAATAATGTAATTGAATATAGATGAAACTAAGAGCAAAAAACAGAAGCCAGAACTAAACAAAGTGTTCATAATAATTACCACCATCACACAGTTAATCACATGTAATATAATTACAGTACACCTTCCAAACTGTGATTGAGTACTAAAAACAGAAGCCAAAACTAAACTAAGTATTCAAAAGCAGCATGATTAAACAAAGTGTTCATCTTCAAACATATCAAACCAGAAAACATCTAACTAAGCCGCCGTCTTCGCTCCCCTGCTTCTCCAGTACCAGCTGATTCTCCTCCTGCACCAGACATCCTCTTCATAGCCGCCGTCTTCGCTCCCTTGGTGGGTCTCCTCCTACCACCCAACCTTAGGGGACTTTTGTTCACGCTTGTGCTCTGTGCAACATTGGTTTGTGCCCTTTCTTTGTTAATGTTAGCAATGGCTGCTGAAACATCATTCAACTGAACCTTCAAGCTGTTGCATATGAATTCATGGTGGTTTAATTGCTCTGTTAACATCTCCTCCTTTATTTTAAGGAACTGTAGCTCTGAATATTTGGGTTGATCTAATTGTGATTGTTCCATTGGCTGCTTTCCTTTGTTCTGTTTCACCATTTTTGGAACAAATAAAGAGGTTAATATTTGTGATTCTCGGAGAAAGAGATTTTCGGAGAGAGGTTAATGAAATGGAGAGGAATGGAAGTTAAATAAATAGTGGGAGGGGTAAGTTGAATAAATAAATAGTGGGGGGAGGAAGTTATTCAGTTATAAGATCATGGGGTGACGTATAAACACAACCCTTCAAATCCAAATGTTTTCGCGGCAATCTATGTCACAATTAGGAACCTACCATTCAATGTCCCCAATTCCAAGATGGCACATACATTCGTGAATAATGTACCATTTCTCATTTAAATGAATTTTATAGATGGAAATTGATTAGGGGATTTTGCTCCCACCAATCGGAATGCGCCACGTGGACCAATCAGGTCCTGCCAAGTGTCCCCCAGTTGGAAAAGTCAGGGCTTCCCACGTGGCACGCGCTTATTCGTCCACCTTGGACCTGTTATGTCAAGACATGTGGCATACTCCATGCCTAATGGAGAAACCGGCCACCCAGGCCCAACTTCCGAGGGAAGCCCAATCGGCCCTAGGTTTACCTAAACCTAGGATGGGCACGTTTCCCAAGGTTATAAATACCTCCCTTAATCCTCATTAAGGGGAATTACAAAAGGAGAACAGAAACATTACGGAAAAAACACATTAATTACACACAGTAATAACCGGCTGATCTCGCTAACAAAGCAGATTACCTACATTAAACACTCTCACCTAGAGAGACCAAATCACTTTAATTTCCGCATTAATTACTCCTTAATCAGGTACTAACTTGACCGTTGGAGGCGGAGCTCACAGGAGTCTCCGTTATTTTGCAGGTACAGGCGTCCGGTTCCAGTCTCGGAATTGTAACTCTCCTGCAGGACATCAGAAAACCCCGAAACATTTGGCGCCGCCTGTGGGGAGAGTACTTCTGAGATGGCATCCAAGTCTGTACCGACTCCTGAAGAGAGGCGTCCCCTAGACGACCCTCAAGTTCAGTCGGACCATGATACCGAAAGTGAATTTGAAGTTGAAGCTCATACAGCTTCAGACGGGACCCTAAGGGCCCGACGTACCCGTCATGCCGAAAGGAGGGAACGGGAGCATCTTCAAACAGGAAGCGAGCCAGCAGGCGCACCGCCTGTTCGGCAACAGCCGACTGATGGGTCTGCTCCCATCACAAGGAACGAACTCATGACCTTCATGAGGGACTTCAAGGGAGAGATTCAAGAGTTGATCAACAAGAAGCCGCGTGCTCCAGTCAAGGAGCAGTCGGCCAAGAAACCCTCCACTTCACTGAAGAGGAAGCCAGTTCAAGGGCGAGAGGCGACTCCTCATCCTAAATCTAGGAAGCGGGAGCCACCTGCCCTTGATTTCACAAAATTCCGTTATCCTACAGGAAATAGGAAACATGTTCGTCATATTCAGGCGGACGGGTCGAAGCAAACATTCACAGATGCTCGGCTACTGCTAGAGCAGAAGAAGAGTGACCGATTGTCAGAGTCGGCCTCTACTTCAAACTTTCAAGACAGTTTGCAAAATGCCTCGATGAGGCATACTCAGTCGTATCATGAGAGTCAGTCAGGCGGCACCTCCCGTCAGTCCGGCTTTCATAGCGACCAGGCGGTACCAAACTTACCATTTGTGCCGCAACAACAGTATTTTTTGCAGCCACCTCCGTTTGGTGGACCTGCAGCAAAAAACGTCCAACCTATGGACTGGCAGCTACGGTTGCTTAGACTTGGTGAACAACCGTCGGCCTTCTCCAAGGAAATTACTGAAGCCGCTCAGCCGACCAAAGTGAAAAATGTACTAGTAGGCGCCTATGACGGCACTACTAACCCAGAAGACCATCTGATGGCATTCACCAACCTGATGTATCTTCAAGGGTTGGATGATCCCACTTGGTGCAAGTGTTTCCCAGCGACTCTCAAAGGAATCGCACAGCAATGGTTCGGCAACCTGCCGACTGGTTGTGTAAATAGCTTCAGGACGCTTGCTTACTTATTTGCCTCCAACTTCGCCATGAACATCCCTGCGAAGAAAACGACCCTTGATTTGGGAACAATTCAGCAGGGCGAGAAGGAGGGGCTTCGTTCTTACATCAGGCGGTTTAACCTGATGAGAATACAGATTCAAGGGTTACCGGATGAGGTAGCTTATACTGACTTTTTCAGAGGTCTCAAAGACGGGTCTACCTTCAAATTTGATTTGGTTCGAAAAAGGGTGGCGACTCTTCAAGAGGCCTTGATTGAAGCAGAAGCCTATATACAGGCGACTGATCTTTGTACGATAAAACAGTCGGACGGGAAAGGGTTCGACAAAAGAGAAGGACGACAGAAACAGTCGTCTAACAAAGATGAGAAGAGAAAAGAGGTCTGGGCGGCTGATTCCTCTAAACAGCCGGCCCAGAAAAAGAAAAAAGAATTCAAACCATACTCCCCAAAGTATGCGTTTAACAAGGATAACCAGTTTATCCTAAAAGAAATCAAGGGACGGATCTCAATTGAGAAGCCGGTCCCCATGAAGGGTTCTGCAAACAACCGGAACCAAGATAAATTTTGTGCTTATCATGATGATGTTGGTCATCACACCAATGACTGCATCAGTCTCATGCGGTACCTAGACCGCCTGGCTGAGCAAGGTGATCTTGACACTTATGTCAAGAAATCTACGGGGAACACTTCCTCAAAAAAGCAGGCGGCCAAAAAGAATCAGCAGGCCGACAGCTCTGATACAAATGATGCAGTCGTCTACACCATTGCAGGCGGCTTCTCAGGAGGCGGCCCCACTATTAGGGGCAACAAAGACAATATCAGGCGGTTAGATGTAAATTCCTTCACCAAGAACGGTCAACCAAATATTCATTTCCTGAGATTGTCATCACTGAAGAAGATCTAGGAGGGGTAAGGGGGCCGCATGACGACCCTCTCGTTATTGAATGTAAAGTGGCCAACCAGAGAGTTGGCCGAATCCTCATAGATACCGGAAGCTCCTCAGATCTCATCAGTAGCAAATGTCTGTCGAAACTAAAATATCAGACTGATTGCATACATCCGGCCTCCCACCCTTTAGTAGGGTTTGGAGGAGGAGGAGTCCACCCACTGGGACGAGTAGATTTACCCATCCGCCTGGGCGAAAAAGGGGAAGGACGACACATGGTAGTCCGGTTCCTGGTAGTAGAGGAACTCTCGGCCTACAACATGATTCTGGGTCGACCTACCCTGAATAATTCCAAGGCTGTTATAATCCCATCTCTTATGTTGCTCAAGTCTGAGAGGGATAATGGAACAGTCGGCTCCCTAAGGGGAGATCAGAGGATGGCCCGAGAGTGCTATCTCTCGGATGTCAAGCCCACTGTTATGGCTACTGGGTCAAGCGGTGAAAAAACAGACCTTGACAAGGAGAGTGCGCCTGTTCAAGAAGCAGGCGGCAAAAAGAGAAAGGCATCCCAGACAGGGGCCGCAAGAAAAGCAAGAAAATAGCAATCATTGGCAGAGGAGCGGCCGGATGAGTTCCGCCCTCAGCCGGCTGGTGAGCATGCGGACCTGATCTTAGACGACTCACGTCCTGACCGAACAGTCAAAGTTGGGACGACTGCTCTGAGAAACCTTGGTGACAACTTTCACAACCTATTGAAAGAATACAAGGACATCTTTGCATTCGAAGTCCATGAAATGCCAGGCATTAGTCCTGATCTGGCGGTACATAAACTCGCCGTGGATCCGAAAAAGAAGCCGGTACGGCAAAAGAAGCGGAACCATGGCGAAGAAAGAAGTCAGGCGGCAGCCGCCGAAGTTAAAAAATTACTTGATGCAGGTTTCATTCGGCAATGTTACTTCCCAGACTGGGTTGCAAATGTGGTGCTTGTTAAAAAGCCGAATGGCACCTGGCGAATGTGTGTAGACTACACAGACTTAAACAAGGCGTGCCCCAAAGACAGTTACCCTCTGCCTAAAATTGATAACCTGGTCGACTCAACAGCCGGCCATGCCTTGATGAGTTTTATGGACGCCTATTCTGGTTTCCATCAAATTCCTTTATGGAAGAAAGATCAGGAGAAGACGGCCTTCGTCACTGATCAGGGGTTATACACTGTGTTCTTTGATCAGATTGGGAGAAACGTCGAGGCATACATTGATGATATGATTGTCAAGACTAAACTTCAGAAAGATCATCTGTCGGACCTTCGAGAAACTTTCGCCACACTCAGGCGGCACCATGTCATGCTCAATCCCAAGAAATGTGTATTTGGAGTTGAGTCTGGGAAATTTCTCGGATTCCTTATCAATCAGAGAGGAATAGAGGCGAACCCTGAGAAGGTGCAGGCGGTCATTGACATGCAGTCGCCTCGTACCATCCGAGAGGTTCAGAAGTTAACAGGTTGTCTGGCGGCCTTGGGAAGATTTCTAAGCCGATCAGGCGACAAATGCCTATACTTTTTCCAGGCAATTAAGAAAAAGGAAAGGTTTGAATGGGGGCCGGATGCTGAGGCCGCCTTCCAGAAATTAAAAGTTCACTTGCATTCCTTGCCGAGGCTGGTCAGCCCTTTGCCCAAAGAGGTTCTCTACATGTACCTGGCCATCTCTGATCATGCGTTAAGCGCTGTTCTCCTTGCTGAAAGGGACGGCTGTCAGCTCCCGGTCTACTTTGTCAGTCACGTACTGAAAAATGCCGAGTTGAGGTATCCCCTAGTGGAGAAATTTGGTCTTGCACTCTTCATGGCTGTTAAAAAATTGAAGCCCTACTTTTTGGCACATGCAGTCGTCGTGTATACAGACCAACCTATCAAGCGGCCACTTACCATCATGGAGTCGTCAGGCCGAATGATCAAATGGGCCATAGAAATACAGAGCCTCGAAGTTACATTCGAGCCTAGAAAAGCAGTGAAGGGGCAAGCCTTTGCTGATTTTATTGTAGAGATGACTCGTTCTCCTGACTCTCAAGTTCCAGACCAAGTATGGAAGGTATATGTGGACGGAAGCTCTACTTCAAATGGTTGTGGAGCAGGCGTCATATGTCAGTCGCCAGAGGGCGATAGGTACGAGTATGCTCTACGCTTCAGTTTTCAGGCTTCAAACAATGAGGCAGAATATGAAGCTTTACTAGCCGGGAACCGCATGTGCAAGGCGGCAGCGGCAAGAAAAATAGACGCCTGTTCCGATTCACAATTGATAGTGAGTCAGTACAATGGCGAATACGAAGCAACCCATCCGGCCATGATCAAGTATTAACAGGCGGTACGACAAGCAGTCGGCTCCCTTGAGGATTTCCATCTGATCCAAGTGCCGAGATCAGAAAACAACCAGGCGGATGCACTGTCAAAATTAGCATCATCTGCCTCCTCTGATACTCCTCGAACTGTTTTTTGGGAAGTAATGGAGAAGAGAAGCATCGAGGAAAACCCTATTGGAATCCTAGACAGAAGCTCAACCTGGATGGATTCAATCAGGGCATATGTGACAAACGGTACACTGCCGGATGATACTCAACAGGCGGCAGCACTGAAAAAACGAGCCACCTGTTTTGAAATGATAAAGGGAGAACTTCACAAAAAGGGGTACCTTCAACCCTTCTTAAAGTGTGTTACTCCAGAAAAGGGACGAGAGATACTAGACGATCTTCACTCTGGTTACTGTGCTTCTCATATAGGCGGTAGGATGCTTGCTCAAAGGGCAAGGCGGCAGGGCTACTTTTGGCCTACTTTGGAAGCAGATGCAATGGAGATGGTGAAAAAATGTGACAAGTGCCAAAGGTTTGGCAAACTAATTCACCGTCCGGCTACTGACCTCACTACCATTCACAGCCCACTACCGTTTGCTAAGTGGGGCATGGACATTCTGGGTCCATATATGCCTACTACAGGCGGAAGGAGGTACATACTTGTTGCCGTCGACTACTTCACTAAATGGGTAGAGGCGGAGGCTGTAAAGGGAATCAAGACGAAAGATGTAATTTCATTCATTTGGAAAAATGTCATCACTCGGTTCGGGGTTCCCATGTCTATGGTTTTTGATAATGGTCCCCAATTTGAGACGCCTGTTCTCAAAAGCTGGTTGGGTGATCAAGGAATTGCAAACTACTTCGCATCTGTCGGCCGTCCACAAGCAAACGGCCAGGTAGAAGCCTTTAATAAAATCATCTCAGACGGTCTCAAGAAAAAGATTGAACGAGCAGGCGGCCTATGGGCGGATGAACTACCACATGTTCTCTGGGCCATTAGGACGACTGAAAAAGGGGCAACTGGAGAAACTCCATTCCTCCTAACTTACGGTGCGGAAGCTGCTCTTCCAATAGAACACTACGAGCCGACTCTTCGAGTAATGCTATATGACGAAGAGGCAAACTGGGAAGCCATGCGCCTGGCATTAGACTCACTTCCTGAAAAGAGGGGCAATGCTGTCTTGCGCCATGAGATCTATCGCCTGAGAATGACTAGATCATACAACAAAAAAGTACACAGGCGTCCACTCAAAGTAGGGGACTTTGTACTTAGAAAAATGGAAGCAGTTGGTAGGGCTAATGAGTCTGGAAAACTAACTCCCAACTGGGAAGGACCCTACCGAATCTATGAGGAAGTCAGGGACGGTACCTACCGTCTGGAAACACCAGACGGACAACCGTTGCCTCGAACTTGGAATGTAGATAATCTTAAGAAATATTTCTTTTGAATGATGTAAAGTAAAGAGCTACTTAATAAAAGTTTGCACTTACTATTCAATTTTGTACTACGAGGGGCATGTCGTCTGTACCTTTACAGTCGGATACTCTCCATTGAGTATTTCACTCACAATAGGGGCATGTCGTCTGGGCATATAGTCGGCTACTCTCCATAAGAAGATGGCTGACTGGTTCCAAACACATAGCCACCCCCCTAATACTTAGCTAAAAAGATTAGGGCCTGGCCGACCCTGTGCCTAACAGGCGGCTACCCTCCTTTTACTTAGCACCTACGTTCACCAAGAACTTACCAAGGCCACAGGCCGAATGATTTGTGAGCTCTTGGGTAAGACTCTTCTCCTGGGTCACCAGGCGTTCCTTTACGCTGGCCAAGGATTTCTCCATGGCTTCGTAAGAGTACATTTTCAGGCGAAGAGGTTTCAGCTTGGCCTTGAGATTTGTGATGGTCGCCTCCAACTCGTCATTCTTCTTCTGGGCCGCCTCTAACTGAGCCCGAACAGCGGCGGTAGCCTGCGCCTGATAATAAAGAATATCAATGGTCAGTACTTCATTTTGGGAAATTTGAAACATTGCCTTATCACAGTCAGAGGCGACCATAGCTTTTGCAGCCTTTACCTCTTTGTTCTTCCGATCAAGCGGCTTGCGAAGGCCGTTAACTCGGAGCAGGGCCTAAGTACAAAAAAACAGGCGTCAGTTTCCAAACAAAAAAGAAAACAGGCGTCCAGAAATTCAAATACTCAACAATATGCTAAGTATACCTCAGCAAGGACTCCTGCAATCCCGTCAAGGTCAAGGGTGCCGACACCCCTGACCGCCTCCCTTTCAGCTGGAGGAACTGCCCTGATCATAGACTTGGCCATCTCTACCAAGTCAGGCTCCTGGGGGCTGGCTGCATCAAGCATAAACAAACGGATTAGACTTAGTAACAAAGGGAGCAAGTCTAAAATTTACAAGGACAGCTTCATACCTCTAGGCGGCCCAGTTGGAGTTTTAGAAGAAGTGGCCGGCTGTTTCTCAGCCGCCACCTGTTTCCTGGCAGAACCAGGAGAGCTCCCAACAGTCGTCTTCCGGGCCTTGGGGTCCGGCTGTTGGGAAGATGAAGCTCTTGGAGCACCCGTTTAAAAAAGAAGAAAAAAGTCAGTATATGCATAAACACTCCAAAAAGAGGGTGAAAGGTTCGGAGCTCACCAAGGGTGCCCCCTTCTTGGGGGAGTCGGTTGAAGCTTGTTGCATAATAGAGGCCCGCAACATGGCCGCCGCAGTCTTGGAGGCGGTGATTTTGCTCATGGCGTCAGCTGCAAAAAACAAACAGCAAAGTTAATAAAAGATAAACAACAAATGTATGGAACAACAGAGTATTCGACAGGCCGACTACCTCTTGAGCACCGACTGCTGAGGCCGCAGGCGGCCAAAAAGTACTCGTCATAGAGCCACTTGAAGCTCGGGACGCAGTGCAGGGGTACTTGCTCTCGTACCCCTGAAGTAGAGTCGGCCCTCGACTCTACTTTAAAGAGTCCTTTATCAAGGATCTCTTTCTTAGCCTTGGGGGGAACAGGCGGCATGCTACGGCCGCCTACAAGAAGGGGCGGATTCTTGTTCCACCTATTGAAGCGCTTGTTCTGCTCAATGTCAGAACTCTCAATGATGAGGAAGGTGCTCCGCCAGTCCTTCCACTTGTTTGCTTTACCTCTTGTCATGAGGTAGCCCCTGTGGCTTGTCAATTGATACCAGCCGGTACCGCCTGTCTTAGGGGTCTGGCTGAGATAGTTCATATGGGCGAAAGCCTCGAAGCTCGGCTCCACCCTGTGCAGTTCGCACCCGGCCACATAGCCGAGTACGTTGACCCAGGAGTTTGGGGCTAACTGCCATAACCCCAACTCATACCCATCCAAAATCCGCTGAACAGCCGGATGTAATGGGAAGCGAAGCCCTGCCTTGATGGCCGCCTCGTAGCAGCCAAAGCAGGCGCTTTCATAACTGGAACCAGCCGGCCAGACGACTGTGTCTTCTGGATCCGGCACAAACACTAGAAAGTCGGGGCCCATGGTGTGGTTTGCAATAAAGCTCTCCACTTTCTCTTGCATGGCTGTGATTCGGACCCGAGGTACCGTGCAGTAGTAGGGGGTATTTAGCTCTCGGTAAGAGGCGGATGGTTCCGCCCAATTTCCCCCTTCTCAACTGCGTGAGAAAGTCTCGCCTCTTGCAGGCGGCTGTTTTTCTCTTCTGTACCCAAAGAAGCATGGCCAGAAGAGCTTGACTCGGAATCGTCCTCCGACGAGTCTGAAGAGGACGACTCTTCCCCTCTCCCGGAGGGGCCCGCCTCCTCTCTTTGAAAAGGAGCAGATTTGTTAACTGTTAAATGGGAAGGGGTCACTATGACTCCCCCCACAGAATTGCCGGCATCCAGGCCGCCTTGTTTCACTTCCACATCTGGCGCCTGGTCAGATGTTTCACTAAGCGGCACCCTGTGGGAGGAGCCGTCTGAATTTGAGATCCTAGCTGTCTTTTTCGTTCTGGCCATCCTGCTCTGCATAGACACAGATACAGTCGGACTTTGTATAAAGGGCAAAGATGGGTCCGGAAAAGGGCAGGCGGCACTCCTAGTCCTAGATTCAGCCGTCCCCGGTGACCGGCTGATCACTAACCTAGGTCGTGTCGTGTGCTTCCGTGGTGCCATTTCAGAAAATAAAAAGAAAATTAAGAGTAAGAGAACTGAGTTACCTGAACGAGTGACGGTTGATGAAGTTCTGGAAATCCGGTGCAGTCGGCTTGTCAGAACAGGCGGTAGGCAGAAAAGGTCCAAAATGTCAGAGCAAGTTCAGGGGTCCGAATGTTCTCAAAAAGTTCTCAAAGTGTGAAAATGACTCAAGACAACTCTCCCTTATATAGGCGAAGTGAGAAGGCGAAGGGTCACTTTCAGAATTCAAAATTTGGGCGGGAAAATCTCTCGTCCTTTCGCCGACTGACACCTGTAGCAGGCCGTCGCCTGTTACAGTGCGACACCTGTCACAGGTAACACGTGACCAATCACGTGCCACCTGTGAGGGGCAAATGATTAGGGGATTTTGCTCCCACCAATCGGAATGCGCCACGTGGACCAATCAGGTCCTGCCAAGTGTCACCCAGTTGGAACAGTCAGGGCTTCCCACGTGGCACGCGCTTATTCGTCCACCTTGGACCTGTTATGTCAAGACATGTGGCATACTCCATGCCTAATGGAGAAACCGGCCACCCAGGCCCAACTTCCGAGGGAAGCCCAATCGGCCCTAGGTTTACCTAAACCTAGGATGGGCACGTTTCCCAAGGTTATAAATACCTCCCTTACTCCTCATTAAGGGGAATTACAAAAAGAGAACAGAAACATTACGGAAAAAACACATTAATTACACACAGTAATAACCGGCTGATCTCGCTAACAAAGCAGATTACCTACATTAAACACTCTCACCTAGAGAGACCAAATCACTTTAATTTCCGCATTAATTACTCCTTAATCAGGTACTAACTTGACCGTTGGAGGCGGAGCTCACAGGAGTCTCCGTTATTTTGCAGGTACAGGCGTCTGGTTCCAGTCTCGGAATTGTAACTCTCCCGCAGGACATCAGAAAACCCCGAAACAGAAATGGTGTTATAGTTTATGGGGGTAATTAAAATGACAACTGAGGTTCCTAATCGTAAGAAATGGTACATTTGACAATATCTAATATACCACTTGCACTTATGTATGATTTATTTGATTAAGTAAAATACCAATAACAAATTCATTGCTTAACAGAACAATATAAATCGTTGAAAACAGAACAATGTTAGTTGATGCTTAACTGGTTTGGTTGTTTAGATGAACTTAAAACAGAGTACAATAACTTGGTACAATAATTTGTAAACAATAACAGTAGATAGAGTACTTCATTCTTACATTACTTGGTACACCATGAATCCATTTGCATTACCATACTACCCAAATTACTTGAATTACGATTTGAAATACAATAACACTGCAATTATTAAAATTGTAAGATCGATCTTAACGATGTTTATGTTTTGGTGCTCCAACACCTTCACCCTACGAACTACGCCCCCGATGTTGTTCGGTAGTCCGTCCTTGACAAGGTCGGAATCAACGGCCCATTCCCAGTAACCGCAGTGTCAACATTTATAATACGGCCTTTTCGGATTCATTTCAGACATCGAAATGCGGAATTCGACGAGGGTAGCATCTTCCCCGGAGCAATTGCAGATTTTTGCAGTGATCCATGAGATGTCAGCAGATGCACAGGGTCGACGAATTACACGACTCCCCGAAGAGGCTGATGACATTGTTGACATAGTTTGTGGAGTACCACTTTGCAAGCTTCTCACATGAGATTGTGTATGAAAAGGGAATGGTCGGAGCTAGAAATTAAGGGTGAAGTGTGACAGGGAATCCCTTTGGTAGAAGGAAGAAGTATATATATAGGGGTAAATGATCAATACCACAAAGAGCGGGAAAGTTGTTGTTCTTTGGCGCCTGATTTTTATCGGAACCCTACATTTACCGAGCTCAATTTTGACTGTTACCATTCAGTACGGCACATATAGTGGGACATTTATCCCTTTCATATGTACCATTACGTGGACATTTCCCTAATATGGTATATTAAGTCAGAACGTTTATAACATAAACACCATATCGTCCAAAATGGTACAATAGTGACCGTTAAATGTACCACTGCTTAAGTGGTTATGGTTAGGGTCATTGAGATTAGGGTGAATACAACATGTTTAGGGTATTATTATGAGACCTTATAGTCCCTAAACATGTTTTTAGGAGTAGGGTAGAACATTGAAGCACTAAAAATTGGATTCCGATAAGCGACAAGCATAGAGTGCGTACTAGTTGAATAACTACCTAAACAAGGGTTGATGGAAGTGTATGTTGTGTTACAAAGTAACTCAATACAAGGATAAGATAGTGATTCCGATTCGTATGTGTTTCAATTTAAGGTAGACGTAACTCCATCCTCTACCAAACCACCAATGACTCGTAACGCCATAATATCTACTAAATAAACCTCCAAACCATGGAATACTCGAGCTTTTTTGTGAACTTCACAATTTTAAGCACACTAAGTCACTACCCAAAGGTCCTGCAATTTCTACCATTTTGTTACATAGTGGTACAAAAAATCATATATTTTACACCAATTATATAGAAGTGGTACAATATAGAATCAAGTGGTACCCTAAATGTGTTTCCCTCTTAATGGTACCCTAACAAAATATCGGTGTACCACATCGTCCGAAATGGTACAATAGTGACCGTTAAATGTACCACTGCTTAAGTGGTTATGGTTAAGGTCATTGAGATTAGGGTCAATACAACATGTTTAGGGTATTATTAAGAGACCTTATAGTCCCTAAACACGTTTTTAGGAGTAGGGTAGAACATTGAAGCACTAAAAATTGGATTCCGATAAGCGACAAGCATAGAGTGCGTACTAGCTGAATAACTACCTAAACAAGGGTTGATGGAAGTGTATGTTGTGTTACAAAGTAACTCAATACAAGGATAAGATAGTGATTCCGATTCGTATGTGTTTCGATTTAAGGTAGACGTAACTCCATCCTCTACCAAACCACCAATGACTCGTAACGCCATAATATCTACTAAATAAACCTCCAAACCATGGAATACTCGAGCTTTTTTGTGAACTTCACAATTTTAAGCACACTAAGTCACTACCCAAAGGTCCTGCAATTTCTACCATTTTGTTACATAGTGGTACAAAATATCATATATTTAACACCATTAATATAGAAGTGGTACAATATAGAATCATTTTGTACCACTGTAACCTGGATTTTTCGTAGCCAAATCACCATGAGTCATTCAATCAATCGTATGCATTTATTGGTGAGTCCTTCCCAGCTCGTAGGGGGTTCAGCTATCAGGACTAGGGGACAGAGATGTCTTGTCATAACAAACACAAGTACCCAGCTATTGGTATAATATATGAAAGCTTATGTACTAACTTTACACAATATGGAGACCAACGGGATTTTAATGTACTACTGTAAAATTTTGTATCCAATCTTTTATCCCTTTTGACTTTGAGACTTTAATTACGGCAGTAGGGGAGTTATTTTTTGTAGTTATTATCCAACTAACTACTTCAGAATTACACTCTTGCATAAAAAATAACTATTTATTGTGAGGTGAATGAGTGGAATGCAGTGGTACAATATTGTATGAGAAAATATAGTTATATGTAACAATTTATTATTTATCTACACTAGTGGCACATTTAGTCTTCCACTGGGAATTATATAAATTGTTTTATTTCACAAAGTAGTTGGATGGTAATTTATTGAGGCTTTAGCAATATAAGACACGGTTGCAGAGGACCAACTTCATACATGCCTAGCTAAGTCAGTGCATACAATATTTTCAGAAAAAAAAATTAACACAAATGGGGAAAAATAGGAGCAAGATAGTGTTTGCTGCAAAGGGATTGAGTGATGAAAAGAAAGTGGCTACTCGTAAGACCCCAAGGGGACTTATGAAGCGTCTGGATTACATGAAAAACAATGGCCATCACGATGCTAACGGTGTCATTTGAGACTTTTACCTCCCTAAAAGAGGTAAAGAGATTATGTGGTCACACCAATCCGCGACGATAGCTCACGGTGGGCTTCAAAATCCCATTACAAGGATTGATTTCCACCCCGAGTACCCATTCCTCACGCCGTTTAAAATAGGAGGTCCCAGAGACTTTCGCAAAGAGGCGTATTGTTTCATGCACTACCTTGTGGATGCTCACAAGATTGCGGTTAGTGTTAACCTCAAAGATTTCTATGAAACAATGATAGATTGTGTGCGATCTTCGTGGTACTGCAGGCATTGGCTTCGATTTTGGGAACTCTTTATGAGTTACTATGATTGGGCTGCAAATGTGGAGGACATGCTCAACAACCACTGTAAGGAAGGTGAGAAGTATTGTCTTCTACTACTTGGCCATGATTTCACGTCCGACTATGATAAAGGCGTGGTTCATGTCACTGTAGAGTGGATGAATTTCTCGCACGAGGATCCTTATGAAATGATCCTTTCGAGCGAGGAGCAATGCATGTATTTTAGGAGCAAGATGTTGGCTGAAAATGGCTACGATGAGATGGAACACTTGGATCTCATCACTAGGGAGCCCTTTGAGTATGATGACTACCCACAGTGGTATGTCTAGAGGTTGAAGGCGGCGAAGCAAATGTACGATAACAAGGTCAATCCGGATTCCGGGGAGTTTTGGGACGGACATGCGCCTGATTCCTGCTAGTTCTTGCATTTGCTTTCTAATGCTTTCCGTGTGGTTTTATTAATGTTATGTACTCTTTTAATTCCAGTGGCACATTAAACTCTCTATAAATGTACCATTTTTAAATGTCCTGTTGTACCATTAACTTAGAACTAAGTACGTTGTTCCATGCTGACTTTGAACTAACAGTAAAAATAGCAACAACAAAAATAATGTAACAAAAGAATTGTGTCTGCAAATGTCAAATACGACCTAATTTTAGTGCAACGTTATTGTCACTAGCAAGCACTCCTGCTTTATCTCAACAAATGGTACATTAATGTGTGTTCAATATGTACCACTGGGGTAATGAATACAGCTTATATGACTCTAATTCGGATTGGACCTTCCTGTACCAGGAGTAAATCCAAGTAGACTAGCTAACACCCCCCCCCCCCACCAGAGTTTCTACCCCTAACAACAGTAAAATAACCAACAGAACCATCCAAATCCCTCATTTGTATACCTCCAACCGACCGCATGTATTCATTCGTTAACACCGATACACTGGTTTGGGTTTGGTTAGCTTGCTTCTTGGAAGCATTTTTTGCCCTAGCAGCTTTTTCTTTGCCTTTTTTTCTGTGCATGATGGGTACCGCGAATTTGTAGTACGGTGGCCTTTCTTCTTCGGTAATGGTGGATCTTTAATCCTCCCCGAGGCAGATGCTGCGCAACTGCCTTGGAAACCACTTACTGGAGTTGAGGTGTTTGGCAGATCGGAACCAACTGTCACTAGCGTGGTTGTGGGATGAGGTAGCTTGTTCTGCGCCACAGAAGAAGGAGTCCCAGCAATACCTCCACCACCTTCTGCAGGAACATCATCTGCATTGGCCTTAGCTGCCTCTTCCTGCTTTTTGGCAACCATTGCCAACACTTCATCCACTCTCAGGTCCATGAGTTGCAGCATTTCTAACACAGCCTGAACGGCCTCAATACATGCACACGCCTTCAAGCAAATTGGTTCACAAGTCCCCATAAGTTTGTGATACTGCCTCACCTCTTCAGTTTTAAGTGGATCATGATAAGCTACTTTTACACGTGTGTGTTTACGTTGAACGTCCTTTCTCCAACGACGAAGGATGTATTTCTCAGGAACAATTCCCACACCACTAAGGTCATAGGCCAAGATCATATGTCGACAAATGATTCCATGACACTCAAAGTGTTTACAGTCACAAGTTGCTTCATATGTGGTTCTATCAAACAAAAGCCTATAGCATCTCCGAACCTTTGTCACAGACTCTTTCTTTGCATTTTTTGGCTTGATCCAAACACGCTCCTCCATTACAAACAAAAGTCCGTCTTTAAATGCCTCATGTAGCGGATCGTATTAGAGTCAGCAACTCTTTCGGCCTCAGCCCTTATGGTCATAGCATCACAGTAGCGAAGCACAAACTCAGACAAGGTTGTGTTCTTGTCAACATAACCTTTGAAAAAATGATTGAAGCTTTCCGAACGCTGTGTTGTTTTCATCCTCGCCCAGAACAAATGTTTCAAATATACTGGGATCCACATCTCCCTTTCCTCAAATAGACCTGCATGCATCATATCCAAAGAGGAAATCAGTAATGCTAATAATGGAAAATAGCATCTGCCACCTTAGTGGTACAAAATAAATGCCACCTGATTTATTAAATTGCAACCAGCACATACAGTGGTACATAATAACACAAATGCATGCAACAACACAACACTAAAATTGCTTCAACCATGTTGCACGCACAATCACCCAAACTGCAAGTGGAGTAACCGAGCAAGCTTAAGGGTAGATCAGCTTTAGCAACCAACAACCATATACCCAAAGCAGTAAAAACAAACAAATCACATAAAGTTGATACCTTACCCTTCAAGCCAACTGTTTTCTTGTAGTTCATAATACTCCATTGCATCTATCCAACGAGCTACAAATTCTTCTGCATCTAAACTACCGTATATGATATTCTCAAACTCATCCTTCACAGCATCATATTGCTCATGCTTACCCACGTACTTCCAAAACTTTTGAAGGATGTGCCAAATGCACCACCTATGACAAGTGTCACGCATGGTTATATGCACAGCTTTCCTAATAGCCGGATCTTGATCCGTCAGGATCGAGGTAGGAGCTTTGCCTCCCATGCAATGTAGCCATGTCCTCAGCACCCACTCGTAGGTCTCTGCCGTCTCCCGAGAGATCAATGCACAGCCAAACAGTATACTCTGCTCGTGGTGATTCACACCGACAAACAAAGCATAAGGAAGGTGAAATTTGTTCGTTAAGTATGTACTGTCAAAACAGACAACATCTCCAAACTCTTCATACGCAGCTCTACACCTCGCATCTACCCAAACAACATCTTGTAATGCACCATCTTTACCAAACCTACAAAGATGGAAAAAAATTTGATTGTCTGCACTCATTTTGTTGAAGTACTCTATCATTCCATTCTCATCACCCTCAGTTAGCTCAAGTCTTTGTTTTTCAGCAACTGCATTCTCCAAGTCTTTCTAGGTAAATGACATCTCATCCACCCCGTTCTTCCCCCTCGCAAAACAACTATACATCTGCGATACCTTTACCCTAGACTTCTTTGCATTACACACTCGGTTCACCAAGTGCCCATTTTTAGACATCAACTCATGCTTCCTGAACATTGTTACATCCTTTGACTTCCCCGGTGTGACTCTGTGACCTTTTTGCTCCAAGTGTACCCTACGAACAACCCAATTCCCTCCCTCATCAACACTAGCATACAACTCCACCTCACACCCACACTTTTTCGTCTTCCGCTTCACAACTGTTTCCTCATCATGCAACAACCCTTCCTTAAGTACATCTACTTTACGCTTCCTGGAGGGTCTTCCGTAGCAGTCACACGTCCACTTTGCATTCCTCTTCTGCTTACAAAACGTTCCATCCCCCACATCACTCTTCACCTTGTCAAACCCAGCAACAGCCCTCACTATACCAAACCCCTTTTGCCTAGCATAACTCCAAAAATAACTATCAACCTCATCCCAACTACCAAATACCATACCCACACTCGGGGCTGGTACTTCCTCTTCCACACCAAATACTGTGCTAACCAGTACGGGGTTCTTCTTCGGGGTTATGAAAGTAGAACTTTCTGCCACTGCACCTCCATCTTCACCTCCTTCCTCCTCTTCTACTTCCTCAGAATCTGACCACCCTTCCTCTCCCTCACTATCAGACCCCCATTCATCTCCATCATCTTCTGATCCCTCTTCAATTTCCTCCTCATCCCCTTCTCTATAACCATGCTCACTCTGAAATCCCTCCTCATTACCACATACAGCATCATCATCATCATCATTACCAACACCACCCTAAAACAATGACACACATAAAACAATTACATACACAACACCACCACAAGTAACTAAGAATAACCTATAATTTCAAGCATACACATCAATTTCAATTTCAAGCATACACAAAGCTTCAGAACAGAACAACCATTTTCCAATTTTCAGTTTAAAAATTTAACTACAAATGTTAATATTAATTTCAAGCAACTACAAATTTCAACATACACAACACACAAATCAACCATCCCAACACACGTATTAACCACGCCCAAATCAATTAATCGATTTACAATCCCAGCATCAATTGCTCCAAAAGTGACTTGCAATACCAACATCAATTCCTCCAAAATTGACTTGCAATACCAACATCAATTGCTCCAAAAATGACT
This sequence comes from Chenopodium quinoa, assembly GCF_001683475.1. Classification (NCBI taxonomy): domain Eukaryota; kingdom Viridiplantae; phylum Streptophyta; class Magnoliopsida; order Caryophyllales; family Amaranthaceae; genus Chenopodium; species Chenopodium quinoa. The sequence continues at coordinate 382,333 of NW_018745666.1, forward strand.
TACATTTAAACAGTATGCCACCTAATTTAAGCACTGTCACATTCAATATCAACAATTATGTAATTCGAATTACCACAAAAAAAAAAACCCTAATTCAATTGAACTGTGTTAATTGTACTCATTCATGCATTAGATTGCTAAGTTAAAAAAAAAAAACCTCATGCAACGCAACGATCTACATAGGGTTTCGAACACTTACATTCTCACTATCAAAACGCAACTCCCTCCTTGCGCAACCATGGCCTTCTTCTTCCCGCAATGCTTCCGCTAAGTCAACTCCCAATATATCAACTAAATGATTTCGCATTGTCCAAATGTAGTCCAGATTTACAAATTAACTTCAATTTCGGTTTAGCTAGCTATAAGAATCATTTGAGATTAGGTGTAATATTGAAGCTTTGTGAAGCTGCTGAGTCTTTCTATTCTGCAAAAAGTAACTCTTTTGGGGAGTGGGGTAAATTTTGTTTCCTGTTTCAAAATTCACCCCCCGTTATTTTTTCTCATACTCCCGTTGGCTTTGAATCCCAATTGGCACTTTCAGGCCCCACTCATCAGTGATAAAGTTCCACTTATTATCAGCTTTGCCATCCTATATATTTGCAAACCAATAGTCCCTATGCGCCTATAGTTATATGTTAACTTTAATTACTCTAGTACTTTAGTCTGAAATTTGAATGTACATACATTTCTTTCCTTTGTCTTGTCACACGTAATTTTACAGTAAAGTTTTTTGGTCTTTTACATTATGGTGTGCATGTGAACTAAGGCTAGCTTCATCTCCTAACCACTCATTTTAGCCACTTCTGTTAGAATCATGACAAAATCTCATTCATATTGCCAAATTGTGCAATCAAATTACTAGTATAAATTTTACTTTATGCCAAATTTAATCTCTTTGTCTAAATAATCTTTGATCCTAATTTAGCTAACACAAATCTCTAGTTGGAAAGTCTCAATTTAGTTGCAATATACACTCTTTTGATAGGTTTATGAGTTTATCCTCTACTTTTCTCAAGAATTGACTTTTTTTTTTTTGGTAGGATCAAGAATTGACTATTCATTTTTACCTTTTTGCTACTTTTTCAATTTTTATTAATCAAAAGTTATTGAATTATATTTTAAGAGAAATTTACATTCATTTATCAATCAAGTATAAATCCATATTAAGAAGTATTTCTCACCCTAATCTCTTATTTCAAATTTATAAATTTTATTATGTTAAATTAATTAGAACCTAATAATGGCAGATAATTTATTTTGTTTATGGCCAATAATAATTAAGTTTGTAAAAATCCTTATTATTGGAATTGAGATTAGTTGATTAACTTAAGTTTAGAGTCAATACAAATAATCACTCAACCACAATAAGCTAGAGAGAATTTTCTAAAGGTTAACACATTCACACTTCATATAAGTTCAACTCCATACTTAAAAATTCAAAAGTGAAAATCACTTCATATTAGTTTTGTTAATTAATCATCGTATTGCATAAAATTCAATTGAAAAAAACTTTCAAAAAAATTGCACACAAAACACTTATCATCTAGCATTCTAGCCTAGTACAAGAAGGAATCTATACTAAAAAGAGTAGAAAAAGACCTTATCAATGATATGGACCGTATTATACAAAAGAGCGATAGCTTTTAGACCGTATATAGCCATCTTATGACTTGAATAAAGCCCAAAACAATATTCTTCGTCCAATGCTTACGTCATAAAAAAAGGTTAGTCGAAGAAGGGCCAAAGCCCAGCCTTTTGCCTTAGCCTAATGGTTCGGGTTGCGAGAGCTTGTTTAAAAAATTGAGATCATATTGTCTTTCGATAGCTTGTTAACCATGGTAGACTAGATTCTTAAGAAATACTCGTAGGTAATCCACCATTCGTCAACTCGTTGATAATAAACCATCACATTTGCATTTGTAGCAAAACGGTTGATGAAATAGTCCGAATACCCTTCATTTATTGGATAGGGTATAATAATACTTCTTTCGTCGCATAATACTTTATCAGCTACCCTTTTTAACTTAGTACATTGGTTAACATATAATTTTTACTTGAAGATATCTATTAAAGAAATTGCAAGACTACTCTAACAATATTTGATGTTAATTCGTAATGTTATTAAAACATTTATACCATTACTAACATACAATTTTTACTTGAAATTATCTATTAAGGAAGGATAGCTGCTCCTTTTTACTTCTCTATATTCAACTGTTATTTATTTGTTTACAAAATATATATCGGTGAATATATATAACACAATACGGTAGTAATGACATACAAAATACTTGTATAAATAGTGATTGAAAGATGAACTTATAAGGTTGCAACGTGCATGTTAATTTGTGTTTAGAAGACGTCAATTAAATTGATTGTTCGCAAAACCCTAGCTACATGCAAATTGGAATTAATTATTATAATAATACAAAGTTTAATTTTGACCACTTAGCTAGCTAAATATGACATGCATATTAATAATATAATATGCCAATTGTAGAAGGGAATTCACCGTCATGGTCCCAAATACCATACGTAGTTCTTGTGATGCAAATACTTGCTAAACCTACAGAATTAAATATTTTGATCAAGATGATTGCCAAAACTCAAAACTAGGGTGGTCCAATTTATCTATTGATTCATTTTCTTACAATTGGCATTCACTTGTCACTTAAGTGCGTACGAGATCCAAAATCTACATTACGAATTTAATTAGGCTTGCAATGTGAAACTCATGACAAATCTTTTAGGATTAGATTAAATGGTCCAATCTTAGATTTTTATTTCAAAATGTCTTCATCTTCAATTAAGAAAATCAAATTATGTATGTACGGATGTACCTATATATACCCAATATAGAAATTATGCGTAATTCTTGAATGTTTGGTCACACTGATATACACGGTAGAAAATGACGTTTTGGAACACAGTTAGACATATGTTCTTCAACGTCCAATTGTTTACACAATAAGCATACATATCACCGCTAATTAATAACCACTTTTTAATTTTTTGTTGTTAGTAGTAATAATATTGTCTACTTATCAAAAATGTCTCTTTTGGCTTTCCTACATCTAAAATTTCCAACTCAAAAGACATGATTAAGAAAGCTACTTTAAATTAGAAAATCTAACACCTATTCCAAATGATAATCACTCTATAATATGGTTGAATAATAAACGTGGGACCAATTATATGATGTAAACAAGGTGGAAATGATAACATTAATATAAATGGTCCATAATTGAACATATATCATCGTATCGTTACTATCGTATCATATAACACCATATTTTTATTATAGGGAGCATCATTATATATTCTTTACCCTTTGATTATATATCTTAGGTCTTATGATTGATAAATAACTTTATGATGTCCCTTTTTTTTAAGTGGTGCTTTTATTATCATTTCAGGAATAATTAACTTAAGAATATTAGCTTGGATTACTTTTTTTATTTTTATTTTTATTTTTATAACTACCTTCGTTAACTATTATTTGCCACAAAGGAATATTTTATATCTCACAAATAATACTCATATAACAATTGAAACTTAAGGGCTTGTTTGGCACCATTTTTGGTTTTCAGTTTTGTTTTTTTGAAAACTGAAAACCAAAAACAGGAAACAAGAAAAATGAGTTTTTACTTTTCTGTTGTCAGTTTTCAAAATTATTATGATTTTAATATGTTTAAATAATTTTCAATTCAATATACGACATATATCATATACTTTTAATAAACAAAAAAACAGAAAACCACAACAGCCAAACGAGCCCTAAACAATTAATTTTGATTTAGAAGTGGGAGGTTTTTTTTTTTTTTTTTTTTTTGACGGGAGATTTAGAGATGGGAGGCCTAACCCTCTTATATTTTTATCCAAGATCCCACAATATCCGTTTACTATAAAGTCTAGGGACCGCATTTTTACTATTCTGATAGGGCAAAGTAAAGTAAAATTTACGGCAGTAAAATTCAGAAAACAATAGTATCAACAATCAATGGTTTAATAACACATTGTTGCAGGACATTGAGTAGCAGAAAATGAGGGTATTTTGTTGCATCATCTCCTGTTTTTTTTTTACCCACTCTTTCTTTAAATCTTCAACGACAATTAAAACCCAACCCTGCTTCTCTGCTGATTTTCATCCCAGCCTTTGCCTTTCAATATATATATGCTTACTACTCTCTAGTACAACACACCATACACTATTCTATTCACTGTTTAGTTGTAAAATTACGTAATCTCTTACCTCTTTTTTTGTTCTATTTTTTTATTTCAACTAACTATTAATGATACTAATATGACTTGTATTTGTTCATGTTATATACTTTGCGTCTATTCTATTCAGCTTAATTTCAATTCAGTTTCTAATTTTCTTCTCTCATAAACAGTTCAATTCAGTTCAGTCCCTTCATGTGTAAATAATGTGAAAATTATTAGAGTTGAATGCATATTCATACATGACAAATTACAAGAACACACGAGTATACTAATTAAACTATTTGGTCGAAGGCGTTACGTTCTATGCTTTCGAAATTCTCTTCTACTTATGTTGCTCCCTTGTTACGTCAATAGCTAAAGTTATGCAAATAAAATGTTACAAATTCAACAAATAATGTACGGAGTACTCCTTAGCACATACACTTGTATATGATATATCATCATCAACATGATGATTGGTGTAAAGATTTTAAAATATTGACTTTGACTTTACATTGGACAAGATTAATTTCGGAAAATGAAAGTACGTGAAAATATAAACATTTAATGGGTGATGTTTGTACTAAATACTTAACTTTCAAAGAGGTCTCACATTTGCAATTGTTAACCTTTAGAGGTATAAAAATATCTACTAACTCCAAAAATCTCAATCATTTTCTTCCCAACATCATCTTCTAATGTTACTTAACCTAAAAACCAAAAAATATCTTGGGGGCTTAATTACTTGATCAACAAATCCCTAAACATTACTTTCTTCGTCGCAAAATAACTAAAAACAAGTAACTAATGTAGCTAGAAATACCATATTCATATCATACTCTGTAATAATTATCGTTTTCCAATTTCCTTATCATTTTCTAAGCATAAAAATTACTCCGTATTAATGTATTATAGAACAACAGTGCGACGTCCCGGCCAAGAAATCTCTAGTTAGCTAAACTGAGCAAAACTCACGCCTTGAAATAAAAAAGAATATAGTTTACGCAATATTTTAGTATACTTAGCAAGAATAAATAAAGATAATTGCCTTTTACAACACCCCAAAGGTAACGCACGAGGCATTCACTTAGGCAGAGAGAAAGAGAAGAATCTAAGGTAACACCAAGCTTTACTAATTACTACCATGATATCATAAGTAAATAATATAAAAGGAAAATAAAAATAAAATTAAAGACACTATTTCCGTACCCAATAATGAAGAAACTTGTACACGAGGTAACAAGGCAATGGCCTTTTCTTTTTCTTTTCCTTTTTTTTTGCATTTTTTTTTTTTTTTTTTTTTGCATTTTTTTCAACTAAAAAAAATAAAAATTTACCTAAAAAAAAGGGTAGTAAAGTTGGAATTTCTACTAAGCATTTAGAATAGAATCAAAAAAGTAGATTTGAAAGTGATTTGAGATCCACCACTTTGAGAAGGGATCCGAGGAACTCGTACAAAGTACTAAACACCCTCTAGGCTTCTACATCTAAAATTTTATCATTTCTAAACCAAACCAAATAGCTCATTTCCATTATAGACAACCTATACTAATAGACGTAATAGTCATTAGACTTCACCAATATCACTTGCTTATATTGTGTCGTCGCATTTAAATCACTCACACTAAATACTTTCAAATCATATGACAACAATCCTCGTATGTATGTATGGTCTAAGTTCCCGTCAAAAAAAAAAAAAAAAATGTATGGTCTAAGTTAAGCCGAGACCAAAACCCACTCTTTTGATCCATCCATAAATGATGCACACATTACCTAGAAACACAAATTTCCAAACACACCTAGAAAATTAACCCCATTAACTAGAATATACCATCCCACCAACCAAAAGAGAAGGTAAAAATCACAAACTAAATTTTAAAAAAAGGATCCAAAATGGGTCATTAGTAATAAATGGTCTAGGAACAAGAGCATGAAAATGAAACAGAAACAGAGAAAAACTTAGCTTTTTTGGGGCAGATAAAAGCACCATTTAAGAGTGAGACTAATCAATAAAAATTCAAATACACAACCTTGGTAAATAAAAAGTCTCTGACTCAGTCCTCTCCAACTTTCAAGACCCTCTTTTATTTTTTTTACAGTTTACAGTAAAAAAATACAGAGCAATAGCATGGCATCATAATTTCATAAACAGTTAAAATTATTAAGCCAATTGATAAATTACACCTATAAAAACACAACACCTTGACACAAGGGAATTGGATAGTGTGCACCATTACCCATACACCATACCATATGCAACCAAAAAACAAGGACAAACCCACCAGGCCACCACTCACCTAAATTACCTTTTTGCCCGCTATACTTTTTAAATTTTATGTTACTTCTTCCTTTACATATTAGTTACTCTCTCCCTCCCATAATATAGTTTATATTTTAGGATTAGAAAGTGAATAAAATATATTAATAGATATAAAAAGTATTACCTTTTTACCGCTATATTACAAGAGTAAAATTATCCAAAACTATATGACAAATAAATAGATTCCAAATTAGCACAATTTCTTTAAACACCCAAAATGAAATAAGTATAAAATAATTTAGTCAAATAAGGTTAAAAAAAACTTGAGAAAGTGAAAGGAGTAAAAATATAAGAGCACACTCATCTTTCTCACTCAAAAAAACTCTGCAAATGCAAAAATAGCACCCATTCATAATAAAATGTGTCAGCACCCATGTGACAATGTAGGACCCACCTCATTTCATGTCCACCTAAAAGAAACCACAAAATGAGACAAAAGAGTCCCCTTCTTTCTTTCTTTCTCTCTCTTCCCTCTATTTTCTTTCTCTCTCTTAAAGTTTTTGCCTTTTTATAATTTCACATAAAAAAAACTCACCTTTTTCTTTATACCCAAAAGAATTTCAAAAAAGTAAGGAATTTTCATTCATTTTTTGAAGTTTTTTTTGGTTTTTTTTTTTAGTATTAATTCTATTTTAAAAATTTCCCCTTCTTTTCCCTTTTTCTGAAAATTCTCTTCTTCACTCCCAAAGTTCCAACTTTTAAGTGGGTTACACTACACTACAGAGAATATTAATAATAATACTAATAATATATTATCAATGACAAAAAAATTTAAAATTTTAACTAAATAAATATAATTAAAAGAAAAAAGTAAAAAGGGGTAACTGAGAAAAACAGCTTTTCTTCTCCACTTGAGTCACTCCTTTACCTTTTATGAGTATCTATATCAGTATAATAGTTATACTCCCCCTACTTAAAAAAGATTTGCTTTCAGCTTCAGATACTTCCTCCGTATTAGATAGGACTATTCCACATAAAATGATTACTCGAAACTAGTTAAGCATCTAACAGAGGGCAAAATGTTATCCTTGATAAGCAAACACAAGCATTATCGATATTCACCTCCCTGTTAATTGCCTAACTGTTATAAAACTCAAATAAATGCGAAAAATAAAGAGTAGAGTAGAAGAAGAACAAGAAAAGGTAGAAATTCTATTATATATCATGATATAAACTAGTAGTATAATCAACAAAAAGTTACCACTAACAAACTTAGCCCTTTTCTTTTAGATCATAAACTAGTAAAATAACTAGCTCCTTTTTTTTTTTTTTTTTTTTTTTGTTGCTGCTTATCTTTGTGTGGTCCAGTACCAGTACACACCTACAGAGAGGGTACAAAAGTCATGAAAGACCCCCACTCTCATAAAATCAATCTATCTGTACCCCTAAGTATGCATTTATCTATTTTCTTGTAAACAAAATATTTAAGAAAAAAGAAAAAAAAAAACTATTATATGTATTTTGATGATCATAATGATGATGATAAGGATGATAGTGATCTCTGAGAAGACCTTCCTACTTTGATTTCCTTTAGATTGTTGTTGGGTTGGGTATGGGTTGGGTGTTTTTGGCTGTACAACTTTGGGGATTTTCCCTCCCATCTCTTGCCTTCCTATCTTTTGCATATTCATTGTCAAACTTTTCTGCATGGACAAGAAACAACAAATATTACAAAACATATTATTGTTATGTGAAAATTCATCTATGATAATGATGTTTATGATGTTACTCCTAATAGCCCTCAATTAGAAAGAATACGACGAAATTACTAATCTGTCCATCGGGGGTGGACAAAAGAAGCTATTGTCGAGGGTGTTTAGGTAAAATTATGTGTTAACAACGAACATAGAATGGTGTCTAATCAACTTTTCTAACCAAATTATTTTGTCTAGTCCTTTGGATATACTAGTCATTAGTTCCTTGTCACTTAGACACTACACTTCAATTTGAATTCCTAGAGGTTCGACGAGTAATATGCTTATGAGATATTGAGATATGTATATAGATAGATCCTTACAATAAAGGAAAATCCCCAAGTTGCTATCCACGGCTGAACTTGAAAACTACATTCCTAGAGCTCCTTGCCCCGGCGAAAGCCTGAAAAAATAAGCCAAGGATTAGGGTCACGAAAGAAAAATGAGTGTCATTAGGACCACAACATCAAAACTAAGCATATACCTAGGCATCTCAAAGTAACAAGATTTATGCGGAGCCAAGCCGAGAGGGGAAGAGGCAGGCATCGAGGAGTCACAGCTAGCAGTAGATGAACCGGCCGTAGCATTAACACCACCATTATCAAACTCCGGCAAAAAAACCGATGATCGCTGCTCGGAGACAGATTTCTTAGGAGAAGCAAAGAGGTTGTCAGGAAGGATGTGCTCTAAGCCACTGCATTTCATGATAATGCTAAATGGGTTAGTAGTAATAATAAAAATAATAATAGCCATGTGATGATGAAAATTCAGGAAAATATATTTGCACGAATGTGCTATTGGCCAAATATAGGCAACATTATGGACTTTTTGAATAAATTATCATGACTTTTTTTATATATACCTTTCAGCCAGCTCATTTTCTTCATTTTTAGGTCTATTATCCTCCTTATTTTGGCCATTGCCATTACAATCACTCAGAGCAGCATTGACTCCTCCATCCTCAGCTAGTTGCTCATCTGATGCCCCAGTTGGACTGTTATTCTCTGCATTATGCCACACAAATAGCGTCAAAACTCGAACAAATTACGTAGTAAGAAGAAATTAACTACACACATAGATTGTGTGTGTACATTACAAAGTTGATGGATAATGGATTAAGAAACAACCTTCAGAACCATCATGACTGATCCCATTCGACGGAGGTGGAGCAGTTTGATTCGAAGGAGCCGGGGCAAAGTGCGGCGAGGACATTGGAGAACCAACTGATGCATTGTGCTGGTGCTGCTGATTCTTCAAGTCCAACAGTTGCAAGTTCATCAGCCTTCTTTCTTGATATTCAAGAGCTTGCTGAAAATCAGCTTGCTCCTCTAACTTCTTCCTAAGTAACATCTCCTGAGTACTGTACAACATTCTTCCTCCTATTCATACAAACAAATAACTAAGCTACATTGTCATTTAAACCACAATCAAAGCAATAAGCCAATAACAGCAGCTTAGATGAATTACTCACCAAGCTGAAACTCATAAGGATCTCTACAATCATGCCCAGACGGGCTCGAACACGACGAATAATCACCCCTTTCCATCTGTTGCTGATGTTGCTTCCTACAAACAAGCAAACAAACAATGACATTCGATTAAACACCCATACTTTCAGAGATGATAATTATTAAACAAAACAATAACGATTTCGGGTTAGATAATTACTTGTCAGGGAGCTTGCTCTTCTCCTTGTAAGGCTTAACAAGAACACGAGAATCACAGATAAAATGAGGGTTTCCTTTAGCTAAAATAACCTTGACAGTTTCAGGATAGACAAATGTAACAAACCCAAACATTCTCTTCTGTTGATATGGAATCCTCACATCTTGGACTGGTCCATATAAGCTTCAAACACACACAACACCAAAAACAACAATTTTTTTGTTTAATTTTACTACATTTTACATAAAATTATAGCTAATCATTACAAAATTAAACATCTAAAAATGTCATACAAAAAAAATCTTACTTGAAATAACTAGAAACATCCTCTTCTTTGAAAGTGCTGTCAGCAGGAAATGTTAAGTAAATCTGTCTTGAACCAGGGTTAGAATCCATCCCAGCAAAATCATTTCTTGACATCCTAACACGGCCGTGCAACTTATGAAACTCTTCACCCATCATCAATGCAGCTGCTGCAGATCTACAACATGACATTATAATTACCCCCATTAAACCCAATCATATAATATACATGTAACACCATATAATAAACAAACAAATTGCATTAAAATATAGTTACCTTTGAGCTTCAGTTTGAAGGAAATTCAGCTTATTATAAGGTAAATTCATACCACCAGACATTAACTGAGCAGCTAATCTTTGTTGCTGAGCAAGTTTAGACCTAAAAATCTCTTCTTGACACTGCTCAAACGCGTCGTATTTGCTACAAGGAGAACCAACAATTGGGCCGGAATTATCACCGGAATCCGAGAACCCACCACCGCCGGCGCCGGCGCAACCGCCGCCGTGAACGAACTTACAGGCGTTGCCATTCTTGCAGAAGCCTCTAGAGTAGTAAAGACAAGGCTTAAAACCAAACCCAGAAGTAGAATCATCAGTTCCATAGTAACAATCATTGAAAGAAGCGCTTCTTCGATGAAAATGCGCGCTATTGTCCGCGCTACTTGCGGAGGAAGAGTTTTCCCAGAAAGGGTAAGCACCCATTGAATCACTTCTACAACCTGGGCTCATTGCTAAATCAATGGAAGAAGGTACTTGCTCAAAGAACTCCACATTTTTCGAAAAAGGGTCGTTCAAAAAACCCAGATTTTGTTCCTGTAAATGGTAATCATCCATGAAATTACCCTCATTTTTTGCAGAAAACCCAATTTGAGGAGACCCAATTGCAGAAGAAGATGAAAAAGACCCATTAGTATTGTTATTATTATTACAACTTCCATTGACAACAGCAGCGTAGGAGAGAGAATTAGGGCTTAAAGAATGGTGGTGGGCCCAAACAGAGGGAGAAGAAGGGGAAGAAGGGTTGAACCCATTGTTGGGTAATCTTGGAGAAGGAAGCGAGAGAGAAAGTGGGTTAGGTCTAGAAATGGTGATAGGGTGAGAAGCATGGGAAGAATTAGCCATTGAAGGTGATGCAGATGAAGTGTTCGATAAAAGTCCTAAGTCAGTTTTTGCTCTGTTAAGTATAGAAAAAATGAGTGATTCTGATCCATGAGCAAAGCAAATCATGTCTTTCTCAGTGTGGTGTATCAGTATGTAACCCATAATCTTTGAAGCGTTTTCTGGATCTATGCTTTGTACCATTGAAAATACTGCTCTTGTTGCTTCATATGACTCCATTGAAGACCAGTAGAGAGAGAAACTTTAACCCAACTTTTGATTATCTTTAATTTTTAAAAAAAAAAAAAAAAGAAATTGAGGAGAGAGAAAATGAGGGAAGAAGAAGAGAAAGGGAAGAGGAAGAGATGGGTTTGAATTTATGGAAGAAGAAGATGGAAAATGAAATGAAATGAAATGAAGCAAGTTTGTTAGATAAAAAAGGTAGTAATTATGATAAGGGTAAGTAAATTTTTTATTTTTTTATATTTTTTTGAATTTTTTTTTAATTAATTTGACTTTTTATTAAATTTAAATATGGGGTTTTGTCTAAAACAATTAAGGAAGGAAAATAGAGGGAAACTATATTAAAATCATAAATTAAACAAATAAATGGAGTTGAGAGATTTCTGGTAAAATGGTGAAGATGTTTTATGGGGTAGAGAGATTGAGAGTTTAGTAAATTTTAAAAATAATTTTATTAATTAAATGTCAAAAATAAATTATTTTAAAGGAGTAGTAGTAATTAAAAAAAATAAAAATAAAAAATAAAAATGTAAGAACCACAACTTTTGGCAGCAAGCAGTGCTAATGCTATGCTATCTGCTGTTGCAGCCTTGGGAGAGTAAAAAAATTGCAACTTTTTTCTTTTCTTTTTCTTTTTGAGTTGGGTAAGTGTAGTGTTTTGTTGTGTTGGGCTTTCTTCTTTCTTCTTTCTTCTTTCTTCTTTCTTCTTTATTTTTATTTTTATTTTATTTTCTTTCTTCTAAGACAACTTTTGAAACACATTTTTGTGCAATTACGTGCTACCATGGGATAAAAAGAGGATTTTTTTGGAGAGACATTTTTGACTAGATAATTCTCGTGTAAGATGAGTATATGGTAAGATATTATTATGTTATATTTCATTAATTAAAAATCCGTAATTTAGTTGTGTCATCTAGTGTGATCATTTATTGAGTTGGGTAAGATTTGAAATATTCGTAATATAGTAGTCGTAGTTAATTATAAATTCAACTTGTAACTTTGCAAAAACACTTGCGTGGACCTGGTCCACAATAATATTATTGTGGACCCGAGGTCTATACACACGCAACTGACATTATATTGAATATAGTGACCATTATTTTTAACATAGTAACCTTATTTTTAACATAGTAACCTTTATTAAAACTACTACAACGTTTAATAATATTGTGAACATGAAATACGACGCTATTACCCTAATTTTAGCATAGTGGCCTTTATTATTCATATTGATTAGTATATAAAATATTTCATTACAAAAATATCCACTTAGGCCTATATATTACCAAAATGATTTTTATTTCAACATAGTGACCTTTTTTTAAAATTATAGTGACCCTTTTTAAAACAACCCTACTTTCTCTAATGTTAGTAGTCCACAATAAATTAGTGTGAACCAGGTCCATTTAAGAATTTATAGTAACGTTGATGTTATGAGGTCAAATTCTTTCCAACTACATCTTCAACATGTGCTTGGGTTCAAAATCTCTTACATTTTCACCACAATTCCAGGTATTTAATTAATACTTGAACGTTTTCTATTTGTTTTAAAATTATATTGGATGTTTGATTTAGAGGAAAAATTAAAATAATACGGAGTAATGGACTTTGAAGTCCATCTACTATGTTGGCGTAAGCATTAGCCGTTGAGATATTTGTCCCACGAAATGAGACCATCTTATTCCAACATATGTCTAATTATATCTTGCTAGCTTGTAGGGAGTAAATTTAGTTAGCTTGAGAAAAACGCTATTCATACTACCCACTTAATAATGATGTACACAAATTTCACTAATTGAATTCTAATTTAACCTTTTTCAAAAACACAGTAAGTACTATGTGGAATACTAAATTAACGTAGAAGGTGTTCACACTATTAATTACTCCGTAGATATGTTCTATTAATGTTATTTTTTGTGCATATACTCCATAGAAAACACCAAACAAATACGGAGTATATGGACAATGACCAATATGAATAAAGTTTCAAATCTCAAGTCTTTACTCTCTAAATATAAATTGCCTAAGACTTAACCAATCAAGTTAGGGCTTGTTCTCATTGACTGAACTGAATTGAGTTGAACTGAATTGAAATGAATATTTTATAAGAGAAAGAAATTAGGAACTGAACTGAACTAAACTAAACTGAATTTCAACGTAAGAGAACAGACTCTTAGTTCACATCCATACCAAAAGATTTTAAAAGCGATAATATAGTGTAAGATGTTTAGAAACCGAATTAAGGACTTTGTTGAACTAATGACCCTTAATTAACTTCACTCTCTAGTCATTTTATAGATTATGTGGGTATGTCCTTATTTCTCAACTTCTCACATGACATGACAAAGTAACGAATGTTAAGGATAAAGCAGGATTCAGATCTAATGATATTAGGGTAGTAGGAGTGATATTATCTATGCCAATTCCACGAAATTTAAAAGAGAAAGAAAAGGAAATGACTACTCAATTATTGTGTTGCCTTGTTGTGTGCACGAGTGAAACCATTCGCTTAGTTATAAATTCTGGATATTTGGAGGAATTGCAAATAATATTCCAACTATTATTAGACCAATGATCATACTGAGATTCTTGCTTCTTCTTGGGCAAAAAAAAAAAGAAAATGAAGGATAACGTTAAGATGAAGGATAATGCTAGGGTAGTAGGAGTCATAATATTAGTAAATCAATGTTTAAACCGCGGATGTTTAAGCTCAAATGTTACATGTTTGAAGCTTTTTGTGATTATATTGCTTATCTAAGGGAGACTTGAAAAGGCATGACATGACATGAATCACATGATTATAAGTGGAGGAGCGTGGATGGTGTATTAGCTTAACTGATTCGAGTTTTGAAAGGCGGTATTCATGATTAATTGGGATCAGATTCCTTCTAAATCATTTATTCTTGTGACTCTTTTTGGGAAAAAAAAGTTATATTTGTAGGTAAGTTAGTAAGTTACCAAACCAACATCTCTCACCTGTCATCCTAACTTAGGTTGGCAAATTGAATCATACCAGTTGAAAGTGCAAAAAATGATAAAAAGGCTATACATGTTCAATACAAACACATATCATACCATATCAAAAACAGGTTAGATATTATCTTTCCATTTGCAATTATTTATCATCAAATATATTTGATTTCATGATTTACAAAAATAATGAAAATTTCTTATTCCGATAACTACACATTTTGCGTGCAGCTGATCACACCATGTAGCCGCCTATAAAAGAACAAAGTAACGCATAAAATACTGCTTGAAGTAACCCCCATACAGCATTGATTGAGTAATCCATATATCACTAACGTAGTAACCCATGGTTGGCCATAAGATTTTTGTTTCGATAACGCGTATTAATACAAATCTAATGATATCTCTTTTGATAACTTTTTACGGGCTTGTTCTCTTCAACTTATTTTCAGTTCGGCCCAGCTTCAATCAGTTATGTTCAATTCATTTCAATTACTAATTTTCTTCTCTCGTAAATTATTCAGTTCATTTCAGCTCCAATCAGTTCAGTAAATCAGAACAGGCCCATACCATAAAAAAAAAGTGTACACGTTAAGTTAAAATCTTATCAACTTTAAAACTTACAAGAACAAATTGAATCAATTAGACTATGTGAACTGAATAGGGTTGGCAATCTCTGACCCGACCCGAACCTGACTCAAAGTTATTGAGAGAAACCCAAATTTGACCCGACCTGAACTCGAACAACCCGAATTCGACCCGGTTTGAACTAAATTTTGTATTTCGTAAATATTAAGTTTTACACTATTTTTGATAGTTTCTAAGCATAACTCAAAATCGACCCGAAATCTAATTCGAACCCGATATGCTGATTCGAACCCGACGTGCTGACCCCAATGACAACCCCTAGAATAGAACATAGTCTTGAAGTATAGGTGTCAAAACCGAACCGACCCGAAAAAAATTATCCGTTTCGAACTGTAACCGATCCGATTTGATCCGAGAAATTCAAGATCCAAACCCGATTTGTAACCGAACTGAACTCAACCCGAATCTGAACTCGACCCGATCTGAACTTAACCCGATATCGATTTGATCCGACCTGAACTCAACCCGAATCCGATTTGACCCGACCTGAACTCAAACCGAACCGATTTGACCCGACCCGAGCTCAACCCGATCCGAAATTGACCCGAAAAATAACCGATCTAATTCGATCTGTTTTGACCCGAACTGATATTAACCCGATCCAATTTTAACTCGATTTGATTTTTACCCGATCCGAATTCAACCCGATCATAATTAATTATTTACTTTTTTATTCAAGTTCTTATACTATATATTTACTAATTATTAATAAGTTAACTTTTTGACTACAAAAAAATAATCCGAAGTCTTAAGTTTACTTCATGTACATATCAATTATATTAATTTACTTTCTAAGCTTTAATAAATGCCACAAAATCTAATAAACCTAAACATTAAGCGGGAGTTAATTGATTTGCTTGTAAAACTCTAGTTAAATGCCTCATATGATTGTACAATTGATGAAGAGTTGTAAACTTGTAATAACCTAAAAAAAATGACATACTTTTTTGTATATATCACCATATGTAACTATTATTCGTCAATATATCACTAGCTCGGTCTCACTTCTCACTTATATAGGTATGATAAGTCATCGATAATTATTCAATCTCAATTTTCCTCAAAGATAAAAATTACACATAACTTGATCAAATGAGAAAACTAAAACTTCGTGCTTCGTAATTAATAATCATATTGACCCAATAATAAGGTAAAAACTAAACAATATCTCTAGTTTAAAAATAACCTTATTTGGATATGAATTTGGTCAACTCGACCAAAATCCAGCCAAACACAAAAAGGAATTGAACCGAATTTGACCGAACCGAAATCAACCCGACCCAAATTCATCCTACCTGAAGTTACCCGGCTAAACCCGTTTTAAACCCGATCCAAATATATCCGAACCGAAAGTGAATCGATCTGAAATTGACCCGATTCGTATCCGACCTAGACTTGATAGACCATGACCCGAATTTGACCCGATCCGAGTTAAAAGGATAATTTTGATCCGAACATATCCGACCCGAGCAGACCCGACCCGAATAGACCCAACCCAAACTCCATCCGATTATCCGAATTGACACCTCTATTTTGAAGTACCTTTTAACCGAGGTTTGATTGCACTATCTCAATTGAGAGGGGTAAACTTTTTCATTAAACCAATTGTTTAGTATAGATATTCAAAATTTTTAATATCAATTCCTTTGTTTGAAGTATTTAGCTTAGTCACGGTCAACCAAACCAAATACGGAATACGCCGTATCATTAATCATTATCCAAACCAAAGAATAAAATAAACCAAAGGGCAAAGGGTCATGTTAATATTGTCAGTAAAAATCAGAAAATAAAATAGGAGTATCGTAAAATAATATCCCCCTGTTTTTCTCAAAAAAAAAAGTGGATTTTAAATAAAGTGGCAAGTGATGAGCACGCCCCTTTTTGGCATCACGTGCGAAAATCACTATTTTAACCTTCTACGGAGTGTATATATGCAGAATATTAAAAAATTATAAATAAATTATATAAATGCATAAAATACTGATAATATACACTTCCCAAGATCACCCAAATATCTGACATAATTAACCTTACCGTACTTTGTCATGCATTTTCTTTTTAATTACTTTAGGAGTTTAGGCCTTGTTATTTTGAATTGCAATTTTCTTATTTTGCTGATTTATTTATTATTATTTTTTTTAGGAAAGATTTAATCTGTTTTGTTGACAACTGTTACTTTATTTGCCCACAAGTTTAGAAAAACAGGACTTTATTTATTCGGTCGTCTATAAAGAATTAAAGACTGTCCAATACTCATATTATACGGACTTACGAAATGTATATATACGATACATATTTAGGAAGAATCATGATATATTGTCAAAATGCTTTTAATCTTATCATTAACCTCACAAATCAAAAATTAACTCAAATTAGAAAACCACTTTAGGAATAAGCAAATGGGGACGGAG
The DNA here is from genome assembly GCF_001683475.1 of Chenopodium quinoa. NCBI lineage: Eukaryota > Viridiplantae > Streptophyta > Magnoliopsida > Caryophyllales > Amaranthaceae > Chenopodium > Chenopodium quinoa. The sequence continues at coordinate 399,888 of NW_018745666.1, forward strand.
AAAGTATTGATTTGACATTCCTTTGCAATCCCCTAAACCCAAACCCAAAATAATTTAAGATTTGGTGTTGTTGCTATAAATCTAATAACAACGGTCATCTATAATCTACACCATTGATTTGGTTTGAAAAATCCAATCGGACGGTAGTAAATAAGAGGGGATCAGAAAAGTATAGTATAAAGCATGGATGTAGTGACAAATAAGCACGAGGGTGAGGGGACATTGAAATTCCCTCACTAATTTTGTGTGTAGGGATGAAAATAGGTGGGTCAAACTATCCTTTTAATCAAAGGGCATGTTTAATGTTTCTTTATAAACCAAGTATATTCCAGGCATAATCACTAATTAGCTCACTTATTGGCTTATCCATAATGTTTAGTGGCTTAAACTAATTCACATGATTTGATCTGATTTAAGTTACATTGATTTTGAAAATGAATTATTCGATAGCGCTATATGTATTACTCCGTGACAATATTCAAGTTAGCAAGCAGGTAACTAACTACTAATAGAGATTTTGTTATCTATATTGATGATGTGTACCTTTTAAGGTACAATATGTAACTGTGGACGTACTATTCATACAAACAACTATTTCAATCGCCACTTATGCCCTTGATAATACTAATATTTATGATAGTTTTCAATAACAAATGCTATTGAGATATCCTGAAATATATTCTACTCGTCTTATTTTACTATCATGATTTCTCTTTGACTAACTAGTTAGGCCATGGACTTTCATGAGAGTGGCTTTTATCCTAGTATCATAGTATGGTCTACATGACCAATTGGACATGCAGTCAATCTTAGGAGCCTTATTCTTAATTGCCTCCACAAATTTTGTGGCATTCCACAGGTGAACATAATTACACCCCGTTTGCCCCATCTTATATTACCCGCTACACATTTTTCATACGAGTACATTTATCTTTTAAAATTCGTCATCGTTTATAATTTGTTATCACACTTCTCATAGAGTTTTTTTTTTTTTTTTTTTGAAAGAATACTCCTCATAGAGTTCAAGAAGTCACCCTACAATTTTGTAGCAATTATTGCTTGTATACAAAGAGGTATTTTGTTTTTTACATAAAAAAAATAACTTAAAAGTTTGAATGGAAAGAAGCAAGTCAAGTTTTTTTTTTTTTTTTTTTTTTTTTGACGGGAAAGAAGCAAGTCAAGTTAATGAAGCCAATTGTGGGCAAAAATTACCTAACTACCTCTGGGAATTCCTTAATTGCATGTGGGTCCATAATTTGATTGCCCAGTTGAATATGATTTCAGGGGCCTACACGAAAAAGCCCAAACACTGGCCTAATGCTAAACAGAAACATCTCAATCCATTTTATGGCCCACATCACTGGGCTTTAACCCAGGCCAACTTATTCTACTTTCTCAGCTTCATAACAGCTCCAACATAGTAAGTCCGGTTCGATTCAGTAAAAATCAATAACTTTACAGACTACTGTAATAAATTTATCATTTGAACCATAAGTTTTAATACCAAAAGTTAATTGTCCGGACCTTCTTATCGAGTTTATAATTAACATAGTATATATTTTAAATGACATACTAAAAGTAAACGTTCTTAAAATGTTAAAGAATAGATTAGTGCATAATTTCCTAATTAAGACATAACCTAGTTTCAATTTCCCTTCCCACAACAACCAGTCTATGGAGAAGTGGGTTGTGGGGGCAATTTTGCTAAAGTGTGAGTCTATGAAACATAAAAATCCAACAGTTACTAACTCCACTATTGTCTTATAGTATCGGATAATTACTACTCTTATGAGTCTTATCTGGGAGACTATGATGTTTGTATATATGCATGCACATGTAATCCAATCAACAAATCAAAAATCTCACTTTTCAAGTGAAAATCTCGTGAATGGGTGGTTGTCATTCTGTTAGAAGTAAGGATTTCATCTCTTCCTATTCTGGTTTATAGTTAGGTTTGGACTGGATCTTCTAGGGTCGGTCTAATGTCGATACTAATAGAGTATAAAACATATTTATAGACTTCAACCATCAAATTAAGCTTTTGGTTGAAATGGTCCATTAACATGGTATCAGGGTCAACGTAATACAAATATTACAAGTTCGAATCTCATCCACCCCTCACTTTCCCCCTACTTTCAAGTGGTTTGGTTGAGATGGTCCGTTAACAAATACAATAAAACACTGACTGTATTTTTGCACAAAAGAAAATTTTATACCAAGGTGGGATATTGTTATATTATTACTTAATATATTTTAGATATAGTAGGAACAAGCAAACAAATTATTCTGATCATAATAGATTTAGTCTATACTTGACAAGGCCAGGTGAAGCTAAAAATGTTGGAATTAAAATGAAGAGAACATGTTTCGTGACATAAAGTCTATCAAATACAAGTATAATTAATAATTTATGAATAAAACGAGAATAAATAATTGTATGTATAGTATAATATATCACTCATAGTTTGTCCAATATACTACAAAGTAGATTTTTAACATTGCATTGATGAGCCATAGTCAATATCACTTTCAATGCAAATCTAAAATAAGATACTTTGTGTTTGTTCCGTATCATTGTCTCCCGCAAAAAATACATGCCATTTCCTCCTAGTTGACATGGGTCCATTTTATGAGCTTACAATAGGTCCCTCCCCATCTCCCTCCAAGTTTAAATTTAGGTTTCATAATTTGCTTGGTGAAAGTTTCATCATGTGCCAATTCATTGTACTTCTCATGGAGTTTCATGTAATCCGAGCAAATGTCAGCTTTCTAATAGAAAGCAGATTTATTGGTATTTTACGTGATTTTCTCATGAATTTTGTAGGAGATATGATGACAATTCAAATATTTATTACATAAAGAGTTGGGTACTAGTGTGACGGCATGTGCCCCATGTTGTGAGGTAAAGGTGTTGATATTTATGAAGACTAAATTAAGTGAAATAAAGAGTTTGTGACATAGATTCAAATGAAATACAAGAATGACGTTGGAACAATTATGCATGCTTGGAGGGTTTCATGTTGAACCAAAGGATAGTATATTCTTTATACAACCACAAGGATGGACAGTGATCGATAACAATGGCATGCACCAAGAGCCCAAGAGGTAGTAGAAAAGCCTTGAATATTGGAAAGTCAGCACCAACAAAAGGCTACAACATAATGTAGCAAGTGCAAAGAGAGTTTGTGATATAACTCATATAAGTGAAATCAGTAGTAGCTTAGCCTTGGAGAATTGGACTACATACCATTTTGACGACTTCAGATTTTGTATTGTCAAATTTCATACATAGCAGCTTACTCACTTTAAGAAAGCATATGTGTTATGTGACATCTCTCTTGTACATCATGCCATATTGACACACAAATTTGAACTCTTGACTATGAATTTTTTTAATTATTTTCAATGTTGTTTGCTAATTTTCATTACTGAGATTATATTTAGAAATTCAAATAATAAAATATTATTGTGCACGAGTCACATACTTATAAAATTATTAATTAGGTCAAAGTTGAAAAATTAGGCATCCAAAGCACTAAGGGCCTGTTCTGATTTACAGAACAGAGCTCAATTGAATATTTTATGACAGAAGGAAATGAAAAATTGAACTGAACTAAATCGAATTGAACTTATTGAAGCTTAATTGAACTGAACTGATCTGAAAATAAATTAAAGAGAACATACCCTAAAGGCCTAAAACCATAAACCATGTGTTTAATTGAGATATTCCAAGTTTTTCAACCTTATCCAATGCTCATTAGGAGATAAAACAATAAAGCCCAACCATTAAAAGCCCATATTCACAACCCATCCCAGCCCATCCCAACACAACAACCTTCTCTTCTTCTAATCTTCCCACAATCCCCTCCTCAAAAACACAACTTCGGCTTAAACAAAAACCAGTAAAACCGAGGAGAGAGAAAATCAACTACTCGAAGCTCTAACAATGGCGGCACCAGACGTTGAAGCAGTCGACTTCGAACCAGAGGAAGACGATCTCATGGACGAAGATGGCGGCGCCGGTGACGTCGACGGCTCTCCTAGGGCTTCGCATCCCAAGCTCAAATCCGCCATTGCTGGCGGCTCCGCTGCTGGATTCGTCAAGAAGACGAAAGGTCGTGGTTTTCGTGAAGAAGCTGATGCTGAGCGTAATAGTCGTATGGCTGCTCGTGAATTTGAATCTCTTGATTCTGATGGTGGACCTGGTCCCGCTCGCTGTTAGTTTTCTTCTCTCTGATTTTGCTAATTTGTTCAATTTATTTGTGTTTATTGTTGTTTTCGGGTTTTGATAGTTGTTGTTAGGGTTTTAGTTGATTGAATTTGTTTATGATTGTTAGGGTTTTGGGAATCGATGTTTTTTTGTTGTTGTTGTGTAATTGGGGAATTAGGTTGTGATTTGTTGAATTTATGGTGGAATTAAGTGGTAATTGGGGATGTTTAGATATTTGTGTGCTAAGTTGTAAACTGTAATGTATACTAGTGTCGATTGAGTGCTAATTGAATGTTGCTGATGAATTAAGGTTTAGGTTACGAGTTGTCAAAGTATAGGGTTTCGGGTTTGGTACCAAACGTAGCAAGTTAGCTCTTTTGGAAAACTGCTAACTTCTAAGCTAGCATTTTTCGATATCAACTGTATTTGTTTTGAACTGCCAGGGTTTTGGAGATAGATTTTTAGTTTGTATTTTGGGTAAGGTTGTGATTGATTGATATTAGTGGAGGAAGTAGGCGGTTGAACATCGTACGAGTATAAAATGGTTGTTGTTTTTTCTGTGTCTTACAAGAGTGCATCTTATAGTCTTGATTGAGTGGAGTTTATTCACTGTTACCGTTGGTGATTGAATGGTGCAGCTTGAATTGTAGTTTAAGGTTGAAAAACCAATTGGTTAATACTTAGTTTTTACTTTTCAGTGAACTACAGATTATAAACCATTTTTAAAACGTTGTAGCCTGAGGTCTGACTGTGAGTCTGTTACTTGTAATTCCTTCATCTTTGGCCTTTTAAGTTCATCATCTTTGGCTGAATTCCTTCATTGATTTTAGCACCTTCAAGTTTCTTTTTCTGTTTAATCTTGGTGGAAGGTTTACCTCTTGCTTGTCTACTGGTGTTGGCTGTTAATGTGTTAAGGGTTTTTAGGCTGCTCCTGATATGAACAATAATGTGGTAAAGATCTGACAAGCTAATTATTGATTACTTTCTATTTTTACTTTCTTCATGGACTTTCTTATTAGATTAACCAAATGTAATATCTTGGCCTTGTATGGAAGTTGCATCAATGTTGAGATTTCAATTTTTTTTTGATGTCTCATATGATTATGGATAAAACTGGTTTTGTAGTATTATGGTATATCTGTATAAGTTTATGATCGACTTTCTTATTTTAAATGTTTAGGTGAGTTTTATCAATACATTTACTCTTATTTTTAATTTCTTTTTTAATTTTTATTTTATTTTGAAAGAATCAATACATTTACTCTTGATGATGGAGCAACTACTTAGAAACCCTTCTTTCATTATCCAACACTCATAGATATTTTCATATCTAACCCTTGCACTCCCAGAAAGAATTGGCATTTACCTTTGCACGTGTAATTTTGGGATCTCGCCAAGTCATGCAACATGGTATAAGGGTGCATATATTCATTGTGCTGTCCTGTGAATTCCTTTCTCTGACATAATTTGGGATTTTTGACGAAGAACTGCAATTAGTACATTTAAAGTGTTTTAAGAGCCATTAGTCTACTTCTTTGGTTGCATTGTTTAACAAGGTTATTCTCACTTGGGGACTTAATTTTCGTATAGTTGAGCTTTTGGAGAAGCATATGTTTGTAGCTGGCTGTAAAAAGATGACTTATTGAAAGCCTGATGTCATGGATCCAACTATGTTTTTTTCCACTCTCCTGCATTAAGTACATAGTAACCATCTGCCAATTCTTGTTGCATGGTAAAAGTTTTTTGCTGTACTGAGACCACGAAACTCAGTGTTGATAGTTAAGGACATGTAGGTTTTTCAACCAGTTTATTGACCTCATTGTTTTGTGCTGCTTAATCTGATTCTTAACAAAAACCTCCAGCTTGGATATATAGAAGATCAGATTTCTTCTGTCTCTTACTTTTAGTACAGTTACGACTTTCTTATATTTCTCCACTCTGATTAGATGTTTTGGTAAGTTTAGATTCATTTACGGAGGCAATTGTGACTTTTGAATTATGGTTTAGAGTTAGGATTGATTGTGTATTTTGGATGTCCCGAATTTTTTTGTTCTAATTGTTTTCATAATGGTTGATCCCTATATGCTTTACAACTCTTGAACACTATTTAAGCGAGAAGAATCAGAAACCAAATCATCACGAGTTAAAATTTACTCCATAATTTTTCTTAGTTTTTTGAATTAACTGAGAAAAGAATAGGTAGGGGAAGGTAAAGATCATTACAAGTGGGTAATAAAGAGAGATTTGGGGATGGAAAATTGGTTAGAAAGAAAAAAAAAAACTTCGACTTTCCAGAAGTATGAACAAATTTCCTAATGGTAAATTACTCCATATAACATATTGATCCTTAGTGAAATTAGTAGTTATAAAAGTGGACGAGCTTATCTTTCCTTGATCAGTTGATCGCCTAGAGTTTTGTTTGATTTACTTTCTCATGTACTGCTGATAGTTTGTGGTTGTGGATTTCTATTTATCCTGGTCTCTTTGTTTGTTGTTAAAGGTCTTGAAGCTGAAATGAATTTTGGTTTTCTTGTTTTATGAATTTTTTTTATTAAAATTTCTTCAAGCAAAATTCTAACAAATTTCCTTCATTGCAGCAATCGAAGGCTGGATTGTACTCGTCACAGGAGTGCATGAAGAGGCACAGGAAGAAGATCTCCTTAATGTCTTTGGAGATTTCGGTGAGATTAAGAACTTGCATTTGAATCTGGATCGCCGTACTGGATTTGTCAAGGTGCGATAGTTATTCTCTCTTAAAAGTGTATTGGTCGTTTTGATTTGATGCGTTTTTCTTTCTTATACTGATTCTGAAACTGAATTCAGAAATGATTATTGCTTGAATGTCTGCTGTCCATTTTATTATGTCTGGTTATGATTAGTTTTGTTGATTTGGTCTAGCATAATAATTGGTATGGTTCAAGACTATATCTATTGTCAAGGAATATTGGTGGCGCTGTTTGTCATAGGATCTAGTAAAGTCTGTGGTTCCTTTTAGAATGAAGAGAGGAAGGGGTTACATGTCCCTTAGAATTTAGAGATCAGAGGATGAAATATCGTGATGAATGATTGGACAATTTGGAGGATTTTGGCGGTAACTGAAGTTTCTGAGGAAGGGATTTATAATTGGTGTCAAACTTTTCTTCCGCTCCACTTATTATACATTCCTGGTGCAATGTGTAGCGTGGCTTGTTCAGAAGATTTTTTTGGTTTGGCTTGATGGGGATTGATGACAAAAAACTGTTTTGATTGCTGCATTTGAGGATTAATTATTTGGTGAAATTCCTGAGTTATGTATGTACCCTATCTCTCTTGATTAAACAAATGTAGTTTTGCTGTAGTTTATTTCAATTTGGCGAGTTTTAAAGGTTGGGGCCAGTTGGACAATATGTTATGCAATATGATTTGTAGGTGATTGAGGGTGTAGGTTTATGTGAAGGATGTGTGCTTAAGCACAGGGAGAAGAAGCCTTTTTTTGTTTGATGATGTTATGTTTTGTCTTATTTTAAGCTTGCACATTGCTTATTCCGCCATTTATATTTGGGAAAGATCCATGATGTGACTTGGAGGGCACTTGAGAAAGCTTTAGTGATGAGAGACCTTATGGACAACAGCAACATAAAACTTCAATTACACTTGTAAGTAATTTATTAGAGGTGCATGCAAAGAAAGACTGTTGGACAGTTGGATTGTTAAGGCCTCTGTAGCAAACATTTCTGTGGAGCTCTATGTTCTATCCACCCACCCCCACACACACAGACAAAAAAAATAAAATAAAGAAAAGGTTAATGCTTGTGATGCATTGTGTATGAAAACTATAATTCAACTAGTCAGATTGTTGAATTGCATAAGTCTAATATAGGCTTGAGCTATGATGTTGCTTTGATCTTGGTTTAAGCCCTTAGGCATGGGAAGCTGTGGGGGTCCGAAGAATTTTGGTGACTTGGTTTTGATATAATTGGAAGGTATTCTGAGCTAATGCGAAGTAATTATTTCCTTTTTGAAATGAATAGAAGCACCTAATTTGTGAGTCAATTTTTGAACAGACTTCAAAAGGTTCATCTTTCTGCAAATGATACAGCTATTTCAGCTGCCTACACTGAATAAGTGGATAGTGGGGGGTGGTCTGCAAATGTGCGATTCTGTATGTATGCTTATTGTCCTGGTTGGCTGTGATGCTTCTCTGTGGCTTGTGTTTGACACACTAGTCTGTAAATGGCTTATTGGGCACTTCCCTTCCCCAAGCTCTGTTTATTGATATAAATCTGTCAAATCCTACTAAAGAAAGGATCAGCTTCTTTTCTTTTTTTTTTTTTTTTTTTTTGGGAAGATCAGCTTTTTTTTTGCTCTACCTGGTTTGTGGAAAATAGCAATGTTCCACAACTCTATACAAAGCTCTTGGGGGTTTTGAGGTGGTTGTGTTGCTAGTTCTGTGGAGGTGTTGGAAATCTGCTTTTAGCTTCGTTCTCTATTCTAGTATTCTTTTAAAAAAATGTTTAGCTATTGTTTCATCACCTTTTATGTTCCAGTTTTTGGTTTGGTTTCCTCATATAATATTTTCCTCTTGTTTGATGTTTATCTTTAGGGTTATGCCCTGGTTGAGTATGGGAAATATGAAGAAGCACAAGCTGCAATAAAGGAGATGAGTGGTGCCCAAATGCTTGAGCAGCCGATAAACGTTGATTGGGCTTTCAGTAATGGGCCTTACAAGAGGAGGGGCAACCGTAGAAGGTTTGTCTTTATAAGTTTTGACAGTTATTAAGTGTTGGGATTTCTTGGTTTCATACTATGGCTACTTCATTGGCTTTCCAGCTCCGTTTGGTACCTAATTATTTTACTTTCTAGAGTAACTACTGGTTGTAGCATCTCTTTTTGACTGTTCTTTTTAACTAAAAAAATCTAATTAACTTATCAACTGTTACATTGTTCTTCTATCACTTTGTTTAAGCACTGCACTAGTTCCTCAGTTGCTATGAACAACTTCATGAGTGGATATATCTAGATAATCTGTATTGCACTTTTTGCTAATCAGCTGTTTTACACTCCTATTATAGATGCTTTTGCCTCCACATGTTTGACAAGTTTTTATTTATTAATGCAGATCCCCTCGCGGTCACCGATCAAGGAGTCCTAGAAGACGATATTAAATCTGTTTGTTGCTTTTGGAAGTTGTGGATACCTCACCTGATTTCGAGTTCAAGGCATGTGGTGGAGCTACTTTTTTTTTTGGCCATGATAGTGAGGCATTAGTGTGTACGAGTATTTGTTTACTGAATGATTCATCCTTATACATGCTTTTGTTAATGAATTCTCAATTATGGAAGAGTGGCGGTTTGGATATCATTTTCTCAATGTTGAGTGTACACTATTTCTTACTTGTATTGATCTAGGTTTTTAGCCGTATGACTACTAATTTTATATTTGTGGAATTTGTATGGTTATTATTCTTTTAACTAATGTGTGTTTTCCCTTTCCCCACCCCAAAAAAGGATCTAATGCTCTGAATCTCTGATATGAAATTTCTGAAGCTCTACAGACCAAGCCAATATCTATTTGCCTAATGATGGCGGCTGGTAATGAGTATATAATTCTTGTTCTCTCGTTATCCAAGCTTATTGGCATGATGTGGATGGGTTTTAAACGAATTCGATTGTTGATCTTTGTTTCTTACTGTATTTTGTAATAAGCAGGTAAGCTGCTACCCGTAATGGGGTATTTACAAGTGAGGTGATTCTAGTTGATATACAGAGTACAACTTTCCACCCAAGTTGGCTTCAGGGCTTGAGAGTCCACTTTCATGGGAATTCAAGTTTCAACATCAAATGTAGTTATAAGTAGTGTACTCTTTGAAGAGGTGTGGCCTTAATGAATTTTGAGTCAATTTATATCTACAAAGTTATAAAGCCTCCTTTGAAAACGTATGCTAGTGTTCTTTAATGACATTGCAAGTGCTCTACTGTTCTTAAATGACATACATTCTTTGCTCAATGATTTTAATTGATGCAGATGAGCGTAAAACTGTTTAAGTAGTAATCTGCTCTCTATCAAATAGTAGTATGTTATCAATGAATTGAGTATACATACATGTGGAAAATGTGTATGCCACGAAATTCTAAACCAATTTGTTACGATATAAAGACAAATTTGCTTTAATAGTTTTCAATGAATTGAGTGAACATCTAGAAAGAATGCTTGTTTGATGGCTCCACTATGTATAGTATAACCGTATAAGTAAACTCTCAAATCTTAATAATGTGCTAAATACTTAGATAGCTTCAAAGTCATTTCGAAAAAATAATTAAAAGATAGACAGTTTCAAAGAAACAATTTCACTTTGTACATCTTTGTATTGTACACAGTATATACCAATTTTATAGGCAAAAATCTCGATGCTAAAAATATCTCGAAATTTTGACAAGAAAAATCTTAACTACTTGTATATTCTATTCTCGGAAAATGGAAGCTACAGTACAAAATTAGACAACCACTTCCTATAATAGAAACTTTCTGTTAATCATCAACGGTAAATCCCATCCTTCAGAATTAATTTCACCCGCCAAATTTGTGAAAACCTCATTATCAAGCTCATAAAACCCAAAACTTTGACTACCAAATTTTATCATAATCTTTCCTTCACTCTCACAATCTCCACCGTTGATTTTAATTAAATGGCCCAAAATTCTTACATCATGATGATTAATTCCCATAAGATCAATTTTATATTTCTTTACCCAAAAATTAGGAAAACCCTTGTTTTCTTTCTCCATCATCCAAATATCCATGCTCGATTCCCAAGGTAATCTATCTGTTAAACACAGGAAATCCCTAATTTCAACCAAATCCAAGCATTCAACTGAACGATTTGAGCATGATTTGGGGAAATAATTCAACCCAAAACCCTCCATTTCAATGTCAAAAGACATGATCTTTATGTTTTCTGGGTTGAATTTCTTTTCCCCAATTAACCAGTAAAATTTCCCATCAACAAATGCATAATTTTTTCTACCCAGAAAATCAAATGGGCAAATACCAAGATTATTCCACTCGTCTTGTGATTCGAACCCGAGATCTGAACTGGGTTTGCTCAGAATTTCACACATTATTTCCTGAGTTTGACAGTAATGAAAATTGTCAGATTTCTTTTCAATGGTGTAAAAATGGAGGATTTTGAAAACGTTTCGAAACGAGGAAAACCCAAATGCCCACCCAAATGATGAATCGAAACGACGACGGTTTGAATTAGGGAGATTAGTGATTCTCATGGTAATGGGATCATAGAGAAATGCATTGGTTTTTGTGATTAAACAGAGGATTCCATTGCAGGTTAGGGTTGAAACTAATGATTGATCAAAATTGGTTGAAATTTGAGTAATTGGGGTTCCATCAATATAGTAGGAAGATAATTGGGTTGATGGGTTTTCAATGATTTGTTTAGTGAAGAGTAAAATTGGGTTGATTTTGTGTTTTTTATGGTAAAAACCTCTGAATTCTGGGTTTTGATATAGATAAAATAGCCATTTCTTACAAACACAGCGTAATTGATAGAGCTGTTTTAATGGGATTCTTGATAAAATGTCGAAAATTATGTCTTTTGGAAGGTTGTTGAATTCTAATGATTCTAGTTCTTCTTCATCCATTTGGAGAAGAGGGATAAGGAAGAAGATGATGAGGAGGATGTGGATTTTTTTTCAATGAGCTTGTGATTATTATAGAGTTGGGATTTGCTGACGGGGTGTGAGATTAAGATTGATCAATATCGGATATTAACTTAGACTTTCTCTTTATTGACGATTTTTGAATTAAAATTGAGGAGTAATAATGTAAGAAGCTTGACTTGTTAGAAAGAACAAAGAAGCTCTAAAAGTTGTTTCTTACTAGATTGGTTTACCTTGATTCATTGACTATAATTGAGATATGATACAAAGATAACTCATGACTACACGTCATAATTAAGCTAAACATTAATGTGTATGTCCAATAATTAATGTTAATTTTCTTGACAAAATTTTGAGACATGGAAGAAGAAAGTTTCTTTGGAGTGTTGATTTGGTGAAATTTGGTTATGACGTAGTACTTTCTCTTGAGAAAATTAATCGCGGTAGTAGAAGCCGCGATCAATGGAGATTAGGAATTAATTAATTCATATAGGGGTAGCATTGTAGAACATGTTGTGGATTTCCCATCTTGTCCCACTGTGTATCTCATCCATATGTCCTTTTCTATTTAGAGATCAGCAACTATCTATACTATCTATTAACATATAATGCAAATGTACTTGTCTCTCAATTAATAGAAAACTAATGATTTATTATTCTTCTTGCAGATGGGGGTTCAGCAGTAGGTTTGGCCTCTTGCCAACATCACGATTCGATTCTAGATGTGTCGTAATCATATGATTATTGAGACGATAATGACATACGCACAACTATAACCATGTGGTTATAGAGTACATCAGTAGAATTCTGAATTTATTTGACTCAGTCCACCAGTTTTCATTGCATCTATATTCTGATATTGTTGAAGTTTCTGCTTTTAATATTAGAAATACAATAGCGACAATTTTACAAGAAAGAAAGAAAATGAAGTGTCTAACTTTGTATGAAACTGTACAGTGAATATTGAAGACAATTTTACAGGCAAGGCTCTTGTAGCTTAAGGCATCAGGCTTCTAAGCTGCATCTTGTCCTGCTGCGCTAGATTGAGGGTAAAAAGTTTGGTGTCATTGCTTTACTATGTACAGTATGGTTACTATGGTATATTTCAGTATCTCCTAGCTTCTGTGCTTCTGCATTGTATGCTTGCTACAATCTTTAAGGTGCTTTTTCTATCTGTATCTTCCAGCTTCATGATGCAGCAGCAGCCCAGAAATTTTCCGTACATAGGCTTGTGGGAGTTGCAATTATTTTTGACCATATCCAATCGGATGCCTTCACTTGATGCATCTCTGCCAACTGTCATATGACAAGGTGAGCAATTAGCTACGACTGTTAGTGAGCAATATAGCTTTTTTACGAGATTCACAGTCTATATGCTTCAATTTTATGCAATGGAAACCATTGAATTTTCTGTCTTAAAACTTTTCCTTATACAATGGAAACCATTGAAATTTCTACCTTAAACGTTAATTGTGTCATGGTTATTTTGCAATTATTGAATAATTTACAAAGGTAAAGAAATGATATCTTTGTGATTAAATGCTTACTCTGCCATCTCTTAGCTCAAATATTACTTTATTTTCTGCTGAACGAATTGGCCTTGTTGATGCCACCTACGGTCAGATGATTCACATATCACAATATCAGTTATCAACTTATCATAGCAGTTTAAATTGTGCAATAGAGTTAATAAGTACATCTGAAACTCACCTTAGGATCACAGTTTTGGTTTGTCTTTCTTAGTTTGGGCTCTTCTGCACTGTCCACACTAGCAGTATCGAAACAAATGCCTTTTTCTTTCCAATGCTTCAGCTTTTCCTCTCTTTCTTGTTCAACTGGTGTATTTTCTGAATCTGGAAATCCACAGTTTCTCCACTTCCATTCTCCTTGGTTGAAGTGCCTTAGGTAAACTTTCCCGTCTGAGCCAACTAAGAACAACTGATGACCCTCAAAGCCTGGCCCAGGCGCTCCAGCTATTCTCACCCCATTTGGGGTGCCATGTTCAACCCATACCCATCCATCAAGTGAGTTCCATTGATATTCTACTAGTCCACCATCTCCTGAAATCATGAAAAGAGAGCCCTCCAAAGATAGTGTTGATGGCCTCATAGCTGTCCCGGGCAATCTTGAGAGAACTAGGTGCTGAGATTGATAATGTTCATGCCATAATCCAGACAATCTATTATATTGATACAATCTTCCATTCCTTCCGATGACAAAAATTACCTTGTCCCTGCACACTTCTTGGTCTACTATTGTTGCAATCTCTGTATCTGCAGGGCTTTTGCAGTCTTTCCATTTAAAACTCCTGAGAGCAACCTAGACAATAGTGTCTGCCGTTAGTCTCTCAGATAAACTCCGCTGTTAAAAAATATTGGCAACCTTGTTTAGGGAGGCATAATGAGAGGAGATCAATTCACATTGTTCCAGCCTGTAAAGGGAAGCACTTACTAAAGAATTTCAATCTAATTAGTTGGATTTTCCCACTCTCATTATCTTCAACCTTTTTTAGGGATTTGTGAAAGCCAATAACAAACAAGTACTACTTTAGGAAACGTGACAATCCACTGGACATCCTCAAATACTATGTGACTGTTATCCCTGGATAGAGGATGACAAGATGTAGTTAATTTGAACTCTGTAGTTTAGGTTTCATTATTTTGTCACTGGGAAAGCATTTAGAATGCTTATTTTAGTTTTATTTTTGACGGCAATGACTAATAAGAAATAAACATATAGTTATGCCTCTAAGCTTCAAAGCAACAGGAAAAAACAGTGATTGTTTCCAATTGGAAAATGCAATTGAGCAAACATTAGTATCTTGCATTTTAGTGCTTCACAACTTACAGTGAACTGCAGTAGTGTTCCCTTCTTGCTTACAAAATAAATTGCATCATTTGCCGTAACTTTCTTTCCTGTACCGTGGATCCTGTCCCATGGAGGGCCACCAATTATCTCTTTCCCTTTCTTCATGGCAGTACAATTTATCCACTGCAACTCGTTGTTGCTTCTCTCTCTGATTAGCAAAGTACCGTGGATGTCAACTAAGAACAGACTCCCATTATAGCTCCCAACTGCACCCTGCATGGCTGTTGGGTGGTCATGCTTCAGCCATAGTCCTATGTTGTCATTGTAAAGATACTCAAAAGTCAGGCCACTACTTGACACCAGGAAAAATGATCTACCTCCTTGTATCACTCTCATGCCAAAGTTTACATTCACCCAATTCTCTTCCAATTTATGCTCTTCCAATGGTTTTTCTAGTTTGATGCCTGACATATCGGGGATTAAGTAGTTCTGTTGCATTCCCTTTCGCCTTCTTGTCATACTTCTTGTGTTTGTGAAATCATTTGTTTCATCCTTTACACCCATTATGCAATTGGAGGGTCCACGGTCCTCAGTACAATACTCTGCATTCCATCCTTCAGTCTCAGGGGCATCTAATATTGACCAAACATACTTCAATGACAATCTTTTACGGGTACTGATTTGAGGATTTGGTCCTGAATATTCACCGCCTAAACCTGATAGATGTAGTTCTGCAATCCTGCCGTCATCTAGTGGGAAAAGGATCCTACCAAGTTGATATGGTATCCCTTCTACACCTCTTGCTACCTTTGCATGTGGGGGATGCATATGATTTACCCATGGCTCTTCTAGTTGGTACTCTTGAGCCACTCCTATCAGGACACAAAAATAAACATCAGTTCCCTTGTTTATATATATGTTTTTTTTCAATGTATTAGAGATTAAAGGCCGATAAATGCATAATGATTTAGGAAATATCTCTCGTACAAGCTCCCTAGAATCTTGATGGACTCCATGCAATTGATCATCCAGTTTATTACTCCCTCTGTCCAGACTTCAGAATAAAAGTCACTTACATAGTATACTCTTTTAGGATCTCCTGATTAACTTTATTTTTCTTATTACATACACTAATTGTTAATGATATTTCCACTATTAATACTAATTGATGGGAGAGGATAGGAGTGACCCAATTATAAACATGTCTTTTTCTAAAATCTTGTCATATCTTAGATTAGGAGGGTTTGAGACAATGTGATTATTAACTCTGGATGGAAGGTGTGTTATATCAGATTTTCATCAAGACGGACTCCTTTAGGCATTATAAGGACAAATTTCCTTGTAGAGGCTATGATTTCTTTCATATTAAAATTTTATACCTATACTAACCTCTATTCTATGCTACATCTCATATAAGCATTGTCTATAGCTCTAAATTGCTGTTATATAACTTGAATTATCATATTAAAGAGGAATTCTGTGTTAAAATTGGTGAAAATTCTAAACTGTAGAGAGCTCTATTCTGTTTTTCCTGATTGTTTACGTGTTTGTTTTCCTGCTTGATATTCCAGTATTGAGCCTGATGCAGTTGTCAGGAGCACTGAATACTTCTCACTGGATTCATCTTCTGGAACTGGTGTGATTGATGTTAGGAGTTGATCTTCTGGACTCCCATGTACTATCCATTTCCATTTTCTCTGGTTCAGTCGCCTCTCAACCAGCTTACCCGCCTGCATATGCAGATAAAGGAATAGCTACAGTGAGAAGATAAGACCTGAGGATGCAGTGTTGAAAATCTTAGCCCTGAGACTAAAACATCTGCGATGAACATTTTTGTGTGTGTGTGCGCGTGTGTGTAGAAGGGGAATTAATGAAGTATTCTGTATAACATAATTGTTCTGTGTGGAATCAATGTGAATATGTAAGAGATCTTTCCTAAAAACGTAATTGATTTATGAATTGTGGTTTCTAATATGTTGTGACAGAAATAATACTACTATTTGTCTTATTTACTTCTAATATAGTGTGCTTTTGTAAAATCAGTTGTGACATCATGAGTTCATGACAACTAATTCTTGGTGGAGAAAATGTGCACTCTTGTCATGTTTGAGGTTACCACACCTTGTTCAGCAGAAACAGTGATATTGAAGACGCTCCTCCTAGTCCTTGAGCACTGCAACCTCTTGATGGTAGCAAGGAAGTATCTTCTGCTGACCCTTCTTTCCATACGTGCTTCTTCCATGGTGGTTTTGTATTTTTATCATGCTCGTAAAGGTCTCCTGCCGAACTATGGTATGCAAATTTCATATCATATGTTTCACAATTTTCATCAATTCTTTGTATTTAGTCACTATCTATGCAGATTTAGGTAGGAAGTTGCTGGAAAGAATAGCAGATAAAAATAAAATTCAATTTATGGATATTTGCTCCTGAGTACTGAAGGGACATTTTTTGGAGACACATGGAGTGTTTGTTTGCACTTTTATTAGCTCACCTGATTGTGAATATAAGGTTTGATCTGATTGTACCAACATCGGCTATTGCTGCAACATCTGCTCCTGGTGGCTGCCCATAATTAACCCACCTGTTTGTGTTCACAAAACAGAACATGTAAATATCATCAGTGACACATTCAACATCAGCTTTAGAAATTTCTGTTCGTGAACAGGAAGTTCAAGCAAATTCTACACTGATCATATATATAGTTCATAGATGTACAAGTATTGAATTTATAACAGAAATTTGTGGCGTACCTCAGAGGTTCAACCTCTGCAAGTTCTAACAGTGATCCATTTTTTGTGCAGAAGTAAATTCTCCTGAGGGATGGGCAAATTTTGTCAGTCATTCTGAATTTCTGATTATGGAAGCTGTTATGCTCAACACAGCTTGAGCAATAAGAAAATCCAACTACTCACTCCCCATCTTTAGTAACAACTCCAGACTTTATCAAACTTTGCTCTATTTCTCCTCTTGTATTGTGATCAGCTGAAGCTTCAAGCTTTATCCAAACCAGTTGCAAATTTTCAACCAGTTGCATCTGAAAAGGTAAGGAACCATCAAAACTGAAAGCAAATGCAGACCAACCTAGTATTAATAAATTATACTAATCGGACTCTCATTCAACCTCAAGTACCCATGTCAGATCCTCGAATATCCAACATATGTATGGACAATTGACACTTGGAGTGGTATCAATGTTTGACACCAATACCCAAGTTCGAGTAACATAGCTCTCAAATTTTCACCTGATATAAAAGAGCATTGCAGTCTATTCACATAATGATTGTCACCTAATTGTTAGATATATCTGAGTCTTATTATACACTCACAGAACTGTACCTGATATAGATACCCTGCTTCAGAAAGAGCAAGAATAGTCTGATTGACAAAGAACACAGATGTTGCTGGCTCTGCAGATGCAGGCAAATCGTGGGGAGCAATCACCCATTGTACACCATTCCAGAATCTCTCATAGATTGACCCACTCTCACCGGTGATCCAGACTGATGCATCAGACATTTTTGTCAAAGAAACGCGATTCCTCAAAGGTAAAAGTCTTTTGTAAATTTCCTTATTTGCTTTCCTTCCTGTATTATCACCATTCCTCGGTTGACTCTCACCTTTCTCTGGTGCTTGGCGGATAGAACCTACAACGGTACAATTACCATTGATACAAGTAACCAGATCATAAGGCAGTTCCACAGGCACCCAACTGTCTGTTTTCCCATCAAACCGAAAATACCGGTTGATTTTCGGCCTTGGAGGGGTTGTGACAGACCCAAAAGCAGCAAACCAAGTCAATGATAAGCTGCTAACCAAGATTATTGACACCAAGTATGCATCTGACATGATTATTATGCATAAACATTCAGAAAACAAGGGGAA
The DNA here is from genome assembly GCF_001683475.1 of Chenopodium quinoa. Classification (NCBI taxonomy): domain Eukaryota; kingdom Viridiplantae; phylum Streptophyta; class Magnoliopsida; order Caryophyllales; family Amaranthaceae; genus Chenopodium; species Chenopodium quinoa. Next base: position 418,443 of record NW_018745666.1, read on the forward strand.
GAAAAAATCCAAGACTATACTACAAAAAGGAAGGATATTTTTGTGATAGAAAGGCAGGTATTTGAATTGTTGGTTGTTCTTATGGTTATGGAGGGGTGACCCATATGATATGGGGTCCTTAACTAAAACGGTCCAAGCTATATTTTATGAAAGCTTATTTATATATGCAGAATTTTTTGGGGGACCATAAAATGGGAACTCAAGTGGGGTTATCTGATCATCAGAAAACGGTCTTCACAATCAACTGATCTAGCTACTAGTAGATCAGAAATACAAGAGTTGGAGGAGAGAGTTGGTGGTTAATGACTTAAATCATAAGGTAATCATTCTTTCGGTTTGGAATTAATAGTCATATGTACACTTAGGGCCTATTCCGATTTACTGAAAAAAACTGAGCTGATCTGTTATGAGAGAAAGAAATTAGGAACGAAACTGAATTGAATAGAAATTAAGCTGAATAAAATAGACCCTTATTTTGAAATATATGGAAAAGTTTTCATCTTTACTAAAATAGTAATTTTTCTTGAAATATTATTGAGTCGATGTAATCTATGTTTGGGTGATAAATAGTATGTTATTTTGCATATATTGATTCGAATAATAGACAAGATTTTTTTCGTGAAATTAATTTTGGAAGGAGCAAGTTAAAAAGAATAATTAGATTCATGTGGAATTGCTTTACAGAACTTTTAAAAGGGTTTATTGTAGCCTCATTTTCCATACCTAATGTGGTGACTTTCTACAAGTATGATTACTTAAGCTCATTATTTATTTCTTAGGCTCAGAATTATTTCTTTATTGGTGAAGCATTATTTTATTCCCACCTTCTTTGCGTAAAGTGTAGCTTAGCTCTTTGGATTCATCTCCATCACTTAGACAAAGCAAAGGGGGATTTATCCTTTGGGTCCCAATCTTCATCCATATAATATGCTCTTTAACTAGATGAGTCCTTCATCAATATTATGGGTTTTGGTTCGATTATTAAATCATACAACCAGTTGTACTTTAATTGAAACGAACACACTTTAATGTACAAGTGCATATAATTAGCGTGTGCACAACATATATTGAGTATTGACAATTTGACACGTGAAGCCACACTCACCTACAAATTAATGCGTGTTATTGTTCCATATACTTGGGTGTAAGATATCAATTGCCGTCTTAGTCCAAATTTTCTTAGACTATGAATATGGACCATATTGTAAGAGAAAGTATCAGCTGAGATAAGCTATCTCACCTTAAGAAAGTTAAACTTTTTTGGTGAAAGCGAAATGTTACAGTTGTATAAATTAAATTGTAAACTAGATGATCATCAATGATTTTAGCAGTTAGATCACTGATTGATCAATGATCAGGTACGTCAGATCTAATGGTGGTGGAGCCTTCATCCAACGGTTGTGAGAGCTGATCATTTTGTAGGCCCCACATGAATTTGGAATCTTGAGCTGATTCAAAGAATCTTATGTTTGACTTAATTATTTCCCATTATTTGTACTGTACACGACAGCTGTCAATTCGGGTAAACGGGTCGGGTAAGCGTAGGTCGGGTAAGCGTAGGTCGGGTCAACTCGGGTCAGGTCAATTCGAATTAATTCCATAACCTATGCAGGTTGGGTTTGGATTGGGTCATGCTTGAGTCAGATCACGTCGGGTCATACTTCTTATCATGTTTAGGTCGAGTTAGTAACAGGTCGGGGTACATTCAGGTCGGGTTTAATTCAGGTTTTATTGGGTTAAAACGGGTTAGGGTAATTCTCGGGTTCGGTTCAAGTCAATAATTTGCGAGTTAGAATAAGGTCGGGTCATTCTCAGGTTTAAGTCGGGTTCGGTTTAAGTCAATAATTTGCGGGTTATAATCGGGTTGGGTCATTTTCAAGTCGGGTCATTCTCGGGTTCAAGTCGGGTTCGGTTCAAGTCAATAATTTGCGGGTTATAATCAGGTTGGGTCATTTCCACGTCGGGTCATTCTCAGATTCAAATCGGGTTATGTTCAAATCAATAATTTGCAGGTTATAATCAGGTCGGGTGATTTCCAAGTCAGGTCATATTCGGGTTCAACTAATTATAAATAGATAATTATCATTTTTATCAAGCTAATTATTTCCGTTGACTATAATATATATGGCAATATACTAGGGAACTATAGAATATAATTTAGGAAGATAATTATCTGCTTTAACCATACAACAAATATATACTATCTTTAACTCTTAAATTTGAGGATGATGCTCCTTTCTTTTGCTGGCTGGACCGACTTAGTCTCCCTAGACAAAATGCTTTGATCAACAACAATAAGGTGGCCTAAATTGCATTTAAGGTGATTTGAAATCGGGTCAGGAACAATTTGGGTTGAATTTAGGTCGGGTCAATAGCAAGTCGTGTTGATTTCGAGTTGGGTTAGTAATAGATCGGGTTGAAATTTTGGGTCGGGTTAGTAATAGGTCTTGTAAAATTCGGGTCAGGTCAATAACAAGTCGGGTTGAATTTGGGCCAGGTTCATAACAAGTCGGGTTTATTTCGGGTCGGGTTTGTAACAAGTTGGGTTAAATTCGGGTCGAGTTGAATCAAGTAAGGTTAGTAATAAGCCGGGTTAAATTCGGGTTTTGACGGGTTAAAATGGGTTTGGGTCAATTTTGGTTCAAGTCGGGTTTGGTTCAGGTCAATAATTAACGGGTTACATACGGGTCGGGTCATCTCCAAATCAGTCCATGTTCATGTTCAAGTCTCACATACTCGGGTCAACTCAGGTCTAGGGTTGGTTTCATTTAAGGTGATTTGAAATCGTGTCAAGAATAATTTGGGTTGAATTTAGGTCGGATCAATAACAAGTCGTGTTAATTTAGAGTCGAGTTAGTAACAAATAGGGTTAAATTTTTGGGTAGGGTAAATAATAGGTCTTGTAAAATTCGGGTCGGATCAATAACAAGTCGAGTTTAATTTGAGTCAGGTCAATAACAAGCCAGGTTGATTTCGGGTCGGGTTTGTAACAGGTTGGGTCAATTTCGGGTCGGGTTGAATTCAGGTCAGGTAAGTAACAATTCAAGTCGGGTTAAATTCGGGTTTAGACGAGTTAAAACAGGTTTGGATCAATTTCGGTTCAAGTCGGGTTCGATGCATGTTAATTAAATTGGCCGTTGTAAACCGGCAAATCGGTGCAAGTTGTAAATTGGTAAATTGGATGGTTCCACCCACCCAATTGGACTCCCAGAGGGTATTAGGGAACATGATAAACATTTCGGCAATTTTTATTTCGGGCAAAAAAAAGTCAAAATTTTCCAAAATTGAAGGCTAATGTCCACGTTTTTTGAGAAATTTTGGAGGTTTCGGGGCCCGGTTTCACAAAGTCTTGAGATTTTAGGGAATACATCTGGGGATCATATAATGTCGTTTGGATCAGAACCATATATGATCATTATATGTTGTTATAGATGTTCGTGGTAGGCTTGAGTTAATGAAATCGGTGCAAGTTAGTTGTAAACCAGTAAATTGGTCGTTTAAAGGAAAATTGGATGGTTTCACCCACCCAATTAGACACCCGGAGGGCACTAGGGACCATGATAAACATTTCGGCAATTTTTTTTTTTCCGGGCGAAAAAAAGTCAAAAAATTCCAAAATTGAATGCTAATATCCACGCTTTTTGAGAAATTTTGTAGTTTTCAAGGCCCGGTGTCGAAAAGACTTGAGATTTTATGAGATACATCTCGGGGTCATATAATTCCGTTTGAAACCATATATGATCATTATATGTTATATATGTTCGTGGTAGGCTTGATTTAATGAAATTGGTGCAAGTTGTAAACCGATAAATTGGTTGTTTAAAGGGAAATTAGATAGTTACACCCACCCAATTAGACTCACGGAGGGTATTAGGGACCATGGTAAACATTTAGACAATTTTTATTTTCAAGCAAAAAAATGTCAAAAAATTCCAAAATTATAGGCTAATATCCAATCTTTTTGAGAAATTTTGGAGTTTCAAGGCCCGGTGTCTAAAAGCCTTGAAATTTTAGGAGATACATCTCGGGGTAATATAATGTCGTCGTTTGGAACCATATAAGCTCATTATATGTTGTCATAATTGTTCATGGTATGCTTGATTTAATGAAATCGGTGCGAATTGTAAACCGGTAAATTGGACGTTTAAAGTCAAATTGGTTGGTTCCACCCAGCCAATTGGAATCCCAGAGGGTATTAAGGGCCATTGTAAACATTTTGAAATTTTTTTTTTCAGGCGAAAAAAATTTCAAAATATTCCAAAATTAAAGGCTAAGATCCATGCTTTTTGAGAAATTATGGAAATTTCGAGTCCCGGTGTCGAAAAGTCTTGAAAATTTAAGGGATTTATCTCGGGGTCATATAATGTCATTTGGAATCATATATAATCATTATATGTTGTCATAAATGTTTGTGGTAGGCTTGAGTTAATGAAACCGGTGCAATTTGTAAACCGGTAAATTGGCCTTTTAAAGGCAAATTGGATGGTTCCACCCACCCAACTGGACTTCTGGAGGGTATTAGGGAGAGTGGTAAAAATTTAGGCAATTTTTATTTCCGGGCGAAAATAATTCTAAAAGTTCCAAAATTGAAGACTATTATCCACGCTTTTTGAGAAATTATGGAGGTATCGGGGCCCGGTATCGAAAAGTCTTGTGATTTTAGCAGAAGCATTTCGGGGTCATATAATGTCGTTTGGAACCATAGATGATCATTATATAAAGTCATGAATGTTCGTAATAGGCTTGAAATATTGAAATCGGTGAGAGTTGTAAATCGGTAAATTGGCTGTTTAAAAGCAAATTGGATGGCTCCACCTACCCAATTGGACTCCCTCAGGGTATTAGGGACCATGGTAAACGTTTCTACAATTTTTATTTCCAGACGAAAAAAGTTAAAAAAATTCAAAAATTGAAGGCTAATATCCACGCTTTTGAGAAATTTTGGAGTATTCGGGGCCCGGTTTCTAAAAGTCTTGAAATTCTAGGGAATACGTCTCGGGGTCTTATAATGTCGTTTGTAACCATATATGATTGTTATTTGTTGTAATAAATGTTCGTGGAAGACTTGAGTTGATTAAATCGGTGGAAGTTGTAAATAGGTAAATTGGTTGTTTAAAGGCAAATTTGATGGTTCCACCCACCCAATTGGACTCCCGTGGAGTATTAGGGACCATGGTATACATTTCGGAAATTTTTATTTCTGGGCGAAAAAAGTCAAAAAATTCCAAAATTGAAGGCTAATTATCCACGCTTTTTTAGAAATTTCGAAGGTTTCAGAGCTCGGTGTTGAAAAGAAATGAGATTTTAGAGGATACATGTCGGGTTCATATAATGCCGCTTGAAATTCATTAATGGCCATTATATTTTGTCATAAATTTTCATGGTAGGCTTGAGTTAATAAAATCAGTGCAAGTTGTAAACCGGTAAATTGGTCGATTAAAGAAAAATTGGATGGTTCCACCCGATCAATTGGACTCCCGGAGGATATTAAGGACCATGTATACTTTTCGGCAATTTTTATTTCTGGGCAAAAAAGTCAAAAAATTAAAAAATTGAAGCCTAATATACACGTTTTTTAAGAAATTTTGAAGGTTCAGGTCCCGGTGTTGAAAAGCCTTGCGATTTTAAGGAATACATCTCGGGGTCATATAACGTCGTTCAGAACCATATATGATAATTATTTTTTGTCATAAATGTTCGTGGTAGGCTTGAGTTAATGAAATCGGTGCAAGTTGTAAACCGGTAAATTGGCCGTTTAAAGGAAAATTGGATGGTTTCACCCAGCCAATTAAACTCCCAGAGGATATTAGAAACCATGGTAAATCTTTTGTCATGTTTTATTTCCAGGCGAATAAAAGTAAAAAAATTCCAAAAATTGAAGACTAAATCCACGAATTTTGCGAAATTTTGAAGGTTTCGGGGCTTGGTGTCAAAAAGTCTTTAAATTCTAGGAAATACCTCTCGGGGTCATATAATTCCGTTTGGAACTATATATGAACATTATATGTTGTCATAAATGTTCGTGGTAGGTTTGAGTTAATAAAATCGGTGCAAGTAGTAAATTGGTAAATTTGCCGTTTAAAGACAAATTAGATGGTTCCACCCACCCAATGGGACTCCCGGAGACTATTAGGTTCCATGATAAACATTTCGCCAATTTTTAATTCCGAGCGGAAAAAAGTAAAAAAATTCAAAAATTGAAGGCTAATATCCACGCTTTTTGAGAAATTTTGGAGGTTTCGGGGTCCGTTGTCGAAAAGCCTTGTGATTTTAGGTGATACATCTCAGGGTCAAATAATGCCGTTTGGAACCATAAATGATCATTATATGTTGTCATAAATGTTCGTGGTAGGCTTGAATTAAAGAAATCAGTGAGAGTTGTAAGTTGGTAAATTGGTCGTTTAAAGGCAAATTGGATGGTTCCCCCTACCTAATTGGACTCCTTGAGGGTATTATGGACCATGATAAACATTTCAACAATTTTTATTTCCAAGCGAAATAAAGTCGAAAAATTCAAAAATTGAAAGCTAATATCCACGCTTTTTGAGAAATTTTAGAGTTTTCGGGTCCCGGTTTCTAAAAGTTTTGAAATTCTAAGGAATACATCTCGAGGTCATATAACGTCGTTCAGAACCATATATGATAATTATTTGTTGTCATAAATGTTCGTGGTAGGCTTGAGTTAATGAAATCTGTGCAAGTTTTAAACCGGTAAATTAGTCGTTTAAAGGCAAATTGGATGGTTTCACCCAGCCAATTGAACTCCCAGAGGATATTAGAAACCATGGTTAACCTTTTGGCATGTTTTATTTCCAAGCAAATAAAAGTAAAAAAATTCCAAAAATTGAAGACTAAGCTAATATCCACGAATTTTGTGAAATTTTGAAGGTTTCAGGACTCGGTGTCAAAAGGTCTTGAAATTCTAGGAAATATATCTCGGGGTCATATAATGTCGTTTGGAACTATATATGATCATTATATGTTGTTATAAATTTTAGTGGTAGACTTGAGTTAATGAAATTAGTGCAAGTAGTAAATCAGTAAATTTGCCGTTTAAAGACAAATTGGATGGTTCCAACCACCCAATGGGATTCCCGGAGGCTATTAGGTTCCATGATAAACATTTCGTCAATTTTTATTTCCGGGCAAAAAAAGTAAAAAATTCAAAAGTTGAAGGATAATATCCACGCTTTTTGAGAATTTTGGAGGTTTCGAGGACCGTGGTCCAAAAGCCATGTGATTTTAGGTGATACATCTCAGGGTTAAATAATGTCGTTTAAAACCATAAATGATCATTATGTGTTGTTATAAATGTTCGTAGTAGGCTTGAATTAATGAAATCAGTGAGAGTTGTAAATCGGTAAATTGGCCGTTTCAAGGCAAATTGGATGGTTCCACCTAGTCAAATGGACTCCTTTAGGGAATTAGGGACCATTGTAAACTTTTCGAAAATTTTTATTTCCATGCGAAAAAAGTCAAAAAAATTCAAAAATTGAAGGCTAATATCCACGCTTTTTGAGAAATTTTAGAGTTTTCGGGTCCCGGTTTCTAAAAGTTTTGAAATTCTAAGGAATACATCTCGGGGTCATATAATGTCGTTTGGAACTATATATGATCGTTATTTGTTGTCATAAATGTTCGTGGTAGGCTTGGGTTAATGAAATTGATGCAAGTTGTAAACCGGTAAATTGGTCGCTTAAAGGCAGATTGGATGGTTCCACCCACCCAATTGGACTCCCGTGGGGTATATGGGACTATGGTAAACATTTCAGCAATTTTAATTTACAGGCGAAAAAAAGTCAAAAAAAATACAAAAATTGAAGCCTTATGTCCACGCTTTTTGAGAATTTTTGGAGTCTTCGGTGCACGGTGTCGAAAATTCTTGAAATTTTAGGGAATAAGTCCCGAGGTCATATAATGTCGTTTGGAACCATATATGATCATTATTTGTTACCATAAATGTTCGTGGTAGGCTTGAATTAATGAAATCGGTGCAAGTTGTAAACCGGTAATTTGGTTGTTTAAAGGCAAATTGGATGGTTTCACCCACCCAATTGGACTCCCGGAGGATATTAGGTACGATGGTAAACATTTTGGCAATTTTTATTTTTGGGCGAAATAAGTCAAAAAATTCAAAAATCGAAGGCTAATATCCACGCTTTTTTTTATAAATTTCGATTGTTTCAGGCCCCGGTGTCGAAAAGCATTAAGATTTTAGGGGTAACATCTCGGGGTTATATAATTCCGTTTGGAACCACATATGATCATTATACGTTGTCATAAATGTTCGTGGTAGGCTTGAGTTAATGAAAGCGGTGTAGGTTGTAAACTGGTAAATTGGTCGTTTAAAGGAAAATTAGATGGTTCCACCCAACCCAATTGGACTTCCGAAGGGTATTAGGGACCGTGGTAAAGATTTCGGCAATTTTTATTTCTAGTTTAAAAAAAATCAAAAAATTCCAAAATTGAAGGCTAATATCCACACTTTTTGAGAAATTTTTGAGGTTTCGGGTAGAGCTGTCTATTCGGGTAAACGGGTCGGGTTTAGGTCGGTAAGATTGGTTCGGGTGATGTGTCTATTTTATATATTATTTCACCCCCGTCCCTTGGTCATAATTAGTAGTGTTTCTGGCTCTTTAGAGCCACTTTTATTACTAATTGGTGTTTTCTAGTGTTTTCGTAGATTTGGTTGACTTTTGCAGGGATTTACACTTTTGGAGTATTTTCCCGAGATATTTTGGAGCAATCACGAGCATTGGAGAAGCACGACCAGAGATTCAATAGCCCAGGGCCGGTTAGAGACATCGGACCGGTGATTAAGGGCTCGGTATAGGTGATACCGGGGCATTTGGACCGAATATTCAAGACCGGAAGAGGAAACCCAGATTGGCCCAAAGAATTGGAGCCCAATCGAAGTCCAAATAGTGGCCCAAATGAGCAACCCAACCAAAGAGGCTGGCGCCCGGAGGCGCGCCCGGCCGGGCGGGAGAAGCTAAGGCTGGCGCCCGGTGACGCGCCTGGCCGAGCGCGAGATTAGTATTAGAGACAAAAAGGCGCGCCCGATCGGGCGCGTGTATTTATTAGTTGACGCTTAACGTCGTTTTAATTTGTTTTAGTTTAGGATTTTGTACGGAGTATAAATATCCCTCCGTAATACGATTTTAGGAGCTCTTCTCTCCTTTTTACTCTTTCTTTACTCTCTTAATTATTCTCTTAGAATCTTTTCTCTCAACTTTTGTTCTTAATTCTTCCATTAATTCCAAATTACTTTTTGGTAACAATTTCTTCCCCTTTAACTTCAGTTATTTTATTTGCTTCCTTGATTATGCTTTTATTTATTTATTTGATTAGTTTAGTCATGATGATTTGTGAGTAGTTTAATTTCTAGGGTTTATGGGGATCTAATAAATAATATGAAGGGGTAATTTATTGTTGTTAATTATCAATGCTAGATTAATTTCCTATTGATTGATTTAATGCTCTGTGACTAGATTAGGCCTATCTTTTATGCATGAGTTTGACAATATTGATTCAAGATTCGAGAGATGAGAATTAATGTTTAGGTCTAGTTTCAATAGGAAGATTAATTTATAAATGGTTAAGTCGAGATTCGAGAGATGAGATTTAATACCGGTAGATTAATTCTGTGATTGTAATACGTAGCGAAAGCCCTTTACAATCTGGTTAATTGATGCATTGATGATTGACTATTATTGATTTTTGATATTGCATGATAATTTCTTATTGGATTGTTTTAATGTTTTACAATCGCGGCTTGTAAAAGTATAGCAATATTGAATTGATGAATCGAGCAGATGTTAATTTGATATTAAAGGCTATTTTCAATAAGAACTTAGATCTAGTAAATTGCGAGAGCCTGTTAGATCTATGTTGATTAATAAATTGCGAGAGCCTGTTAATCATGTTATTTATGCAATGTCAATGATTGATTACTATGTTTTACCCTGGAGTATTATTTATTGGTGAACCTATGCCCTAGATCCTTCTATATATTGTTTTCTCCCTATTCCTATTCTTTGTAGTTTAGTTTCACACTCAAATATAAATATTGGTTACTTAGATAATTTAGATTATAATAATTAATTAGGAGTAAAAAGACTTGTTTCTCTGTAGAGATCGACCCTACTTCCCTATCTACTTTAGTTAGAGGATTTAGGTATTTACTTTTGATTAGGGGATACGACTTTACCCTGTCATCGGGTCTATTCGGATTAATTCCATAACCTATGCGGGTTGGGTTTAGGTTGGGTCATGCTTGAGTCGGGTCACGTCGGGTCAAACTTCTTATCGGGTTTGGGATATAATCAGGTCGACTCATTTTCAAGTCGGGTCATTCTCGAGTTCAAGTCGAGTTCGGTTCAAGTCTATAGTTTGTGGGTAATAATCAGGTTGGGTCATTTCCAAGTCGGGTCATTCTCGGATTCAAGTCGGGTTATGTTCAAGTCAATAATTTGCAGGTTACAATCAGGTCGGGTCATTTTCAAGTCAGGTCATATTCGGGTTCAACTAACTTATATAAATAACTATCATTTTTATCAAGCTAATTATTTCCTTTGACTATAATATATATGGAAATATACTAGGGAATTATAATCTATAATTTAGGAAGATAATTATTTCCTTTGACCATACAACAAATATATACTATATTTAACTCTTAAATTTGAGGATGATGCTTCTTTCTTTTGCTGGCACCCACCGACTTGGTCTCCCTAGACAAAATGCTTTGATCAACAATAATAAGGTAGTCTAAATTGCATTTAAGGTGATTTGAAATCGGGTCAGGAACAATTTGGGTTGAATTAAGGTCGGGTCATTAAGAATCGTGTTGATTTCGTGTCGGGTTAGTAACAGATCGGGTTAAATTTTTTTGGTCGGGTTAGTAATAGGTATGGTAAAATTCGGGTCGGGACAATAACAAGTTGGGTTGAATTTGGGTCAGGTTAATAACAAGTCGGGTTGATTTCGGGTCGGGTTTGTAAATGGTTGGCTTAAATTCGGGTCGGGTTAGGAACGGGTCGGGTTGAATTCAGGTCAAGTCTGTAACAAGTCGGGTTAAATTCGGATTTTGACGGGTTAAAACGGATTTGGGTCAATTTCAGTTCAAGTCGGGTTCGGTTCAGGTCAATAATTTATGGGTTACATTCGGGTCAGGTCATCTCCAGGTCAGTTCATGTTCGGGTTTGGGTCTCACGTACTCGGGCCGAGTCGGGTCAACTTTTGTCAGTTCTATAATACACTACATGGGAATGAAAAGATTGGACTGCTTTCTCCCACTCATCCCCAGCCTAAAGCCCTCATTTATATATCTTGATTTTGATGGTTTCTGATTTTGTGTATGTGTTAGTATTAATAAAGAAATTTTGTTTTCAGAGATATGAAGGATTATACTCGTATTTTATTTTATACAATAAACTGTTTGTATTATTTCCGTTCACCCCTTTTTCTCTGCAATATATTCTTGAAATATATTTGATTTTAATGGTAAAAACATACTCATCTGCACCCTCTTAAATATCTTTCAAGTTGCTTGATAAGTATGATAAAAGTCACGCCAACTCTATTATTAATAAATAGTAAAATAATACTTCGAATAATATCGACTCATCAATCAATGCATTTTAGGAAAATAAAAATAGGATTTAACTCACGCCTTTTGTCTCCTTTCTAAAATAATAAGGGGAAGTTGAGTAGCTAATCCCTTTCTTCTTAATCACATACTTTATCTAATATCATCCAGCCTATTTTTGTTCTTAATATTGTAACATTTCCTTTTGTCATTGTTTGTTTGGAGTTATTAAAGCTGAAAAATATAAAATTCAATTTAGTAATATAGATCAAAGTATGAAACTACTAAACATTTTCTGTGTGACTGAAGTTGGTTTACCAAATCGCAGCGACTAGGAGGAACTGTTAAACATCCTCTCGTTTTTCGTATGAATTTTCCCTTTGAATGAACAGCCAAGGGGCCATAAAGAATTGGCCCTCAGTTCTCTCTTATTCAATATTCCTCTTCTATACAATGCGGACAATAACAGAATGGGAAAAGGGTGAATCAATCAGAAGAGAGCAGCATCTGAATTCTGAAAGTAATTCAAAACACTATGGTGTGTGCTGAAACAACGCTACGACTACCTGTCAACTAAAGAGTAAACAGCGGAAGAACCGGACATCAAATATAATACAAATGAACAAGACCTATTAACCTAACCAGCAACCACCCAGCTAAAAGAGATGATAAGGTCAATGAATCACCTTAAACAAATGTCTTGCTTCTACACTACCATTAGCTAACAAGTTCTTAAAGTTTCTTCTATAACCTGAGATGGTTCTCAAGGATTGCATAAATTTCTAAGGTCCTCTTCCTTGGCATACCATCTTGGTATTATCTTCGAAATATGGGGATAAAGGTCCTTGTAAGAATTCCTTATTGTGCCCTCAGCTACCCCGGTAGCAAGAGATATATCTGTCACATTTCAAAAATTGAATCAATATCGTTCTTTGCAGTTAAGAGACTTATAGGAGGAGCATATAGCAGTAAGCTTACCCTTGAGTGGTTTCTTATCGACAGATAGTTGGGTAATAATATAAATAATAGCCGCAGCAATAGAAATCGGGCTCCTCCTGCAGAAAAAGAAATTTCAAGCCATGAGTTAACTAATTTTTCACAGGTCGAAATTTTTCTCATAGCTCAAACAGGTGAATTTTTTCATAGGAATTCATTAATGCCTATAGCAAATGTGCTCAGGTGTTCTATGGGCTTGTGGCTCTACCTAGAACCTAGCTCAACAATTATTTTACCCAGAAGTGATAACTCTTTTGGACAAAGGCACGTGTCCAAGTGTCAAACTTACTACGTAGTATTTCCTAAATTTTCCAGATTTTCAGTCTTAAATGAAGTGTTCAATTGTCCACGTGCTGCGATGATCCAAGAAGGGTACTTAAGGTATTAGTCTTAGTAACATAGCTCAACAATATTGAACGATCAAGATTTCCAAATAGAAGTTAGAAGTAATATTCCACAAATGTAATGCAAAACAATTATTCAAAAAGTTTCTATATTAGCTATTTCAATCAATTCAATGCAGCAGTTTATGAGTGGCAGAACACTACCTCACATCAAACTCTTCAGATTTCTGTACAGCTTCTCGGGCAGCTTTTACAGTTTGCTTTTCCATGCCTAAATGCGAACAAAAACGCCTCTACAATCATGAAAGCAAGATATTAACAAAAAGGCACACCTTAGACCAATGATCACAACTAAAGCAGTATGCCTAGAAGGCCACAATGTATGAATTATTCTTTCGTAGACAAACCAAGAAATCTCCTGCATGAATAGCGCCCATTTCCACTGACTGACCCATCTCTCCCTCTAGTTGCTTGACAATAAACTCTTTTGCACGGCCAATCTCCTTCTTTGTAGTATCCCTAGCAACCGAGCATATCTCTGGTGTTTGTGTAGTTAGGACTTAGTTACAGGCAGAACAAATCAGGTGAATAGTATTCTTAGTCTTACTCTTACCTTTTACAGTTCTGGGTTTGTCTTCTTGTCGACAAGCAATATAGAGACAAGCAGCCAAAATTGCTTCTTGATTCCTTCCTCTAAGAGGTTTCTGGTCTTCAACCTTCTTATATATCTCATTAGCTCGATCCTGGATGATAACGGTCAATTCTAAGATAATTCTTTGCACAAATGAGTTATTGTACATTCAAAACAGAAGAGAATTTGCCAGTTTGACAAACAAATGATAAAATGGTGACAGAATCAGATATTACAAAGTTTTCCAAAACCCAGTAGTCAGGAACTCAGGATATAGATTACTGCAACATGCAAAAAGAAGCCTATATATATACATGCCTCAAAAAATCAAAATGATGCTAACTTATCATGTAATCATGATAAAAATCCAGTCATTAACTTTCATCTTACCAACTTCATTAAAGATTACATCCAGCAAAAAAGGCAGATCAAAGCATTAAAAGCTGTAAGGTTCACAAAATTGAATTGGGACTTTACTTTTCCCATGTGGATATACTAATAAATTGCTAAATTCATCATGGAATTGGCTGATACACCCTACTTTCATATTAAGCTTGTTCCTTTATAAACAAGTGAGCATATTAGTAACACAGTAAAGGGCTAAAGCTATGGAAGATAGATCAATATGCCAAGGATGACTCTCCCAAACAGGCTACACAAGCCACCTCCGGAATCATATATAACTGATATTCACCTTATCCCTTTCCAGTTTCCTATGTGGCTAGACTAGTAAAAAGAACAGAAATCTATGAGGGTATTAGTTAATATGCCACTGATGACATTGATATCAGACAATAACTCATAGAGTCATAGCATAATGGAATGCAATCACGCAAGCGAATCTAAAATAAAAACCTAAAGCAGCACAATGGAGCAGTTTAGCTAACCTTGATGGTCGAAACAAGACCCAACCTGCAACAAGAAAGTTGCTGAGTTAGTTATTTCTTGGTCATTCCTAGCTAAATATTAAAATACCAAGATATAATAAATGTGCTAGGTTTGATAAATTTTAAACAAGCTTATTGTGTGTTCAGTTCTTTAAGCGAAAGCTATTACAGTAGATCATAAATTCATTACACATAAACACCCACTATGCCTGTATCAACTATATACAACACGAACTACCCCATCGATACAATACAGGGGTATCGAAATGTACATAGGATCAATCACAACAGCTTAAGCCCTGAATGACAATTTATCCAATCTACAATCTAGAACACAACTGAATTTGTAATTCATAATGTCAACCAAAACCCTAAAATCAATCCACTACATATCCAAAAACCCATAGCCACAAAATATCATTATCAAAGTAATAAGCAATACGGGCATCACTCGATTCGATTCGACAATTCCTTAGGTATCAAATCACTTATAAAATCACACACACAGACACCCTCATCTCCAATTGATTAAAAAGAATATAAAATGTTCCGTAATTCAACTAAACACAATTACACAACTAAAAACCCAAGAAAATAATCAGCAATTTGCCAAGAAACCAATCATCAATATAACACAATGGAATCCCCATTTAGAAAAAAATATTAATCAAATTAAACTCACAAAATTTAACCAATTACCCAAAAAAAAATTCACATAATTCAACTCAAATTAATCACATAATTCAACATAATATATATATCTCTTCCTAATTCACATAATTCAACTCAAATAAATCAAAAACAACCAACAACAAAATCAAACCCAAAATAGATAAAAGGGTTCAACACCTGTCAGCCATGGTAGCAATAGACTTAAAAGCTTGAATAAGATTACGATCAGGGTTAGACCCACGGGCCTGCCACCGGCCCAAAGAGGAGGTCAAGAAGTCACCGGACGACCCATTGGGCTTAGAAATAACGGTTGAAAGCCCACCGTCGGCAAGTAATGGGTTAGTGGGCCCACCAACTCGGACTGGGTCATTGTCTTGGCCTTCATTAGCAAAAGTCCGCCATTCAGAGGTTTCGTCAATGGAATGAGACTCCAAAACGAGGCCACACTCGACGCAGACGGTGTCTCCGGCTGCGTGGTCAAACACCACTTCGGTGCTCTTCTTGCAGTCTTGGCAATATGAGAAGTCACCCATTATTGGGAATTATCACGATGTTTTTTTTAGGTTTTATTTTTATTTATTTTTCCTGGTATGTTAAATTATGGGAAAAAAATTTCCATGAGTGTAATATTGATTAATATATATAGAGTTTTACAGGATTAAACCTAATTACGTTAGGAAATTAATAAGATAAGGAAACAAAATATACCTAGTGTTTCGGGTGAAAACAATGGGACCTTGCCGAAGGTCAGCTGAAACGGAGAAGACTGGATTCGGTCCAAGTTATGTTGGGCCGAAGGTTTCCTGCACAGTAAACACACGTAAACTAGCCTCGGGGGTGTTGCCGAGGAAGGCCCCTCCGATGCTAAAGTCAGTACAATGTGTAGAAAAAGAACACTATGCAAGAGAATTTGTTGCTTGAGGCTTTATTTTAGTATATGAGAATATATGAATCTATGAATATATGCATGAATGTATGAATATTGATGGCTTTTATACCTCTTCATACATGGAGAGGTTGGGCCTTAGCCCAATTGGCTTGCTTTGAGGGCTGACCTTTGACTTTAGCACAATTGGAGAGTTGAACCTTGACCTTGGGCTTTTAATTGGATCATTTAATGCCTAGGCCCAATTGGACTAAATTGGACCCAAACAACTTGCCCCCCAGACCCGATTTGGAAGGATGACGGGTCGGGTTTGATTTAATTCAGAAAAGGAGGGAAGTAAATGATTTAATTAATCCAAAAATTTGAATTTAAACCGTAATTAATGAGATAACAACGGTTAAGGCGGATGATGGTGGAAGTTGGACGGATAATGGGCAGTTTAATCGCAAGGTCGTGTGTTTAACGGTTACTTAGTGGGGTATTTAAGAGAAATTGAAACGCGGACTCCCCGTATTCCCATTCCTGGAGATATAAACAGAGGCGCGTCATCTCTCCTCACTTATTCACCAACACAAACCCAGAATTCTCGAGAGAAACCAAGAACCCGCATCAAAACTTCGCAAATTCCCCGAGCATTAAGCTTAGAAACTGAGACTTGCCACTACGAACTCGTAAATCGGCAACTTTCGCTTCAAATTAAGGTAAATTCCTTTGATTTCAGTTTATTTTTCTTCGAATTCGAACTCCTTCCCTTTTTTTTTCGACTTTTTTCTTCGAAATAATCAATGGCAAGAGGAGTTAGAGGTAGAGCCCGTGCTCCAAGAAGAGCAAGGCCAATTCCCGATCCTAGGAACAGGATTGGGACCTGGAATGGACAAAGGCCAGAGTCTGACCCTGCTGAAGGGATTAGGGCGACTCCAATTTCCTCGGCTCCTCCTCAGAGAACGGAGGGGCCGAGCGCTTCTGGACGGGACGATGAAGTTCCCGTTGTCCTTTGGGATATCCTCCCCGGGTTTTCAGAGTGGGAGAATGCCGAAGTAGCTTCGGCCATGATAAAGAACCGCCCCTACTCATGGTGGGTGGAGAATGCCGAACAATATCGGTTTGCCGAGCAAATTGAGTTGCATTACGACATTTTTTAAGCTGATGGGTATTGGTGCCGAATGCCCGCGGCATCCGATAGAATCCATCGTCCACCCCCGGGGTATGTGGGGGTGTACACAAGACAGCTTCAGTACGGGCTGAGGTTCCCTTTGGACGTATTTGTCCGAGACTTGCTGATCCATTACAATATCTCCCTATGTCAGCTAACTCCTACCAGCATCCGAAGGGTGATGACATACCTATGGGTCTGCAAGTTCTTCAAGTATGTGCCGAACCTGCACTGCTTTAAAAAGCTTCATCGGCTAGTGCCAAATATTCAAAGTGGGCACGGAAGCCATGGTTCTGGGTGGTACCGAATTGAGTCTCGGCCCCAGTACCTGACCATGTGGCCGAACGACTCTTCAGACAAGGACTGGAGAGGTCAATGGATTTGGGTTAGGGCACCCACAGATCCGGGCCACCCTTGCGTCTTCAGCGCTCCCCGGTACCTTGATGAGCCTGATCCCGACATGGGAAGTCTAGGTCCCCCCCGCAGATAACGGGCCGGATCCGAACCTTGATCAACAAAATATCTTCGGCAAGCTGCCGAACCGGGGGGGGGGCAGTGGCCGAATGCAGCATATCCCGGAGACTTGGCTCCCCGATACGCATTATGTTTTCCAAGAGAACATGCTAGCAGCTGTTGGCCTCAGCCGAAAGTTTAAGGATGGTAAGCTTCTTCGGCTGGGGCCGAGGCTTTTTAATTATCTCTTTTTCTCCTCACTTCGCTTCTTTTTTTTTTATGCTGTGCCAACCTAACTGAACTGACCTTTCCCCTTTTCTTTTTCAGAGCGGGACGAGACCAACGTTGGCATTAACTACGCTTGTCTTGGCGTCAACCGAAAACGAGTTGTAACTGATCGGGCCCCGTCTATCACTGAGCCGAGGCATAGGGAAGTTCATCTAGACTCTTCCCACTTCCAAATTGAGGCTGTTGCTTTGTATCAGAGGCAGAAGCCTTGGTGGAAGAAGAGAGACCCCTGGTTTCAGCTACTGGACGAAGAAGCTGAAGCTGCCCGTACAGCCGAAGAGGTTGCACGGGTTCTCGAAGCTTGCGAAGGAGGAGAAGGGTCCTCCAGAGCTGCTGAAGAGGAAGCTGCAGCTAGGGCAGCTGAAGAAGACGAGGCTTTGCTGAAGACCTCGGTGAGCTTTCAGACTTAACTTTGTCTTCTTCTCCTCCTTTTTTTTTTTTTTTTTTTTTTTTTTTGTATTCACATTCTTCCTCCGCCCTGTCTGTTACAGTCTGAAGAGAGTAACAGACACAGAGAAGGGAAAGCCCCTGTTCGTCCCGAAGACCAAATACAAGAAGAGTCTTTAGACTCAGACATGGACGAGCAGCCCCTTCAGAAAAGGCGCCGAAGAATGGCCATCATCGGGCCGCATGACTTTCAGCGGAGGCCGATGACCATCGGCGTTGAAATAAAGGAACCCGAGGAAGGCAATGGATCGCCGAGGGTTCCCCGGCCACAACCTCAATCACCTCAAAAGACCCCTCCGCCACCTTCTGAGATGGAGGTGGATCAAAAAACTCCCGAATCTAAAGGAGGGGTCCAAGAAGAAATTCAGGAGAGTGCTGCTGAGCACAAGAATAAGGATGCCGTGATGCCCAATGCTGAGGGTTTCACGGCAGACATTGCAAGAGAGGTTGAGGCTTTCGTCCTCACCCCTGAAGAAGAGGAGGTCATAGTAATTGACTCCTCTGAGAAGGATGATGCTGAGCCATCCAAAGCTAAACAAGCTCCATCGTCATCCTTTCCCTCCTTCCAGACTCTGCAATCTGGAGAAATGGGTTTCTCGGCCCCCCGAATTCCAATCCCCGATCACATCTGGGACCTCATATGGGGTCAGAACCGAGAAGGTGCTGCAGCCTACTTCGGCGATTTTGCTGGCATGTCCGAAGTAGATAGGGCAAGAATCTGGTCGCTGAAGGCCACTGCTGGGATGGGCGAATCCAGCAGATCAGTTCCTGACCCAGCCAGGTCTAACCAACTGCTGATGATGCAGGTGATTTTCCTTGCCTTTATTTCCTCTAAAATTCAGCTATATTTTTATTTATTTTTATTTTTTAACTTGTCTTCCTGTTTTCAGTTCGTGCACAATCAGACTCTCACTGTAGAGCTGATAGATACCCTACAAGATAGGGTAGACGTTGCCGAGCACGACAAGAAGGTAGCTGAAGAGGATTTAAAGCTTGCTAAGCTGAAGCAAGCAGCAGCTGAAGAGAAGCAGCAGAAGGGTGAGGAGTACGAGAAAAAAGCTGCTGAAGCCCTCAAAACCTTCTGCGACGCTATGGAGAAGGAAGTTTTTCCCCCATTGATGGAAGGGGAAAAATTCCTCCAGGAGCACATGGGAGTGGACGTCTCCAAATTCAAGGCTGCCGTTGAGAGCCGTATTCAGGAAGGAGCTGCTGCACAAGCTGAAGTGCAGCAACGACTAGAAGCTCTTGAAGCCAGCAGAATGGCTGCTGAAGAGCTGCTACAGGCCAGGGATGTCCAACTCTCAGAGGCTGCTGCTGCTGCTGAAGCTCAGAGAGCTAAGCTCCAAGAGGCTGAGGATCTGCTGATGGCCAAAAAAGAAGAAATGGCCCAGGCTCAGACAGAGGCTTCCCAAGTTCAGCAGAAGCTGAATGAGCTGAAAGGTTCCTCCTCCAAGCTCGCCGATGAGCTGAAGAAATCCAAGGAAGACTTGGAGGAGACCCAGAAGAAGTTAGCTGATGCTGAGGCTCTACTCAAAGTCCGTGTCTATACCCAGGAAGAATATGAAATGGGTTTCAGAAACGGGTTCAGAGTATGCCGAAGAGTCTGCCTTCATGCTGAGCCGAAGCTTGACTGGTCCAAGTGTGCTGAATGGGTCCAGAATCCCGAAGACCCTCATATGAAGTATGCAACTCCAGTCGAAGCTGAAATTCTTAAGGCTGAGGAAGCCGAAGAAGAAGCTGAGAGAATGGAGTTGGAGGCTGAACAGAGGGAAAGGGAGGCTCGGCAGAGTGCAAAGCCTGCTTCTTCTGCTGCTGGGGTTGAGGCCACCATGGGGCTCAACAATGCTGATCAGTCTGATCCTCGGGCTGAAGCATAGGAACTCGGGCAGTCGTCTTCAGAATCTTGCGGTTCATCATGCGCTTAACTTTAGACTTGCCGCTTTCTGAATTTTTTGCCTTGTTTTTTGCTTCAGCTTGCCTTGTCGTACAACAGTTTATTTTTTTGCTTATGTACGTATTTCGGCAACTGTTATTTTCCGCTTGTGGGCGGCTGCCGATACAGTTTAATTGAACTTGTAGCTCAATTTCTGAGCATAAATTATTAATTTGATGCTCTTTTCTTCAGCTGCTTTGTTTTTGAATGCTTTACTGTTTCTTCAAATCTGCTGAACATAAACTTGCACTGATAGTGCTTCTTGCCCCCCCCCCCAGAAATTGAAGTATGGCTTCAGCTGAATAAACAATTTCTTCACTTCTTAAAAATGGGTATCCGAAACACAGGGCCAACTGAAGGCAATGTTTCGGATAATGGCTTTCTGGGATACAAGGCTCAGTTAAGGCAATATCCCAGAATTGTCCATGGACTCGTCTTTGGAGAACAAGTCTTACTGAAGTTGGACTTCAGCTGAAAGAGCAGTGTTCTTTAAAAAGACGAGTTTTGTCAACAATTTGAAACCCAGTTACCCGAAGGCGAAGGTTTCAGACGAGGCTGAATAAACAATTTTCAACTGTTGCTGTTATCCTTGATTTTCTGTCTATCTTTGAAAAATGGATACCCGAAACACAGGGCCAACTTAAGGCAATGTTTCGGATAATGGCTCTCTGGGATACAAGGCTCAGTTAAGGCAATATCCCAGAATTGTCCATGGACTCATGTCTTTGGAGAACAAGTCTTACTGAGGTTTGACTTCAGCTGAAAGACCAGTGTTCTTTAAAAAGACGAGTTTTGTCAGCAATCTGAAACCCAGCTACCCGAAGGAGAAGGTTTCAGACGAGGCTGAATAAAAAACCCTTAAAGAGTAGATAGAACAAAGAAAACTTTGAAAGGATAAAAAGTTGTAAACATTTATATAAATGGCGGCTCCAAGGCCTTTCATTAGTTCAAAATGTACTTACAAAGATTGTTCTGCCCCGAAGGGTTTACACATGATATTTTTTAAGTACATCAGCGTTCCAGTGATTTTTCAACTCAGTTCCATCCAACTGCCGAAGTCGGTATGTCCCTGGCCTGAAGCTCATCATAAATTTCATAAGGTCCTTCCCATGCAGCTGAGAGTTTCCCATGGATTCGGCCTTTCTGAACTGCAGCAGCATTCCGAAGGACAAGGTCTCCAATTTTGAGAGGCCTTGCATGGACCCTTCGGTTATAAAATTTGCTGATTCTCTGCTTATAGGCGGCCATTCTGTCTCGGGTTGAGTCTCTTACTTCGTCGAGGAAATCGAGAGATTCATCAGTCGCTCATTCTCAGCCGAGAAGTGGCGCACTCGTAGGCTCTCAGAGCCAATTTCCACTGGAAGAACGGCTTCGGCACCATACACCAGTTCAAAAGGTGAATAGCCCGTTGCCTCTTTTTCAGTTGTCCGAAGGGACCAAAGGGTTCCTGGGAGCTCCTCCAGCCACTTGGACTTTTGATCTTCCACCCTCTTCTTGAGGGCATTTAAGATCTGTTTATTTGCAGTTTCGGCTTGTCCGTTACTTTGCGGGTGACATACCGCTGAATATGCCAGTTTGATGCCGAACTGATCTGTATACCGCCAGCGGCAAGTTATCAAATTGCCTCCCATGATCGAAGACAAATACTCTCGGGATGCCAAATCGAGTGATGATATTCTGCCAGATAAATTTTCTGACAGTTTGCTCTGTAATGTTCGAGGCTGCTTCGGCTTCGATCCATTTACTGAAGTAGTCGACACCAACCATCAGCCATTTTTTCTAGTACACAGCCTCTGGAAATGGTCCCAGTATATCCAGTCCCCATTGGGCGAACGGGAGTGGATTAAGGATCAGCTGGAGATCCCTTGCTGGCTGATGGATAATTGGAGCGTACTTTTGACATTTTTCGCATTTCCGAACCAGCTCCTTAGCATCTGCGATCATGGTGGGCCAGTAATATCCAGCCCTCAATGCCTTGTGGGCTAAGGTCCTTCCCCCAATGTGGTTCCCACAGATGCCGAGATGAATCTCCCGTAGGATATAATCTGCATCTGTTGGTCCCACGCATTTCAGCAATGGGGCTGAGAAGGACTTTTTCAGAAGTTCCCCCCTGAAGACAATGAACCTAGAGCTGGTTCTCTTTATCTTGGAGGCCAAAGCTTTATCTTCGGGAGTTTCTCCCCGAAGCTTGAAAGCTAGGATTGGGTCCATCCAACTAGGCTCTGGGTCAGCGCAGCACACTTCAGGTGCTTCGTCGACACTTCTCTCTCGGCGCACTTCTACATATACAGATCTGTTCAGCTCGGTAAGAGATGAACTGGAAAGTTTGGAGAGTGCATCGGCTTGAGTATTCTGACCCCTTGGGATCAGCTGAACGTCAAAAGTTTTCAGCTCTGCAATGACTGACTTGATCTTGGCAAGATAAGCTATCATGGAGGGCTCTTTGGCCTCGTAGTTGCCGCTGATCTGATATGCAACTAGCTGAGAGTCTGTTTTCAGGCAGACATGATCGGCTTCCAGGGAGATGCACAATTCTAGGCCGGCGATTGCTGCTTCATATTCGGCTTCATTGTTCGAGGCCTTAAAAGAAAATTTTAGTGCATACTCAAAGGATTTGCCTTCGGGAGAAGTTATCACCACTCCTGCCCCGAACCGTTTTCGGTGGAAGATCCATCCGTAAACACGGTCCAGACTTTCTTTTCACTGTCTAGCGCTTCTTGGTATGAGAATTCGGCCAAGAAATCCGCTAGAGCTTGAGCCTTAATGGCAGCCCTCGGACGGTAGCTGATGCTGAATTCGGTGAGCTCAAAAGCCCACTTGGCTAGCCTACCAGATTTTTCAACCTTGCCGAGAACTTTTTCCAACGGCTGATCAGTTAAGACCACTATCTGATGGCAATCAAAATAGGGCCCCAGCTTCCGAGCAGCTACTACTACCGCGAAAGCGACGTTCTCGAGTAGAGGATAGCGAGTCTCGGCATCCGTCAGTGTATGACTGACAAAATAGATCGGCTGCTGACTTTTACTTTCTTCCTTCAGCAATACTGCGCTGATGGTGGCTGGGCTAACGGCCACATATAGGTACAAAGTTTCTCCTTCAGCTGGGCTAGACAACGTTGGGAGTTGAGCCAGATGCTCCCGAAGCTGTTTAAAGGCGTCTTTTTGCTCTTCCTCCCAAACGAGCTCTTTTGTTTTCGGGAGTTTCAGGGCTTTGAAGAAAGGTAACCCCTTATCCGAAGCTCTGGAAATGAACCTTGAGAGGGCTGCCATTCTTCCGGTGAGCCGCTGAACATCCCGCTTCGTTTTCGGCTCAGGAAGGTCGAGCGCCGCTTTGACTTTAGAGGGATTGGCATCAATCCCCCTTTTGCTGACTATGAACCCAAGGAATTTCCTTGACTTCACGCCGAAGACACACTTCTTCGGATTCAGCTTCATTTGATGCTTTCTCAAGGTGGCGAAAGTTTCAGCCAGGTCCTTTACATGGTCCTCTGGTTTTTTGCTTTTGACGATCGAATCGTCAACATAGACTTCCATGTTTCGGCCCTTTTGATCGGCAAAAACTTGATCCACCAGCCTTTGATAGGTTGCCCCCGCATTTTTCAATCCGAAGGGCATCATTTTGTAATTGTACACCCCAGCGTTCGTAACGAATGCTGTCTTTGCTCGATCGTCGGGGTGCATAAAGATCTGATGATACCCCGAGAATGCGTCCATGAAACTAAGCAAGGCATGGCCACTTGTCGAATCGACTAGCTGATCGATCCTCGGCAAGGGATAGAAATCCTTTGGACAAGCCTTATTTAGGTCCGTGAAGTCAACGCACATCCTCCAGGTACCATTGGCCTTCTGAACCATCACCACATTTGCCAGCCATTCTGGATATTGGCAAGGTTCGATGAATCCTGCCTCCAGCAATTTTTTGACCTCGGCTGCGATGTCTCGGTTCTTATTGGCGGAGTAATTCCGCTTCTTTTGCTTAACTGGTCGACACGTTGGGTCAACATTAAGCTTATGGGAGATGAGGTCTGAACTTATCCCGGGCATATCAGCTGCCGAGAAAGCAAACACATCTCTATTGTCCCGAAGGAGCTGAATAAGTTCACAACGGGTGTTCGGATCAAGGTCCATCCCGATTGTTACACATTTCTCAACGTCTCCTTCGGTCAACTCAACTGTTTCAGTCTGTTGGTCCATGTCCATTGCTGATGGACTGGACTCTTCATAATCTGGCCTGCTGCCAATGTCAGCAGGTGTCCCAGTCTTTTTGTTCTTCGGCTGGCTCTCTGAGTCTTGCGGCTCAGCTGAAGAGCTAGCCTTTTCCCTTTCGGGCCCTTTACCTCTGGGTACAGATCCTTGGGTCGAAGCACTTAGGCCTTTCAGCTTTTTTGTGCTTGGCTCTCTTTCTTTTTCTTTCTCCTCCTCATCCTTGTCGTCATCTGGGCGGCTACTGGATGGCTTGAGGTAGTTGCACCTTCGGGCGTCCTTTTGGTTGCCCTGTATCCTTTCGGGGAAGCCGGCGTCTGAGACGTAAATCATCAGCTGATGATAAGTTGAGACGACCCCTTGGATCTCATGAATTATGGGTCTCCCCAAAATCACGTTGTACACTGAAGGAGCGTCAATTACCAAAAATTCAATCATGACGTTCCTGGCTGCCTCATCGCAGTCGATGGTGACAGGAAGTGTCACCTTCCCATCTGGATAAGTTGAAGCCCCGTTGAACCCGGATACCGGGTAGGGTACCGGCGTAAGATGCTTGGGCTTCAGCTTGATTTGATTGTAGGCCTTTTCGGAACAGAATGTTTGCTCCGCTGCCACCGTCAACAAGGACCTTACTGACGTCGTGGTTGGCCACCGTGGCGATGATCACCAACGGATCCTCGTGAGGGAACGTAATCCCCCGGCAGTCGGCGGCTGTGAACGTCATGTTCGGCACCGGCGACTGGGGAGATTGAATGTCAGCGTTGTTCACCTGGTGAGTCAAATCTCTAAGGTGTCGCTTGTGCTCCCTCCGAGAGTATATTCCTCCCGAGATAACATTGATCGGAGGGAATTTCCCCTCCGGCTTTTTACTGTTTTTCCGGGGGAAGTCGAGGTCTTGCCGAGAGTCCTTTGCTGACTTCTCGGATTCTTTTTTCTCGCGGTGATCCGCGATGTATTTTTTCAAGTATCCCTTCCGGACCATGTCCTCTATCTGGTCCTTCAGTTGGATACACTCCTCAGTGTTGTGTCCCGAAGACTCGTGGAACTCGCACCACTGATTTTTATTTTTTCGCTGATACCACTCTGGGAGTGGTCTCGGCTTTCGGTAACTCTGCTCTTCCTTCGTCACGCTGTAAATTTTGGCGCGTGGAAGAGAGAGCGGAGTGTAGGACTCGTATCTGCCTGTGTATGAGGCAGATCTTTCCTTCTTTGGGTCGCTGGCCGAAGATTGCTCCGAGGCCTTTGACTTTCCCTTTGCCTTATGGCCTTGGCCTTCAGACAAGGGTATTTGTCTTTGTTTCCCTCCCCCAAATTGAGGTTAGGTTTTCGCTTTGTTCCATTCTTCGGCTCGGATGAACTTATCCGAGGCATTCAGAGCTTCCTCCAGGGTCTGCGGGGTATGCATGACCATGAAGTCTAGGAACTTTCCGGGCTGAAGGCCATTCTGCATCGCAAAAACGGCTAGCCCCTGGTCCAGCTGAGAGACGCTGGATGACTCGTTACTGAAACGGGTCAGATAGTCTCGGAGGCTTTCGGTTTCCCCCTGTTGCAGACTCATGAGTTCTGCAGTAGTCTTCTCTCGGCGGTTTGCCGTGGAAAACTTGCTCCTAAATTTGGAGGACAGATCATCCCACCCTGCTATGGAGCCTTGCTTTACTCCCTTGGAGATCCACGCTTGCGCGACCCCCTTGAGAGTGGTTGGGAAATATTTGCACCAAGTCGCTTCGGATCTGGGGCGAAGATGCATATGAGTCTCATACGAGGCCACATGATCCTTCGGATCCGAGGTCCCGTCATATGTGATGTGCGACGGTATTTTAACCGTGGGCACGCGCTCTTCCAGTATCCATTGCTCGAATGGTGAACTGGCGGGTAGCATAACGGCCTTGCCCTTGTTCCTGGCCGAAGGGACCGCGCTCCGCCCTCTTAGAGAGGTAGGAGTGGTTTTCGTCCCTGGCTGGGAAGTCTGGGCCTCGGCTGCAAGGAACGAGAGGCGACTGCGCACGGTCGGTTCCTTGCCGCCGAGTCGGTCGAGGACGCTTCGGCGAACAGTCTCAGGTTCTCGGTGAGTAGATTCTGGCCGAGAAGCTGAGCTGCTGCTCTTATGCATTTCTGGTCATGAGGATGAGGATCCTTTTAAAAATTGAGGGTTCTTTTTCCTCTCTTTTTCATTCTTCCAGGTATCCTCTTCCCACTCTTCCAGTTCCCGGAAGGAAGGAAGCTTCCCACCATCATGGTCTAACTTCCTCCGCTGATGCCGGGTATGCGGAGGAGTTCGATCACGAGGTGGTGGCATATTTTTGTGCCCTCATCGCCTCCATGAGTACTGTCAGCGCTCTTACCACCTCTTCCGAGCTGGGCCCCGTCACAGGGGTCCTCGGCCGAGTATGGGAATGAGGGCGCACAGCCGATGGTTGGCTTTGGGGCACTGAATGTGTCCTATGATCGGACTCACCCCTGCTAGACCGAGAGTGACTCGGCCTATGATGAGAGTCATGAATTACGGGAGAAAGGGAATCCTCCTTGTATGATCCTCCCCCCGAGCTGGCACCCTTGGGAGAGTTCCGGTCCGGCGAGGGTGATGGTGTAGGGATTTTAGGCTTTTCGCCCGCTCCTTGACGGAGGCTTTTGCTCTTGCGGTTCTTAGCCATTGCTACTAAGATAATTGCAAGATGATCTTGGTTAGAAATTTGGCTTAAAGATTTTTGAAAGTCTTCCCCACAGACGGCGCCAAATTGTTTCGGGTGAAAACAATGGGACCTTGCCAAAGGTCCGCTGAAACGGAGAAGACTGGATTCGGTCCAAGTTATGTTGGGCCGAAGGTTTCCTGCACAGTAAACACACGTAAACTAGCCTCGGGGGTGTTGCCGAGGAAGGCCCCTCCGATGCTAAAGTCAGTACAATGTGTAGAAAGAGAACACTATGCAAGAGAATTTGTTGCTTGAGGCTTTATTTTAGTATATGAGAATATATGAATCTATGAATATATGCATGAATGTATGAATATTGATGGCTTTTATACATCTTCATACATGGAGAGGTTGGGCCTTAGCCCAATTGGCTTGCTTTGATGGCTGACCTTTGACTTTAGCACAATTGGAGAGTTGAACCTTGACCTTGGGCTTTTAATTGGATCATTTAATGCTTAGGCCCAATTGGACTAAATTGGAACCAAACACCTAGTATACACAAAATATATTCTATATCTACGAGGAAATAATATACGAAGTATATACTAGTAAAAAAAAACAAACAATCTATATGCAATAATTCTGCGACAAATATTATATAGAGTATATGTATCCATAATATCTATTATTTACAAAAACTTAGCGGTAGTAACACAAATTTATAAATATTGAAATTATGCTCTTTACGAAAAACCCTAAGGAAAACCCTAGTGACAACCATGAAATCCCATATTCAATTGAGGAAAAGGACCAAATTTGATCGTTCAAACAAGAAACCTAAACGCAAGATGACCCATCTGATGTATTCTGGAGATAATCCTCAAGATGAAGAAATGTTGGAGGCAAGTCCAGGGATCATGCTAAGTCCCCTGAGGCGCAGAGGAGGCAAATGCCTATAGACTGTCCCAATCTTCAGAAGGGAGGGAATTCCTTCTGTGATATGATTAAAACAGGACAGAATAATTCACCACAGCAGCATTTTGGTGAATTAATGGCTGAAGAGGATGAAGAAGACATCTCGGATGATGAGGAGGATGTCCCTGAGGAGATTCTGAATGATGACAGATGCCTGTCATCCATCTGACCAAGGAAGAGAAAAGACGTCTGAGACAGCCTTGGACTTCTTCTCTTATCATTAAAATGTTTAGTGGGAAACTAGGCTACATGGGATTAATGAGGCGTCTAAAGAAAAAATGGAATATCAAAGGTGAACTTGTTCTGACTGATATTGGATGCAATTACTACATTGCAAGATTCACTAACAAGGCGGATTACAATTATGTTCTCACTCAAGGACCATGGCTACTTAACAATAAGGAAATGGGTGCCCAACTTTGTCCCGGATGACTCTCCGATCAAAGTTCTTACTGCGTGGGTTCGTATCCCGAATCTTCTTGTGGAATACTTTGATATCAATTTTTTAACTAAAATTGGCTCAAAAATTGGCAAAGTAGTCAGGGTAGACAAAACTACTGCTCAAGCTGAACGAGGACAGTTTACAAGATTGAGTGTTGAAATTGATCTGTCAAAACCTCTATTATCTAAGTTTTGGCTCAAAGGTCGAATCTGGAGAGTACAATACAAAGGGATTAGAATGGTCTGTTTCAAGTACGGCAAACTTGGGCATGTATCTGATGACTGTAATCCAATACCAGAGAATGCAGGGCAGTCTGATATGGTAATTCATGACAATCCTTTGCACAACCAGAAACCGAGACCTGAAGAACAATTTTGGATCTTGAATGTTAATAAAAAAAACCTGGTAGACAAAAGATTGTTAAGCAGGATAAGAATGTAGGGTGGTGAAAAATTCTACTGGTGGTGCTAAGGTGGCAGGGAATATTCCGAGGTATGCTAAACAACTTGGGAGCTAATATAGGAAAAAATAATCCTGCCGTAATCTTGGGAGCAAATAATGGTAGTGGTTCAAGATTTAATATTTTGGAAAACCAAGAGGATGATTTGGAGGAAAATAGGGAAGAGATAAATAAGGATTCAGAGGATAATATTGATTTAATTCTGTGATAAAGATGGAATAATTTTAACACAGTTAATTTGGGTGAGAAATCTCAGAAAGATAAAAATTCTGAAATATTTCCTACTGTTTTAAACTTAAGTGATAAGAGTGTAAAGCACTCACAATCAAAAAAGATCTCTACCAAAGCATATCAAGAGAAAAGGAAATTTATTCCCACGAATCACAGTACTCCTCTTAAGGAAATCCCTGGCAACCTTGAATCCTTTGTTTCCAAAAACATAGGCAAGGAGAATTCCTTTGAAGCTAGTTCTGGAGCAAATTTACAAAAAAAAAAAAACCACAAGCCTTTGAAGCAAACACACAAGAATTTGAGAAGCCAGTTTATGATGCCAGAAACGCTTCAATTGCCATTACTCATGTCTCACCCACACCATCCGATCACCTTGAATGTACCCCAGAGAAGACTCTATGCGTGGGGTTACCAATGGAACAACCTTATCTGACAGTCATGAACCCCCTGGTGCATATAATGGAGGTTCATATAGACTCATTGCTACCACCTGTCTCGACTCCCCCGGACGTGGTGGTGACGGTGAGTCCTCCAATTGAAATTCAGCGTTTTATGAGATTGCTAAGCCATTCTTATATGTCCACTTTATCTTCAATCCCGATTTCTATGGAAGATAGACTCCCAAATTTAGCTACTGATACTTTTCCTATTACTTGCATGATATGGAATGTGCAAGGAGCTGGTAATTTGAATTTTATTTCTGCTTTGAAAGAGGTTGTCAGACTAAACCAACCCAATGTCTTAGCACTGGTCGAGACTCATATGGGAGGGGAACAAGCCCTTAAAATTGCTACTATTCTGGGATACAAATGGTCATGAAAGGGTAGATGCCATGGGATTTAGTGGTGGGAATTTGGGTTTACTGGAAGCCTGAATTTGTGACAATTAGCCCGATTATAAAACATAATCAGCATATCACAATGGAGATAACCCAAGTTGGAGCTACTCCTGGTATTTCTCGGCAATATATGCAAGTCCAGACCCTATGAAAAGGAAGGAGTTGTGGGAGAATTAAAAAATTTTGCTGCCACTCATAAGAAACCTTGGCTTTCTACCTGGAGATTTCAATGATACGAGGTTACCCTCAGAGCGCAATAAATCATGCAATGAAACTAACCGTCGATCAGCTATGTTTAATAACTGGGTCGAGGAAATGAACCTTCTTGAGGTGGAATTTGTAGGGCAGCCCACACTTGGGCTCAAGGAAGAACTCCAGAAACTCGGCAAAGTGCTAGATTAGACCGAGCTTTATGTAATGATGAATGGGCCATGCGTTTTGAACAGGCCTCAATGAAACATCTCCCTGCAGTGCAATTTGATCACTGTCCAATCTTTGTATCTCTAAATGGTTTTGTTCCCCTGCAAGCCATTCATAGACCTTTCCGCTTCCAAGCAACATGGATGACTCATGAAAAATTTAAAGATTTTGTGGAACAAAATTGGGACTCACAGAGTGATTTGATGACTTCTCTTTCTAAATTTTCATCTGAGTTACAAGTGTGGAATAGAGATGTATTTGGGAACATTTTCAAGCAAAAAAAGACTGCTCTTGGCTCGGATAGCAGGCATCCAAAAAAAATTAGCAGAGAAAGTTGATAGAGGTCTAATAAAGTTGGAGTCAAGATTAAGGAGGGAGCTTGATGAAGTTCTTGAGAGGGAGGAAATTCTCTGGTATCAAAAATCGAGAATAGAGTGGCTCAAACATGGAGACCGCAATACAAGCTTCTTTCACCTGAGCACAATTGTGCGTAGGTGGAAAAATAAAATTGTTGCTTTAAAGGGTGAAAATGATCACTGGATTCAAGATAAAGAGGAGATCAAAAATCACATTGTGAACTATTTCTCGAATTTATTTACATAGGAGGGTGAACCAGATAATTTCGATGTTCCACAGGATATTTTCCCAGAGTTATCCACAAGTGACTGGAGTGGTCTGGTAAAGCCATATTCCAAGATGGAAGTGGAGGCTGTAATAAAGGATATGGGATCCTTGAAAGCACCGGGTCCAGATGGCTTCCAAGCCTTGTTCTATATCAAAAAAATTGGGAAATAATTTCGGACACAGTGTATCGAACTATCATGCCTATTTTGGAAGGTAAGGGATTGCCCAATCATCTTAATGATACATTTATAGCTCTTATCCCTAAGCTTCAGAAACCGGAACTTGCCTCACAATTCCGGCCGATCGGTTTATGCAATGTTGCTTACAAAGTTATCACCAAGGTTATAGTCAATAGACTAAAACCGGTTCTCCCACATTTGATTTCAAATACTCAAGCTAGCTTTGTG